>NW_027492394.1:0-563797 GCF_021521415.1 Bidens hawaiensis
AGGTGATCAAGAATAGCAGAGGAATTTCTGAACTGCTCTAGTTTTCGATTCAGTTCCACCACTTTCACCTGGTGGTTAGCAATCTGTTTTTCTCTCTCAGCAATTAGTTTGGTCTTTTCTTCCAAAACTTCATAGCTTAAATCAATCACTTCAATTTTTTCAGCAAGTTTTGTTTTTAGACTTTTAACATCTTTTTCACAAGCTTTTATTTTAATTTTATAATTATTTTCTCTTGATTTAATAAAGTGATGATCTTCTTTTAAAGTTTTAAACTCAGCATCCAAACTAACATACTGATTTGTTATGGTTGCTAGTTGCTCAGACAAGTTCTCACATTTTGAACAAGTTGGTTTAGAACATACCTCGGAGAGCTGATCTTTAACATCTGCCATGAAAGCTTTTTCTTCTCCGGTAACCTTCTCACTTTCTTCAGTTTCAACCTTCGCCAAATTTGCCTGCTCAAAAGTTTCTTTAGACAGCAGGTTCCAGTTGTATTCACCATCTTCTCTGGACATCATCGCACTATAATCTTTAGAACCTCCACTTTGCTGTGTAGACCTGCCCTGACTTCGTTCTACACGCTCATTCCTGCATTCCTTTGCAAAGTGACCGTTTTGTTGACAATTGTAGCATCTCACCTTTGCCTTGTCAAACCCCGGCTTTCCACCGACAAACTTCCTTCCCGTCTTTCTCATAAACCTTTTTACTCTTCTCACGATCATGGCCATTTGCCATTGTAAATCCATTTCTTCCATATCGTCAGCATCAATCTGATCGTAATCTTCATCCAACATAGCTGGATCAACAATCTTCCCTTGAATGTAGTTCTCATAGGAAGCAATGAAAGAAGCATAGAGACCAAACTGCTCTTCAGCAGACTTGACACTCATAGGCATCTTGGAGTAGTTGTTGCTGGAAGAACTTGGAGAGCAACTACTCTTGCTTACCTGGGGTTGAGAACCACTCGATCCAGCTGCTACATAGCAAACATCCCCATTTGTGTTAACTGACACATGCCCCTCATGTGATGAGTTGGGGCCCGACTCTCCCTTTGTGTAGTAGGCAGCAGATTCAGTCTTCGATCCTGAGCTAGTGTTGACTTTAGCTCCATACATACCTGGATCTTGAACCTGATCCATAGGTGTCTCTTTTCTGACCATGTTAAGCTCAAAGGTTCTGAGCTTGTTGACTGTCGTTTCTAGATCATATGTGGGAAAGTCTTTGTCTTCCCTCATCAGCACAGTGTACATCTCCCATTTTGGTGGGAGAGCATCTAGAAGCTTCTCAACTATTTCTTCTTCTCGGTAGGAAATTGAATAGTTGCTCAATTCAGTCATCAGATGGTAATATCGAGTGATAATATCATCTAAGGATTCATTCTTCAAATACTTGAAGACTGAGAACTGGGTTTTGAGCAATTTTATCTTTGAAGCACGGATTCCTACATTCCCTTCAAATCTGTTCTCAAGAGCTTCCCAAAGTTCTCTTGCTGACGTATACTTTCTGAACGTATGAAGGATCTCTTGAGGAAGAGCCATAGTAATAGCAGCATGAGCCTTGCTCTCGGCCTCATACATCTTTTTCTCTTCTTCTTCCATTTTACTATATTTTTTAATTTGATCACGACCTTCATACTCCATAACTGGTGGAATATAACCATCCTGGATGCATACCCACATCTTCGCATCCTGGTACTTGACATATTGTATGAACCGATCCTTCCATGCAACGAAATCGGTTCCCTTCAGCAATCTTGGGGCCTTGGTAGCTGACCCTGCTTCAACTTCCATCTTCACTAACTCAGAGATGTTGATCGACGACATCTTTTCCGAAAAGTAAGAAACCTGGAAAAATTAAGAAATTTTTTTTTTTTAATAGAACTGTAGGCGAAGTTACAGATAACTTCGCTTGAAGTAGGCGAAGTTGTAGAGAACTTCGCTGAAGAACTTCGCTGATAACACTGCTGATTAACTTCGCTGATTCTTAACTTCGCTTGAGATAAGCGAACTTAAGAGGTAGGTGAAGTTGTAGAGAACTTCGCTGATACAGGCGAACTTGAGAAGGTAGGCGAAGTTGTGGATAACTTCGCTTAACCTTATATCTTCGCCGAAACCCTACGCACAGTGACGGCAACTTCGCCTGATGAACACGGAAGATTTGCAGATCTGTAAATCGGATTTTAACGAGGTTTTTGACGGTGTAAAGGCTTGAACACGATGGTAGGAGGTAAGAATGATCAAAATCACAGAAAACACGTCCCGCGAATAGTCGAAACGGGACGATTTCTACACCCGCGTGAATATCCCGAACCACACAATCGAGCAAAAGCTCTGATACCAATTGTAGGTTCCCTGGACGGATCACACGAGATATCTCGGTCTACTCAGGTGCGGAATCCCTGCGTAGATCGTTACGAGCGTAGAAAGCAAACCAAACAAACACACGAATAAACCGAAACACGTTATATATTAATAACTGAACTCACGTGATATGAATCACTGATACAGACTCTCGTCCTCACGTTACAATGAACTCGATTAACCAAAACGACTAACTTCTAAACACTAAGCCGTAACCTAGTATAAATACACGACAACTTCGCCTGATATGTTCAGGCGAAGTTGTCCATAACTTCGCTTGTTCAACAAGTTCGCCTAGGCGAACTTGTTAACAACTTCGCTTAAACAAAAACATAAATAACATTACAGACTCGATTACAGACACTAGACTATGAACTACTGACATTTATGCACCAACAGACGTCCAAAAACTAACGGGAAGAATAGCTGCTCTCAACCGATTCATCTCAAGATCTTCCGAGAATTGCAAAGACTTCTACGATATTCTTAGAAAGAATAAGAAGTTTGAATGGACAGAAAAGCATGAGGCTGCGCTCAAGTCGTTGAAGGATTAGTTATCCTCAGCACCATCCTTAATGAAGCCTGTGGACGGAGAATCCTTGTATTTATACCTAGCAGTTTCAGGTAATGCAGTAAGTGCTGTTCTCGTCAAGGATCATGAAGGTGAACAACACCCCATATATTATGTAAGTAAGAGTCTGTTAGATGCAGAAGCCAGGTACTCTCATCTTGAAAAATTAATTCTTGCTTTAATTATGGCTTCTTCTAAATTGAGACACTATTTTGAAACTCACCCTATTATTTTGAGAACTAATTATCCTGTGAAGAATGTTCTTAGAAAACAAGAGTTATCAGGTAGAATGGCCAAATGAGCAGTGAAGTTAAGTGCATTTAATATCCAGTACGAGTCGAGAACAGCAATCAAGTCTCAAGCACTGGCGGACTTTGTGGCTGATTTCACTAGTGATCTACAAAAAGAAGCTGACTTGGAGGTCCAACAACTGGAAAAGACCAAGGATCCTTGGATCCTCTTCACAGATGGAGCATCCAACGTAAGAGGAACGGTATTGGGCATACTACTGAAATCGCCACAGGGGGACATAATACCCCAGTCCATTGCATGCGCATTCCAAGCTACCAACAATGAAGCATAATACGAAGCACTCATAGCAGGTTTACTTTTAGCCAAAAGTATGAGGATCAGGTATCTTCAAGTTTATATGGATTCTTTACTCATTACTAACCACTTTAAAGGTTCTTACACCGTAAAAGGTGAAAATATGATCAAATATTTAGAAATTGTGAAGGAATTAGCAAAATCCTTCGAAGTGTTTAGTATAGTACAGGTACCAAGAGAGGAAAATATTGGGGCAGACGCCTTAGCAAATTTAGCCTCATCCCTAAAAATACCAGAAAATATGAAGATCCCAATTATTCACATACTCTCGCCAGCAATAGGAGAGCAAGAAGTTGGGGAAATAACAAGTGATAAGCAGATTATACTTTGGGATCCATTATCCTCGGACAATCAAGGATCCTGGATCCTCCCGATCAAAAAGTACATTCAGACTGGAGAGATCCCAGCTACGGAGAATCCAAAATCCTTCAGACTCAAGGTATCGCAATATATTTTATTAGATGATATGCTATACAGAAAATCTCTTGCAGGTCCATACTTGAGGTGAATCGAGGATCCTGAAATCTAGGAAGTACTTAAAGACTTTCACGAAGGAGATTGCGGCAACCACACAGGTGGGAGAGCATTATTTTCCAGGATACTCAGAACTGGATACTTCTGGCCAACAATGAAGAAGGATGCAGTGTAATATTCAAGAAAATGTGATGCTTGTCAAAGACACGCGAACATCCTTCATCAGCCAGCGGAGCCTCTATATCCTATATCCTCCTCATGGCCTTTCATGAAATGGGGTATGCAATATTGTAGGCAAGCTATCAATAGCACCAGGTGGAAAGGTCTTTATGCTTTCTATGACTGACTACTTCTCCAAATGGATTGAGGCAGAAGCATTCGTACAAGTCTGAGAAAGGGAAGTGGTATCTTTTGTTAAACGAAATATTATAACTCGATTTGGTATTCCTGCTGAAATTGTTTGTGACAATGGTTCCCAGTTTATCGGGAGTAGAACTACTAACTTTTGTGACAGTTGGGGCATAAAAATGATTACTTCCACTCTGGTTCATCCTCAAGCCAATGGTCAAGCAGAGTCTGGCAACAAGATCATCATCAACAATCTAAAGAAGAAGCTAGGATCCAAGAAGGGAAAATGGGTTGAAGAACTTCCGTATGTTCTTTGGGCAGACAGGACTACGCCTAAAAATGCAACAAGCCAAACACCCTTCTCATTGGTGTTTGGATCAGAAGCAGTAATTCCCATAGAAATGGTGGTTCCTACAGCAAGAACGAGCATCCGTGATCTTGAAGCCAATAAAGAAACCCTTCTTAAAGACTTGGATACTATAGAAGAACTCAGAGACCTAGCCAAGATCAGGATGGCAGCATATCAACACAGGGTAGCTGGGGCATACAACAAAAATATAAGAATAAGATTTCAAGAAGGAGATTGTTTTGGACAAAAATCTTCTAAGGATCAAGTATCCAAATCTGTTATGTGAGGTAAGGTGCTAACTCGATAATGACAAATGTATAAGCGTAATATTGGTGAACACAAAGGTTTGATCACGAGGGAAAAAGCCCTTAACCAAGATAGTCTTACTTCGGTCAAAACTTATCAAGGTAATCTTTGGTAAAATAACTCCGATCAAGTATTAATAAGATAATCTTTGGTCGGATTACTTTAGTCAATGATCAACAAGGTAACCTTTGGTCGACGAGTATATGATTATCGTGATCTCCGGCACAAAAAACCCCCCGGACGGTGAAAACTATCACCGTCGATTATATTGATAATAAAAGGTGGTTACAAGTGTTGTGGAGTTGTTGATCAACGATTACAAATGAGCTAAGTGTGTGTGAAATTACAGAGAATTTGTGAGCTAAAATCTGCAGTAGTAAAGCTAGTGAACCGTGTGTCCTAGGGTTGATCACAACTCAAATATTTATAAAGAAAAAGTAAATAACTGACTAACAATAACTCCTACAAATCCGCAAGTCCTCCACTAGCCACTCCCATTACTTTGACCACGTGCCATAGAATTCCAGCAGCGAAATAAGTGGAAGAATAAGTCTAGGAGCCGTTAATGTTGATAAATATCAACATTCATATGAGAAACAACCGTTAACAGCACCAAATACCGAGGATCCATGATCCTGACATAGCTCCAGAACTCTTCAGAAGGATAATTGATCCAGACACGTCTTCAAGAATAACATATCCTCAGTACTCAGTTATTTGTGACACAACAAGAAGTCCTATAAATGCGCCACATTCCCTCTATCTTCATCCACGACTTTAACAACGTGTTTGATAAGTCCAATAGCGAGATATCCTTCTTGAAATCTTCGATTCCGATATTTTTGTTGTATGCCCCAGCTACCCTTTGTTGATAAGCTGCCATTCTGATCTTTGCTAGGTCTATAAGTTCTTCTATAGTATCCAAGTATTCAAGAAGGATTTCCTCATTGGCTTGAGGATCACGGATGCTCGTTCTCGCATTAGGAACCACCATTTATGTGGGAATTACTGCTTCGGATCCAAACACCAATGAAAAGGGTGTTTGACCTGTTGCATTCTTTGGAGTTGTTCTGTCTACCCAAAGAACATAAGGAAGTTCTTCAGCCCATTTTCCCTTCTTGGATCCTAGCTTCTTCTTCAGATTGTTGATGATGATTTTGTTGCTAGACTCTGCTTGACCATTGGCTTGAGGATGAACCGGAGTGGAAGTAATCATTTTGATGCCCCAACTGTCACAAAAGTTAGTGGTTCTATTCCCGATAAACTGGGAACCATTGTCACAAACAATTTCAGCAGGAATACCAAATCTAGTTATAATATTTCGTTTAATAAAAGATATTACTTCCCTTTCTCGGACTTGTACAAATGCTTCTGCCTCAACCCATTTGGAGAAGTAGTAAGTCATAGCAAGCATAAAGACTTTTCCACCGGGTGCTTTTGGTAGCTTGCCTACAATATCCATACCCCATTTCATGAAAGGCCATGAGGAGGATATAGGATATAAAGGCTCTGTTGGCTCATGAAGGATGTTTGCATGTCTTTGATAAGCATCACATTTCCTTGAATACTCCACTGCATCCTTCTTCATTGTTGGCCAGAAGTATCCAGTTCTAAGTATCCTAGAAAATAGTGCTCTTCCACCTGTGTGGTTGCTGCAGTCTCCTTTATGAAAATCCTTGAGTACTTCTTTGATCTCAGGATCCTCGATGCACCTCAAGTATGGACCTGCAAGAGATTTTCTATATAGCATATCATCTAATAAAATGTACTGTGATACCTTGAGTTGGATGGATCTGGGATTCTCTGTTGTTGGAATTTCTCCTGTTTGTATGTACTTTTTGATCGGGAGGATCCAGGATCCTTGATTGTCCGAGGATAATGGATCCCAAAGCACAATCTGCTTATCATTTGTTATTTCCCCAATTTCTTGCTCTCCTATTGCTGGCGAGAGTATGTGAATAATTGGGATCTTCGTATTTTCGGGTATTTTTAGGGATGAGGCTAAATTTGCCAAAGCTTCTGCCCCGGTATTTTCTTCTCTTGGTACCTGTACAATACTAAATACCTCGAAGGATTTTGCTAATTCCTTCACAATTTCTAAATATTTGATCATATTTTCACCTTTTACGGTATAAGAACCGTTAATGTGGTTAGTAATGAGTAAAGAATCCATATAAACTTGAAGATACCTGATCCTCATATTTTTGGCTAAGAGTAAACATGCTATAAGTGCTTCGTATTCTGCTTCATTGTTGGTAGCTTTGAATGCACATGCAATGGACTGGGGTATTATATCCCCCTGTGGCGATTTCAGTAGTATGCCCAATCTCGTTCCTCTTACGTTGGATGCTCCATCTGTGAAGAGGATCCAAGGATCCTTGATCTTTTCCAGTTGTTGGACCTCCAAGTTAGCTTTTTTTTTGTAGATCACTAGTGAAATCAGCCACAAAGTCCGCCAGTGCTTGAGACTTGATTGCTGTTATCGGCTCGTACTGGATATCATATGCACTTAACTTCACTGCCCATTTGTCCATTCTTCCTTATAACTCTGGTTTTCTAAGAACATTCTTCACAGGATAATTAGTTCTCAAAATAATAGGATGAGTTTCAAAATAATGTCTCAATTTAGTAGAAGCCATAATTAAAGCAAGAATTAATTTTTCAAGATGAGAGTACCTGGCTTCTGCATCTAACAGACTCTTACTTACATAATATACGGTGTGTTTTTCACCTTCATGATCCTTAACGAGAACAGCACTTACTGCATTACCTGAAACTGCTAAGTATAAATACAAGGATTTTCTATCCACAGGCTTCATTAAGGATGGTGCTGAGGATAAGTAGTCCTTCAACGACTTGAGTGATGCCTCATGTTTTTCTGTCCATTCAAACTTCTTATTCTTTCTAAGAATATCGTAGAAGTCTTTACATTTCTCGGAGGATCTTGAGATGAATCAGTTGAGAGCGGCTATTCTTCCTATGAGCCTTTGGACATCATTTGTATTTGCAGGAGATTTCAAATTGAGGATGGCTTCAATCTGCTCGGGGCTTGCTTCAATTCCTCTCTTAGTCACTATATATCCCAGAAACTTTCCAGCCTTAACACCAAAGTGGCATTTTGACGGATTCAGCTTCATGTTATATTGGTCGAGGATGTTGAATGCTTCCTCGAGGTCTCTAAGGTGATCCCCAACTTTCTTTGATTTTACCACCATATCATCTATGTAGACCTCCATAGTCTTACCCAACTGATCCTTGAACATCATGTTGACTAATCTTTGGTATGTTGCCCCTGCATTTCTTAGTCCAAACGGCATGGCAGTATTATAGTATATGTCGGTAGGAGTCATGAATGATGTATCCTCTTGATCAGATGGTTCCATCTGAATTTATTGAAATCCAGAGGAAGCATCCATAAAGGTAAGCATTTCATGTCCTGCCATTGCATCCACCATGGAATCTATATGTGGTAATGGGAAAGGATCCTTGGGGCATGCCTTGTTTAAATCAGTAAAATTGACACACACCCTCCACTTTCCGTTCTTTTTTGAAACAATGACCACATTAGCTAGCCATCGAGGATATTGAACCTCTCTGATCATACCGGCCTTAAGAAGTTTTTCAACTTCTTCTTGTATGATCTTGTTCCTCTCAGGAGCGAATTTCCTTCACTTCTGATGGACGGGTTTAACAGATAAACCAAGGCCGAGTTTATGAGTGATTACCTCTTTTGAAATACATGTCATGTCCGAGTGCTTAAAGGCAAAAGTAGATCTTCTTTGTCCTAAGAAGGATATTATATCCTCCTCAATTTTACTGGGGATACTGGATCCAAGGAACACCTTTACTTCTGGATCATTGGGGTCCAGTGATACTTCTTTAAGGTCTTTCTCCCGAGCTTCCAGCACGTCCCTAGGATGTTGCTGTAGTTGCTATGCTATGGTTGGCTTGGCTGTTGGCTTCATTGACGATGAATAATAGTTCTTGGCCTCCGCTAGGTCACCTACTATCTTTACAACTCCCCAAGGAGTAGGTAACTTGATGCACTGATGGTAAGTTGAGGCTACGGCCTTCATTCCATGGAGCCACGACCTACCTAAAATAACATTGCAACAGGAAAGGTTATCTATAACACAAAATTTTTGGTATGAATTTAACCCTTCGATATAAATTGGGTGGTTGATGTCCCCCAGTGTCTTCTTGGTTTCGCCACTGAAACCTACTAGCATCGAAGTTCTAGGAATGATTTCTAAATCCGAGATGTTCATCTTCTTAAGGACATCATGTTGGATAATGTTGACCGAGCTGCCACCGTCTACTAGGATCCTGTGTACATAATGGTTAGAGATAAATAAAGTAATAATCAAACCATCGTGATGAGGATCCTGAATGTTCATTTTGTCTTCCTCATCGAAGAAGATTCTCTTGTCTGTTGTTAAGGTGGTTGATGCTATTGGTCGATCTCCGCTATCCATCTTTATCTCTTTAGCGAGTCTTTTTGCTGCAGAGAAAGAAGTTCCACATATGTCAGAACCTCCGGAGATGAAATTGATCTTCTGCATATCCAGCTTGTCCTGATGAGGATCATGGATCCTCGAATTGAAAAAGATTCTCTGATCAGTCACTCGAGCAGTGGGGATGAGCGGTCTTCTCTTGTCGTCCAGTTCGAATTCTACTACGGGATCTTATCTTATGGCACAAGAATCTTGAAATAATTCGTAGTCTCTGGAGACAAATTGATCACATGAGCATCTGGTGGTGGCGGTGTTGCTTTCTGTGGAAAGTCTTCAGGATCCTGGATCTTGGATTTCTTTCTTCCCAAGAGTTCTTTAAAGTGACCCTTGCTCAGGAGGTAACCAATTTCCCTCCTTAAGCAGATGCATTCGTCTGTTACGTGGCCAAAATCTTCGTGGAAAGCGCACCACTTAGACTTGTCCTTGAAGCCGACAACCTTCTCATTTTTTCTGGGCCACCTTGCTTTTTCTCCCAGATCCTTCATGGCACAGATCAAGCCATGAGTATCCACAGAGAAACAATAATCGGAGATGCAAGGATAGTCTTCATCGTCATCTCCTTCTTCAACTGCTCGCACGTTGTGATTATTGGGCTTGGCGAACGGCTTTGAATTGTTGTTTCTATTCCAGGATCCTTTATTCTTCTCCGGAGTTTCTTGTTTCGTTTGTCCTCTAAGACGATCCTGGATCCTTTTATCTTCTTCTAATCGGATGTATCTTAATGCCCTGTTTCTGACTTCGTCTAATATCCTGCATGGAGTCATCACTAAATCATCATAAAAGGGGGAGCTCTTCTGAATTCCCATCTTGAATGCTTCAACAGCAGAAGTCATGTCAAGATTTGGGATTTCTAGAGCTTCCTTGCCGAATCTGGTGACGAAATCCCTAAGGGATTCATCACTAGGTTGGACAACACGATATAAATCACTGGTTAACCTTTCAATTTTCTGACTACGGGAAAACTGAGTGTTAAACAAGTTAACTAAGTGTGAGAAAGAAGTAATTGAAAAGGGAGGAAGACTTAGCAGCCATTTTAGAGCGGCTCCCGTTAGTGTGGATCCAAAGCCCTTGCATAGGCAAGCTTCTTTGAGTCTCTCCAGAATAGGATTGATCTCCATCCTTTCCCTATACTGTGCTACATGTTCTTCAGAATCAGTGGTCCCGTCGTAAGTCTTTATATTCGGAGTCTGGAACCGCTTCGGGATTTCAGCATCACAGATAGGCGGAGCAAATCTGGATACTCTGTGGCTTCCCTCAGGTATCTCAGAAATTGGTCTTATGACCCCGGGAACACTGGATATCATATCCTTGAGCTTCTGCAGCTCCTTGGCCATAGCTTGGTTGATACCTGCATCCTGCATGGAACCATGGTTAGCATCTAAGGATAAAGGATCATACAAGTTACCTCTTTGCTGAGTGAAGGTTGGCATCTCGGATGAGTAGATGGGATATGAGGAGTCTGCGATAAGAGTTGGTCCTCCAGAGGCTATAGTCTGCATGGGGATTATGCCCCCTTCATGGACTTCGGAGGATCGTTGATGTTGGACACCCGAGGATCCTTGATTCGGAAAGAAGGATCCTTGATTCGGGATGAAGGATCCTTGAAGTTGGGTACCATAGGATCCTTGTGGAAGGATGACCGATCCTTGCCGATAATATGAGGATCCTTGATTCTGCTGACCCATGGATCCCTGTTGAAGGATAGATGATCCTGGCTGAAATAGCGAGGATCCTTGAGTCTGTTGACCCATGGACCTCTGTTGAAGGATAGATGATCCTGGCTGAAATAGCGAGGATCCTTGAGTCTGTTGACCCATGGACCCCTTTTGAAGGATAGATGATCCTTGAGAGAACTGAGCCATGGATTCTGGACTGGTGAAATCCAGCATCCTTGGCATCAGGGGGGTGAGATCATCTGCTGACCTCTTGTTCTTCTTGAGATCCTCTATCTCACGGAGGATCCTCTGATTAGTCTTGTTCTGCTGCTCCATGTATGCTTTAACCTGCGAAAACATAGATGAAACATCACTGTTAGTATTAACCACCGGGGCAGCAGCAGCGGTCCTTGAGCTCTGGAAGACTGGTAGTTGCGTCTTGCTCCCAGAAGCAGCAGGCCGTTGCGTTCCCGTGATTGGCGGAGGAATCGGTGGCAAAGTCCTCGATGAGAGAGGAGCCGTGGCCGGCATGGTTGATGAAGCAGAGGTTGATTGAGAGGACATTGATAGTGATATGGGTATGAAAAAGCTGAGAATGATAAGAATAATATGGATTACAGCACCAATTGCCCCACGGTGGGTGCAAAATTGTTTTGGACAAAAATCTTCTAAGGATCAAGTATCCAAATCTGTTATGTGAGGTAAGGTGCTAACTCGATAATGACAAATGTATAAGCGTAATATTGGTGAACACAAAGGTTTGATCACGAGGGAAAAAGCCCTTAACCAAGATAGTCTTACTTCGGTCAAAACTTATCAAGGTAATCTTTGGTAAAATAACTCTGGTCAAGGATTAATAAGATAATCTTTGGTCGGATTACTTTAGTCAATGATCAACAAGGTAACCTTTGGTCGACGAGTATATGATTATCGTGATCTCCAGCACAAAAACTATCACCGTCGATTATATTGTAATAAAAGGTGGTTACAAGTGTTGTGGAGTTGTTGATCAACGATTACAAACGAGCTAAGTGTGTGTGAAATTACAGAGAATTTGTGAGCTAAAATCTGCAGTAGTAAAGCTAGTGAACCGTGTGTGTCCTAGAGTTGATCACAACTCAAATATTTATAAAGAAAAAGTAAAATAACTAACTAACAATAACTCCTAAAAATCCGCAAGTCCTCCACTAGACACTCCCATTACTTTGACCACGTGCCACAGAATTTCAGCAGCGAAATAAGTGGAAGAATAAGTCTAGGAGCCGTTAATGTTGATAAATATCAACATTCATATGAGAAACAACCGTTAACAGCACCAAATACCGAGGATCCGTGATCCTGACATAGCTCCGGAACTCTTCAGAAGGATAATTGATCCAGACACGTCTTCAAGAATAACATATCCTCAGTACTCAGTTATTTGTGACACAACAAGAAGTCCTATAAATGCGCCACAATCCCTCTATCTTCATCCACGACTTTAACCACGTGTTTGACAAGTCCAATAGCGAGATATCCACTGGAATAAGTCTTGGCGCCGTTATACTTATTAAATAACAGCCTACACACAAGAAACAATTGTTAATAATATCAATTACTGAGGACCTCTGATCCTGACAGGATCTGTCTAAGGATAACTAATCCAAGAACATATGTCAGGATAACGTATCCGCAGTGTCAAATTTCCGTGCCCTAACAGAGATCTAGTATTAAGGAAAGCCTTCCAAAACACAACAAATCCGGCTGATGGGAAGCTAGCGCCCAAATGGGAAGGACCTTATCAAATTGAGACGGAAGCAGGAAAGGGAGCATATCATTTGCTCACAATGGAAGGCAACAGGTTACCAAGAGCATGGAATGCCATCCACCTCAAGAAATATTTTTTTCTGATCAGGATCCACTATCCTGAGAGGATATTTTGTCCTAAAAAGGATATAGGATCCTTAAATCGGTAACATCTTTCCGATGAATACTATTTGAATTGTCGTTAATTTAAGGATAATATATTCTTAACATTTTATTTTTTTCCAAGCTTTGAGTAACCATGCAGGATTATGACGAATCATTTGGTGCTCAAGAGGTTGGCCACTTTACGTTTGAGGTATTATCTTATTTCCCTTGGCCTAGCCCACATTTGGATATGACCCCCGATGGTCATATCCCCTACGGTTTAAAGGTTTTCACCTTTCTCACGATCGCCAGTTGCGCACGCTATCCGATGTATAGTCCGGGGCAGCGGGACCAGTACACGTTTAGTGGCTGACAATTTCGTTGTTTCCAGCTATATGGAGGATCCTACGAATTATGGTAGACGTACCATTTCCTAAGGTTTAAGGGGTTTTCACCTCTTCTCAAGGGCCTTGTCGCCAGTTTAATCCTAAGGTTTAAGGGGTTTTCACCTCTTCTCAAGGGCCTTGTCGCCAGTTTAATCCTAAGGTTTAAGGGGTTTTCACATCTTCTCAAGGGCCATGTCGCCAGTTTAACACCAGTTTTGGGCTTGTCCCCAGTTACACGGGCTTGTCCCCAGATTACACGGGCTTGTCCCCAGTTGCACGGGCTTGTCCCTAGTATATTGTTTGGGCTTGTCCCTAGCTTGTTGGGTTTAATCCCAGTTAACATTAAAAGTTGTTTGCAATAGAGTTTCTAAGTACATTATGAAGATCAAGACTTATGGATTCAAAATCCTTAAATTGCTTCTACCAGGATTACAGAAGGATCATTACTGATGGTAACCTAGGTCTAATTAGATCTTACGGTATGATTTCAGTTTATCGGTTTACACTTATTTGATTTCAGTTTATATCTTTATAGATATAAGGATTCATTATTCTCAATCTATTTTTATAAGGATTTAAGATCTTGGTTGATTTTTGCAAGGATATTTTATCCTAAAAACTTTTTACTAAAGAATATTTCTCAAAACTTTCAACAATCTAAAGCTATATCAGACAAACTTTCAAAATAACAGACAATCAACAGATAGTTAAAAGATACTATTTATTAAACTTACTTGCAATTACCAAAAATCTTAACCCGAATTTCACCATTCGAAAGATGGACCATCTACTCGGGTTAAACAAGTATAACTAGTTGTTCATGACTTGCAGGAAGAATAAGAGGTTTCAGATATATAGCTTGAAGGGAAGTTCTCAAGGAAACTCTATATATATATATATAATAATTATATCTAGCTTGTCAAATCTCATATGTTTTTGCAGGAAGTCTGAATTCAAAGGCAAAATGACAGCTGCGATATTATCACAACCGCCATTTTGGGGGCAATTGTTAGGGCACGGAAATTTGACACTGTGGATACGTTATCCTGACATATGTTCTTGGATCAGTTATCCTTAGACAGATCATGTCAGGATCAGTGGTCCTCAGTAATTGGTATTATTAACAATTATTTCTTGTGTGTAGGTTGTTATTTAATAAGTATCACGGCGCCAAGACTTATTCCACCGGATATCTCGCTATTGAACTTGTCAAACACGTGCTCAAAGTCGTGGATGAAGATAGTGGGAATGTGGCGCATTTATAGGACTTCTTGTTGTGTCACAAATAACTGAGTACTGAGGATATGTTATTCTTGAAGACGTGTCTGGGTCAATTATCCTTCTGAAGAGTTCCAGAGCTATGTCAGGATCATGGATCCTCGGTATTTGGTGATGTTAACGGTTGTTTCTCATATGAATGTTGATATTTATCAACATTAACGGCTCCTAGACTTATTCTTCCACTTATTTCACTACTGGACTTCTATGGCACGTGGTCAAAGTGATGGGAGTGGCTAGTGGAGGACTTGCGGATTTTTAGGAGTTATGTTAGTTAGTTATTTTATTTTTTCTTTATAAATATTTGATTTGTGATCAACCCTAGGACACACACGGTTCACTAGTTTACCACTGCAGATTATAGCTCACAAATTCTCTATAATCTCACACACACTTAGCTCGATTGTAATCATTGATCAACAACTCCAACACTTGTAACCACCTTTTTACCATTAATAAACTTGACGGTGATAGTTTTCACCGTCCGGGGGTTTTTTGTGCCGGAGATCACGATAATCACATACTCATCGACCAAAGGTTACCTTGTTGATCCTTGACCGAAAGGACTTAATCAACGATTACTTAGTTAATCCTTGATTGAAGAGATTCGACCAAAGATTACCTTGATAAGTTTGACCGAAGTAAGACTATCTTGGTTAAGGGCTTTTTCCCTCGTGATCAAACCTTTGTGTTCACCAATATTATGATATCCTATTAACTGATTAAAATCTATGATATTTAATGTGTACGAATATTTTTTTATTAGCATCATGGATATATATTATCATTTATCTAGAGTTGGTATGTATTTAGATAACCTTTTTTGTCACACGGACAACTATATATAGCTATATCAAGAGTTATAAGCATGCCTATATGTTACTATATTAAGAGTTACAAGCAGACTTGGACTAAAAATTTTGATTTTTGATAAACAATGTATACCTAATACAATCACAAATGTAATGTAAAAGGAAATTTTTACCTATTTGTAACATATTTGTGTAATCTTAGTTATGAAATTTCTGTAATTTTAATTTAATTGTAATTGTATTAACAATATATGATCTATTTGTTGACTGTATTTCACTTAATGGTCAAAGTTTAAAATTTTCAATAATTACATGTGTAATACACAGGCCTCAAACTAGTTTTAAATATATGTAAACAAACTCCCTATATTTTATCAAGTCAACATATTGCTTAATTTGTAAATGGAGATTTATGCATTTGACTTGAATTCGCGGAAATGCGTCTTAACAAATCCAGATAGCTCTTAAACGAGCTATAATATCTCATTAAATTTAAAATTAATCTCACCAAATATTTGATATGACAATCCTATAAAATAGGGATGAACTAATATTAATATCCGAAATTTTTTTGAAAAAATAATATTATTTATAATTACGAAACAATTTTATAATAAAAAAAGCAGGCCATGAGTCGCACCAAACCCATGCAACTTTTAAACCGGGTTATAATATCTCATTTATTTGTGAAACTTTTTTATAATCAAAACCTATGTATATTATTAACTTTTTTACCATAAATAAAATTAAAATTCAAAAAATATATATAAATATTATAAACGAATAATATAAAACAACAAACATAGAAAGAGAGTTATATTCATATAATTTAAAATAGTCACAACTAAACTATTATTACATGATAAACTAGTAGTTTACCCGTCCGGTGGACGGGAACATCAATGTGGGAATATGACGACTACATTAAGCAAAACTATCTTTGCATTTTAAAAGAAGGTAGTATAGTTTAAGATAAAACCACAGATTTAAGTATATAAAAAGAGAACTCTAAATGAGGTTTAAAAATGGATCATTTTAAAAAAAAGTGCCTTCTCCATCAGCACTCTAAAGGGCTTTCTTGGTACAGATCATGAGTAGGCTTTCCATGCTTGTTCCAGTGAACCTCCAAATAAGAGTGAAAATTTTTTATGTAGTCAAACGGTCACACTTCACAACAATATCATTTTACATTAAATTCTATCAAATAAAAGCATGCACAATCAACTAAAACTAATAATCCACACGTAATGTCGTTGATCCATCTGCTCCACCCCGTTGAGCAAAACGGGACTTCATCCATAAAACCGCTTGAGCTCATGTCAACCTACCACATGAAATCCCACTTTGTTGCAATATATCGAGGGAAAAAATCAAATTTCAGAGATGACAATTCAGTTTTGACATGTTTACCAGATCTATTCCCGTACCCCCCCCCCCCCCTCTTATCTTCTAAAGCACCGAACCGAACCCGTTTTGACCTGAAGTTTTGCTTAGAACCCATGAACTGTTGTAAATAAGTATATTTGTACCACATAAAGGATTTCCATGAACTTGGAAATTTGGATCATCACAATCAATTGCCTCACACCCCATGCGAATGCAAGCTTCCCATCAAATATCCATTTGCACTCTCACCTGAATATAAAACACCAATATTATACAATGAGATGTTAGATTTAAGCAAAATGGTTGAAAATAACCGACATGTAGTTTACCTATTTGTGGGCACAACAATGATTTAGTACAACATTGTAGGAGTCCACAAAAATTGGGTATTCCCGATTAAGACCAAAACCCCGAACCTGTATTACCTGATCTCTACATAGTGATCTCCAGTCCTCAATTCCTAGCGTATTCGGTCTTGGGCCATGTTTAGGATGAAGAGGTTATTTTCCAATGATTTAGGCAAACGGTAGGGTAAAAAAGTAAACTGGAATCAATTACCACAATATTTTTCGCCCATTCTTGAAAAACACAGTTCCGACACATACCCGTTAAGAATACCAAATTTGTATCCAGTTACCGAAATAATTTTGACCCGTTAAAACAATTAGTTGAGTATTTTATGCCAATATTTAAAACTTAAAATACAATTGACATAAGATTTGACAATGAAAATAGTATACTTTGTTGTATAAATTGAATTAACGTACCCGTAAATGACGCATGATTGAATACCGTAATGATGAATTGAAAATAGCAACTTGGATTAATCTTGGAATCGTGATGTCACTATCAGATTAAACTATTTGAGGGTACACTCAATGCTTAATCGGATTAGACCAAGATTTACTTGAGAGACAGAATTTTGATATTGATATTCTTGTGAGAAAACCTTGTACCAAATTTTGATGATCATTAGAAAAAAAAAATTTGTTGTCTGCGTTTGTCTACAGTTATATCCAAACCGTCATCCACCAAAATGATATATATTGATAAAAAAACAAACAGATCCCTAAAAGGATAATTATCAAACTTTGCCCATATTCAATTAATCTCAAAAGCCTTTTACGTAGGCTTATATGCAATTTAATATAAAATGCCCAATTCATTAAATATGAATTAAAACCAATTAATTACAAGACATGGCCCAACCGACAACACAAATATTATTATTGAACGAGCCTGCACTCCCGCATCTCCTAACCCGTTAATAAATAATAATATTTACTAGATCATCAAGTTAATCAAATATTACTAAAATCATGTTGATAACACTAAAATTACCAACATTCCTCCCCCATTTTAGTGATATCCATGATTAACTTAAACATCCTCACAATAACACAAACACATGCATAAATTGCCACACCCCGACCGATGGCGGATTATACATCGGGGCGCCACGTATTGTTTCATTACTCGCGACACTATTTGGGTGTCAATATTTAATAAATACATTTCCTTGCGCACGCGCAGAACATGACATAAAGTAACATAAATCATATCATAACTTGAAATAACATAAACCTGTCTTGTTACATTTTAAACTAGGTCCAAAAGAAAGAAAACATCCTATGTGTCCTCAAGCTTCCAGAAACAGCTACAGCAAACCTGAACATGTGTTAAAATAAAACGTCAACACTTGCGTGTCGGTGAGAAATCAAGTTTAATAAATATAAATAGATAACAATATCTGCGCGCATCATGTGTATAACTGGTGTTCAACAAGGGTGTAATCAGATTGTGATCAAGCCTTAGATCATAGCTCATAGTTCAATCCGTGCTCCCAATTGAGCACAAAAACAAGAAAACTGTGCAAGTGTAAACAAAAGAGAAATCATAAACGATAGTTCTCCCGTGTTCATCTAATGGATCCATGAAAACTGCGGAATAGGCCGACAAGACGGTTAATGATCCACACATACAAATAAACAGCCAAGTCTACGTCCATAACACATGGGGTTTTGCACGACAAAAGTTCATAAACAAGTTTAAGACTCAAGTTTGTACGAACACATGAACATCCCAAAACATTAAAAATAAAAAGGGATTAGGTACGAGATTACTCACCTGAAAAAGGTATGTTGAAAGATAATGCAAGAAACAAGCACAAGTTAACCTATAAATAAAAGTTTATTGATTTAATGATTGATTTTATGCCTTGAATATATGTTAGCATAGTAATATGTATCTTTAACAAATTATTATATATTATATATTACCGGAAATCTGGGCAGGACAAGGGAAAAGACGAAGGCAGAGAGAGGAGGCGGCTGAGGAACAACGGCAGAAGGCAAGGATAGAGAGCAGAGGGGAGTTTAAGTGTTTGTGTGTGTAGTGTTAAATAACAAGAAAATAGTATTATATATAGGGAAACCCTAGGGAACACAATCCCTAAAAAGGAGGAAAAGATCTTATCAAATCAAGCAAAAGCACAAGAAAACAAAAGCAAAAGATATTAAAAGATATGGCAGCAGGGGAACAGGAAAAAAGGCTGACAGGTTACAGAATAAAGCATGGGAGGAGTCAGATAAAGGTACTGGTCAAGGCATGCAAAAGAAGATTTCAAAAGATTATGTCAGTCACTTTTTCTGCCAACCAATGGGGTTGGTGCGCATGCTGCGCCGAAAGTGACTATTCAGACAGAAGATAAGATGTCACAAAAGAATACAGGCAGACCTAAACAGAAGAAAAGACTTAAGGTCTAGCGCGAGAAGACTCGAGCGCACGCGCGAGGGCGAAGGCAGACAGAGAACAATCCACAGCGCGCCGCGGGAAGAACTACCATTCTTAGCGCGCTGCGAGAAGAACTACAATTCTTAGCGCGTCGCGGGAAGAACTACCGTTCTTAGCGCGCTGCGAGGAGAACTACAATTCTTAGCGCGTCGCGGGAAGAACTACCGTTCTTAGCGCGCTGCGAGAAGAACTACAATTCTTAGCGCGCTGCGAGAACAGTTCGCCTCGCGTATCGCAGGAACAACTGGTCTTCACGCAGGCTTCCTTGTAAGGAGTCTGGCGCGTGGAGCTGCGCAGACATCCTTAGGCGGGAAGAACCGAAGGACAAGCAAAGAGTTAAGAGGAAAAGGGGGGTTCAAGGCGCAAAGGTTAGCAGAGGGGCAGGACGGCGACAAAGAGAGAAAAGAGGCGGGACGGCGACAAGAAAGAAAAGAGAGGCGGGACGGCGACAAAGAGAGAAAAGAGAGGCGGGACGGCGACAAGAAAGAAAAGAGAGGACGGCGGAAAGAGAATTATTAGTAAGTAATATAAAAATATATATAATTTATTAAATGTTAAATTTACAAAGATTAATAAACAAATTTTAAATCATAAAAAGAATCGGATTCGAAAACGGGTACCTGGGTCGGGTCGGATTGGGCAGTTGTCACAGTCTCCCCTACTTTAGAAATTTCGTCCCGAAATTTATCTTGAAGTAGGTTGCGCAGAGAAAAGGTGCGGGTACTTGATCTTCATCTGATCTTCCCTTTCCGAAGTGAACTCGGCTCCGCGCTTGGACTGCCAACGAACTTTAACAATAGGGATGCGACTGCGCTTGGTTTGCTTTACCTCGCGATCCATAATCTCAACAGGCTTCTCAACGAAGTGCATAGACTCATCAACTTGAACTTCATCAAGGGGTATGTGAAGGTTCTCGTCAGCTAAACATTTCTTGAGATTGGATACATGGAAAGTTGGATGCACATTGCTGAGCGCGGGCGGCAGGTCAAGCTTGTAGGCAACTTTTCCCACTCTCGCAAGAATCTTGAATGGTCCAACATAACGAGGTGCAAGCTTACCTTTCTTCCCAAAACGGACAACACCCTTCCAGGGCGACACTTTGAGGAGAACAAGATCACCAACTAGAAATTCGAGAGGCTTCCGCCTTCGATCTGCGTAACTCTTCTGTCGGCTTCTGGCAGTCAGCAGATGATCACGGATCTTGGCGATTTTATCGGTTGTCTCTTGAACTAGTTCGGGTCCTGTGATTTGAACTTCACCCACTTCGTTCCAACAAATCGGTGAACGGCACTTTCGACCGTAAAGTGCTTCAAATGGGGCCATACCGATACTGGAATGATAGCTGTTATTATAAGAGAACTCGATCAGAGGTAGGTGTGAATCCCAATTACCTCCAAAATCAAGAACACATGATCGAAGCATATCCTCAAGGGTTTGAATGGTTCGCTCAGACTGTCCGTCAGTCCGAGGATGATATGCAGTGCTCATGTCCAAACGAGTTCCTAACGCAGATTGGAGAGATTTCCAAAAGCGAGATATAAAACGGCCATCGCGATCGGATATGATGCTCAAAGGAGTACCGTGACGGCAGACAATTTCCTTGACATAAAGATGCGCAAGTTGTTCAACACGGTAGGTTTCACGAATAGGCAGAAAGTGGGCAGACTTGGTCAATCGATCCACTATTACCCAAATGCTATCATGTTTGCTTGCGGTCAAGGGTAACTTGGTGATAAAGTCCATTGCTATACTTTCCCATTTCCACGTAGGAATTTCAGGTTGTTCGAGCAAACCAGATGGGCGTTGATGTTCAGCTTTTACCTTAGAACAAGTTAGGCATTTAGCTACGAACACAGCAATATCCTTTTTCATACCAGGCCACCAATAAGAAAGGCGCAAATCTTTGTACATTTTGTCAGCACCAGGATGAACGGAATACCGGGTTTTGTGCGCTTCACTCAGTATGACAGAGCGAAGATTCTCATCATTGGGAATCCAGATGCGATTGAGATAGCAGAGAATTCCACTCAGATTAGGGACAAAATGCGCTTCCGCGCCACACGCTAACTCGGCGCGAAGGTTGCCATTGCTGATGGAGGCGCGCTGCGCGTCACGAATGCGTGATTCAAGATTGCTTTGAATCGGCGCGAAGTGAAGCTGCGTGCGCGGCAAGATACAGTTAAGTTGGCTGGGTTTGCGGCTGAGCGCATCAGCTACCACATTAGCCTTACCAGGGTGATATCGGATCTCACAATCGTAATCGCTGATGAGTTCGTTCCATCGGCGTTGTCTCATGTTAAGTTCCTTTTGATCAAAAATATGCTGAAGGCTTTTATGGTCGGTGTAAAGGATACACTTAGTCCCATAGAGGTAGTGTCTCCAGATTTTCAAGGCAAATACAACTGCACCAAGTTCAAGGTCGTGAGTTGTATAATTCTTTTCGTGAATCTTGAGTTGCCTTGACGCGTAAGCGATAACCTTGCCTCGTTGCATAAGTACACAACCGAGACCTTGGTTGGAGGCATCACAATACACGACAAAATCATCATTACCCTCTGGTAAAGTTAGAACAGGAGCTTCGCACAACAATCGCTTGAGCGTCAGAAAGGCTTCTTCTTGCTTCGAGCCCCAAATATACGGTTTGCCTTTGTGCGTTAAAGCTATTAAAGGCAAAGCGATCTTTGAGAAGTTCGAAATAAATCGCCGGTAGTAACCAGCTAAGCCCAAAAAGGAACGGATTTCGGTAGGAGTGGACGGCGTAATCCAGTTCTTGATTTCTTCAATTTTGGATGGGTCGACATGAATACCCATCTTGTTTACAACATGACCAAGAAACTGTACTTCATCCGACAAATTCACACTTGGAGAGTTTGGCAAAGAGTTGCTCGGTTCGAAGCTTTTGCAACACCAACCGAAGATGTTGCTCATGCTCGGCCTTGGTTTTAGAATACACCAGAACATCATCGATAAACACGATCACGAACTTATCCAAGAAAGGCCTACACACCCGATTCATTAGATCCATGAAAACGGCGGGTGCGTTGGTTAAACCGAAGGACATGACCAAGAATTCAAAATGGCCATAACGGGTTCGAAAAGCAGTCTTGGGAACGTCTTCTTCGCGGATACGCAACTGGTGATAGCCAGAACCGAGATCGATCTTGGAGAAACAAGAGGCACCTTGGAGTTGATCAAAGAAGTCGTCAATACGCGGTAAGGGATACCGGTTCTTAATGGTGAGCTTGTTCAGCTCGCGGTAATCAATACACATGCGAAACGTACCATCTTTCTTTTTAACGAACAACACCGGAGCACCCCAGGGCGAAGAGCTAGGGCGAATGAATCCTTTAGCGGTCAACTCTTGGAGTTGGCTTGCCAATTCTTGCATTTCAGCGGGTGCAAGACGATAAGGAGATTTGGCTACGGGGGAAGCACCAGGGACAAGATCAACACGAAACTCGACTTCCCGAGCGGGAGGTAAACCAGAAAGATCATCGGGAAAGACTTCAGGAAAGTCACGCACAATGGGGATTTCAGACAGTTTCTTCTTTCCTTCATCAGGTTTGACCACATGGGCTAAGAATGCAACACATTTCTTCCGCAAAAGTCTTCGGGCTTCAGTGCATGACATTAGTTTAAGACCGTTAGAGGGTTTCTCGCCGTAGATATGCAGATCACCATTTTCTCGAGGAATGCGAATCATCTTTTTGGCGCAGATAACTTCGGCGCGATTTTGCGAGAGCCAGTCCATACCAATAATCACATCAAAGCTTCCAAGCGGCATAGGAATGAGGTCGATTAGAAAATCGTTTTCGTTAAGGTTAAGCGTGCAATCTTTGATCACGGAGTTTATTAAAATAGTTTCACCATTAGCCAATTCAACTGAAAAGTTTTCGTTTAAGTTTATGCGCGGTCGCGCAAGTTTCTGCTCAAATGCGCGAGAAATAAAACTTCTATCGGCGCCAGTATCAAAAAGTATGGATGCATATTGTCCGTTAAGTAAAAATGTACCATTAACCACGTCATTATTCGCTTGCGCTTGGTGCGCGGTTATATTAAAAGCTCGGCCACGCGTCACTTGGTTCGAAATTTGGTTAACTGGGTTCGCTTGCGTAATCTGAACTTGTAGTCTCGGGCACGCGTTCCGGAAATGACTGGGATCACCGCAGTTATAGCACGACCTGGGTCGTGGATTAGGGTATGCTGGTTGTGGGTTTAGCGGGTAAGTTGGTGTCTGCGTGATTGGGTTGGAGGGAAGGACTCTACAGTTCTCAGCAGTGTGACCAATACGGCCACATCGGTTGCATTGTCGGCACGGGACTTGAGGTGGGTGATGAAGTCTACAGGTTGGGCAAAAGGGTTGGTTTCCTGTGTAGGGTTTCTTAGTTGGCGGGGCAGGGAGTGCTGGATTGGTTAAGGCATAGTTGTGGACTACAGGAGGTGTTGGGTAGGTCGACAGTGGGTTAGGCGCGTAAACTGGAGGTTGGTAGGTGGGTTGCTGAACAATGGGCGGGTTGGTAAGCGCATAGGCTTTGCGCCTGCGCTTGAGGTTGTTACGGTTTGAGGGTTCTGGTTTGGTTTCTGTTGGTTCTGGGACAGTCTTGGTGGGTTTGGTCTTCTCAGCTCCCCGCAGGAACAGGGTTCCTGCCCTGACATGGTTGTCGCTGAGCACAGCGGCCAACTCGATGGCGTCAGAGAGGGTTGCTGGGTTCCTGGCCCAAACAGAATCTTGAATTTCCATGGGGAGACCCCCAAGAAACTTCTCGATGGCTCGGCGGGAAGGGGTAACTAGGTGCGGGACAAGCAAGCTTAATTCATGGAAGCGCGTCGCGTACTCGCGCGCTTCGCCACTGTACTGTTTCAGGTTCCAAAACTCTTCCTCCAGGCGCTTTACTTCGTTGGGAGGGCAGAACTCTCGCGTCAAGATTTCCTTGAATTCCTCCCAGAGCATGCTAGAAGCAGCCTCTGCGCCACGTGCATGAGCCACTCCATTCCACCAAGTAAGCGCCCTTGATTCTAGGACACTTGAGGCGTATAAGGTTCGTTTGTCCGGAGGGCATTGGGTATGGAGGAAAGTGTTTTCAATTTTCTCGAGCCACTGGAGCATCACGGTGGCTCCTTCAAGTCCGGTGAATTTCGGAGGGTTACCCGCATTGAAGGATTTAATATTGTATCCGGAGGGGTTGGGATTATTTTGGTTTAAGGCTTGGGCTATCGCGGCGGCCATTTCCTGGGAACGTTGCTGTCTACGCCTGCGCGAGGCTTCTCTCCTCTGAAATTGGCGAGATAGCGGAGGCATTCTATAAAAGTTTTAATTTTTGTTAATATCTTGGCATAGGAAATCGTTTTAGCGCAAAGTATATCGTCGTAAAGCTTGTTTCGCAAAGTTAAATGCTATCAAATTTTGAGGTAAAATATGAATTCAAATGCAAACTTAATACAGGCAATGAATTCGAATTGAAAATCGACAATTCATGTATCACCATGACTTTTCAAATCTTCAATTTAAAATATCGAGTAAATAAATATTGGAGATTGACAATTCATGTATCACCATGACTTTTCAATCTTCAATTTAAAATATCGAGTAAATAAATATTGGAGATTGACAATTCATGTATCACCATGACTTTTCAATCTTCAATTTAAAACATAAAGTTAATGGTAATTGAAAATCAACTATTCATGTACCACCATGACTTCTCGGATTTTCAATCCCCACAACAAACGAATACGTAAGTGAAGAAATAAATTGAAATTTAATAAAAATCGAAAGATCGCGAATAAAACATGAAATCAAGTGCTGCGTATGCGCCAACATATTTTATAAATATCGAGTAAATAACAATTAGCGCGCAAACATGAGATATTTCTCATGCGCGAGAAGGGACTCTTAGGTATTCTAGGTCGTTACGTCTAACCACCTATCCTAAAGTCACGGGGCTCTGATACCAATCTGTCACACCCCGACCGATGGCGGATTATACATCGGGGCGCCACTTATTGTTTCATTACTCGCGACACTATTTGGGTGTCAATATTTAATAAATACATTTCCTTGCGCACGCGCAGAACATGACATAAAGTAACATAAATCATATCATAACTTGAAATAACATAAACTTGTCTTGTTACATTTTAAACTAGGTCCAAAAAAAAGAAAACATCCTATGTGTCCTCAAGCTTCCAGAAACAGCTACAGCAAACCTGAACATATGTTAAAATAAAACGTCAACACTTGCGTGTCGGTGAGAAATCAAGTTTAATAAATATAAATAGATAACAATATCTGCGCGCATCATGTGTATAACTGGTGTTCAACAAGGGTGTAATCAGATTGTGATCAAGCCTTAGATCATAGCTCATAGTTCAATCCGTGCTCCCAATTGAGCACAAAAACAAGAAAACTGTGCAAGTGTAAACAAAAGAGAAATCATAAACGATAGTTCTCCCGTGTTCATCTAATGGATCCATGAAAACTGCGGAATAGGCCGACAAGACGGTTAATGATCCACACATACAAATAAACAGCCAAGTCTACGTCCATAACACATGGGGTTTTGCACGACAAAAGTTCATAAACAAGTTTAAGACTCAAGTTTGTACGAACACATGAACATCCCAAAACATTAAAAATAAAAAGGGATTAGGTACGAGATTACTCACCTGAAAAAGGTATGTTGAAAGATAATGCAAGAAACAAGCACAAGTTAACCTATAAATAAAAGTTTATTGATTTAATGATTGATTTTATGCCTTGAATATATGTTAGCATAGTAATATGTATCTTTAACAAATTATTATATATTATATATTACCGGAAATCTGGGCAGGACAAGGGAAAAGACGAAGGCAGAGAGAGGAGGCGGCTGAGGAACAACGGCAGAAGGCAAGGAGAAGAGAGCAGAGGGGAGTTTAAGTTTTTGTGTGTGTAGTGTTAAATAACAAGAAAATAGTATTATATATAGGGAAACCCTAGGGAACACAATCCCTAAAAAGGAGGAAAAGATCTTATCAAATCAAGCAAAAGCACAAGAAAACAAAAGCAAAAGATATTAAAAGATATGGCAGCAGGGGAACAGGAAAAAAGGCTGACAGGTTACAGAATAAAGCATGGGAGGAGTCAGATAAAGGTACTGGTCAAGGCATGCAAAAGAAGATTTCAAAAGATTATGTCAGTCACTTTTTCTGCCAACCAATGGGGTTGGTGCGCATGCTGCGCCGAAAGTGACTATTCAGACAGAAGATAAGATGTCACAAAAGAATACAGGCAGACCTAAACAGAAGAAAAGACTTAAGGTCTAGCGCGAGAAGACTCGAGCGCACGCGCGAGGGCGAAGGCAGACAGAGAACAATCCACAGCGCGCCGCGGGAAGAACTACCATTCTTAGCGCGCTGCGAGAAGAACTACAATTCTTAGCGTGTCGCGGGAAGAACTACCGTTCTTAGCGCGCTGCGAGGAGAACTACAATTCTTAGCGCGTCGCGGGAAGAACTACCGTTCTTAGCGCGCTGCGAGAAGAACTACAATTCTTAGCGCGCTGCGAGAACAGTTCGCCTCGCGTATCGCAGGAACAACTGGTCTTCACGCAGGCTTCCTTGTAAGGAGTCTGGCGCGTGGAGCTGCGCAGACATCCTTAGGCGGGAAGAACCGAAGGACAAGCAAAGAGTTAAGAGGAAAAGGGGGGTTCAAGGCGCAAAGGTTAGCAGAGGGGCAGGACGGCGACAAAGAGAGAAAAGAGGCGGGACGGCGACAAGAAAGAAAAGAGAGGCGGGACGGCGACAAAGAGAGAAAAGAGAGGCGGGACGGCGACAAGAAAGAAAAGAGAGGACGGCGGAAAGAGAATTATTAGTAAGTAATATAAAAATATATATAATTTATTAAATGTTAAATTTACAAAGATTAATAAACAAATTTTAAATCATAAAAAGAATCGGATTCGAAAACGGGTACCTGGGTCGGGTCGGATTGGGCAGTTGTCACATAAATGAAAATGTCCTGTGGATTGAATTTTCATTTTAGTATTTACGCGTTACATATTAGAATAACAAGGGTGTCACTATGGATTGAACCCATGTTATCCATTTTTAATACATGTAGGTAAATACACATGCGTTTACAAATCAAATTCACTTTACACGATATTTTACTAGCCTGTGTCCTAATCCTTCAAAGAATATATCAAAGCTCAAGTCCAAAGCTTCTTGAAGCAGCTAAACTTCATACTCTTATAGGTAGTTCACTCTTCTTGCACCTGCATTGCAATTTATCAATGAACTATTAAGAAGTTATACTTCAACCTCCTTTATCTTGCAGTCCAAACACATACCTTGGGATGATTATATTAATGCGTTTCAATATCTTTATGACAAGCTTGCCACATTGAATTCAGCACCTAACGTTGTATTAGATGGGAATTGGGTGTCTTGACATAAGATATTTAAATGGACTTTAAACCTATCCCCTTAGCTGATTTATTCACGAGATCTCTTCCTAACCCTTTTGTTAGATGATCAGCTAAATTAAGCTCAGATCTTACAAATTCTACGGATATCACACCATTCATGATTAATTCTCTAATCATACTATGTCTAACACCCAAGTGTCTAGACTTCTCATTTACACTTGACTATATGCTTTAGCCAAGGTAGCTGCACTATCACATCTGATAGAGATTGGTGATATCGGTTTTGACCACAATGGAATCTCAAAGATTAAGTTTCTGAGCCATTCAGCTTCTTTGTCGGCTGCTGCTAAAGCTACAAATTTAGATTCCATTGTAGAAATTGTGATGCAAGTCTGCTTATTTGAAGCCCATGAGACAGCACCACCACCAAGTAGGAATACCCACCCACTAGTGGAAGAATGATCTTCCATATTCGTTATCCAGCTTGCATCAGAATACCCTTCTAATACTGAAGGAAAACCTGAATAACACAAACCATAATTCATAGTTCCTTTCAAGTATTTAAGCAGTCTGTTCACTGCTTGCCAATGTTGAGCACTAGGATTACTAGTATATCTGCTCAACTTTCCCATAGCATAAGCTATGTCAGGCATTGTGCTAATCATAACATACATCAAGCATCCAATGACCTTTGAATATTCTAATTGTGACACTGAATCACCTGAATTGGTCATCAACCTAACATTTGGATCTATAGGAGTGCTAACAGGAGAACAATTAAAATGATTATATTTCTTCAACACTTTCTCAATGTAATGAGATTGTGTCATGGTTATACCATTGTTACTCCTTTTAATCCTTATACCAAGGATCACATCTGCCTCCCCCATATCCTTCATTTCAAAATTAGAAGACAAAAATTTCTTTGTCTTATCAACCTGATCTTGGTCAGTACCAAAGATCAACATGTCATCCACATATAAGCAAATGATCACTCCTTTACCAGAGGAATCAAATCTACTGTAGACACACTTATCAGCTTGGTTTAAAAGAAACCCATTAGATAAGATCACTTCATCAAATTTTTTTATACCACTGTTTAGGTGCTTGTTTCAAACCATATAATGATTTAACAAGTTTACACACTTTGTGTTCCTGACCAGGTAATACAAAACCCTCGGGTTGTTTCATGTATACCTCCTCTTCCAATTCACCATTCAAGAATGCAGTTTTCACATCCATTTGGTGAATTATCAGATTATGAATTGAAGCAAGAGCTATAATAAGTCGTATAGTGGAAATTCTTGCAACCGGAGCATATGTATCAAAGAAATCAATTCCTTCTTTTTGCCTAAAATCTTGGATAACCAATCGGGCTTTAAACTTGTCTATGCTTCCATCAACTTTCATCTTTCTCTTAAAGATCCATTTGCATCCCAATGGTTTGCAATCAGGAGGTAATTCAGTCAATTTCCATGTATTATTATGCATGATAGAATCCATCTCATCTTGGATGGCCTCTTTCCAGAAAGCAACATCCCTATAAGCCATTGCTTCATTATATGTCTTAGGATCCTCCTCAATATTGAAACAATATTGATACTGATATTCAACCTCATTTCTCGTCCCTTCCACTAAATAAATATGAAAGTCAGAGCCAAAAGACTTTGGCTTTTTGGTTCTAGTACTTTTCCTAGGTTCGTTAGGTATATCTATACTGCCATTTCCGTCAGATGCCTTCTCAACAGGATTAGAAATCCCACCTTGAAAATTCTGAATGACGTCTCTAGGTCTAGTCATAGAAGTGAATCTATTTTCATCAAAGATAGCATCCCTAGACTCAATGACTGTGTTCACAGAAACTGAATCATTAGGTTCTTATACATAGAACCTATAAGCTTTTGAATTTTCTGCATAGCCTATGAAAATGCAGTCTATTCCCTTTTCACCCAAATTCTTTATCTTGGGTTCAGTAAGGCGTACAACAGCCCTACAACCCCAAACTTTCAAATAGTTCAAGTTTGGAGGTTTCTTTTTCCATAACTCATAAGGAGTTATTTTATTCTTTTTATTGAAATAACATGCTGTAAGCATAGCTTCTCCCCAGAACCCATCACTCAAACCTGAGTAAGATAATAAAGAATTTACCATTTCTTTTAAGGTTCTATTTTTCCTTTCAGCCACACCATTTTGTTCTAGTGTATATGGTGCTGTGGTCTGATGTATTATTCCAGTTGATTGAAAATATACTGGATCATAATACTCCCCTCCTCGATCAGTTTGGAGAGTTTTAATAAAATCACCATGAAGCAATTCAACTTCTTGCTTATAAACCTTGAATTTATCAAGTGCTTCATCTTTAGCATGTACAAGATATACGTAACAATATCTTGTTGCATCATCAATATAAGTAACAACATATTTCTTATTACCAAGTGAGGGTGTATTATGATAGTCACATAAGTCTGAATGAACAAGTTCTAATAACTTAGAATTTCTTTCAACATTTTTAAATGGTTTTCTTGTAATCTTTGTTAATTTACAAGTATGGCATTTATTTTTATTCATATTAAAAGCAGGTATTAAACTCATCTTAGACATTTCTTTCATTCTAAAATAATTCACATGACCTAATCTAGCATGCCATAAATTAGAAACATAATCTACCCTGCTTTCAGATGATGATACAATACAAACAGATTCAATAGAAAACGGAACATTAATATTAAGTTTAAACATACCACTACACAAATATCCAAATCCAAAAAATGTTCCATGTCGAGATAATATAAACTTATCAGACTCAATAACCTGTTTAAAACCATAGTTATTTAAAACAATCCCAGACAGAAGATTCTTTCGAATCCCTGGAACGTACAACACACTATCCAACAACAAATGTTTTCCACATGTAAATACAAGCCTGACTTTCCCGATTCCTTTGATAGGTTCGGTTGCTACATTTCCCATTCTAAGTACAGATCCATCTTCAACTGGTTCAAAATTTTCAAACCATTTCAGATCCTTGCATACGTGACTCTTAGCACCCGAGTCTACCCACCATGCAAGCATGTCATCCTGTACATAAAAGGATTCGGAAATAAATGATACACAATTCTCTACCGAATTGTTTTTAAGAACCATTGGACTTTTTGAGTCCAAAACCAAACCCAAAGACCGAGTTTCATTTATTTCACAACTCAATGGGTTTTTGCTTACTTGTACACATCTAGTTGGTTGATTACCAGGTCCATGTTCCATCAACCCCATGTGAGTACCATTTTCATTATTAACTTTGTTTGGGTCTTTCGACCCACTAGGACCCGCCTCATCAAATCCGTTTCCACCCGCAAATTTAATTCGACAATCAGACTTTAAATGTCCCCATTTTCCACATTCCCAACAAGACTTAGTCTTCTTTTTGGGATAACCATGGTCCCGGTTAAACTTTCGTTTATTTCCCATTGTCATAATTTATTACTTTTATAAAAGTATGCAATGATTCTAAATCAAAATAAAACACTAAATGAAGATTATTGGTGTTCACATAATTCAAAGTTCAAACAATGCGTACTTCATGTGTAAGATAACAAATGAAAATTGCAATACCAGTGAATGCCTTCTGTTTACTCAAACTATATGGGATAAAACATTTGTTTTTGATTTTTAGAAAATCATTCTATGTATTCAATATCCCACGCCACCATATATCATATTCAATATTCCAAAAAGTCAAATGCAATACATAATCTAATTTCGATGACTATATATTAACCATAGCAATTCTTAATTCCAACACTAATCCCAATTCGATGCACCCCAAAATCCAATACGGGATTACTATTTTTCAATCAGTGCAATCAAATAGTTTAATCTTTGTTGTATAAATTGAATTAACGTACCCGTAAATGACGCATGATTGAATACCGTAATGATGAATTGAAAATAGCAACTTGGATTAATCTTGGAATCGTGATGTCACAATCAGATTAAACTATTTGAGGGTACACTCAATGCTTAATCAAATTAGACCAAGATTTACTTGAGAGACAGAATTTTGATATTGATATTCTTGTGAGAAAACCTTGTACCAAATTTTGATGATCATTAGAAAAAAAAATTTGTTGTCTGCGTTTGTCTACAGTTATATCCAAACCGTCATCCACCAAAATGATATATATTGATAAAAAAACAAACGGATCCCTAAAAGGATCATTATCAAACTTGGCCCATATTCAATTAATCTCAAAAGCCTTTTATGTAGGCTTATATGCAATTTAATATAAAATGCCCAATTCATTAAATATGAATTAAAACCAATTAATTACAAGACATGGCCCAACCGACAACACAAATATTATTATTGAACGAGCCTGCACTCCCGCATCTCCTAACCTGTTAATAAATAATAATATTTACTAGATCATCAAGTTAATCAAATATTACTAAAATCATGTTAATAACACTAAAATTACCAACATACTTTATGTTTATGATAAGAAAAATGCACGTGCCAGGTCTCCCAGCAATGTTTGAAGCTCCATTCTCGTTTATAGAAGAATAATCACTTGGTGTGATTGGAGTACCTCCAGTAGGTATATTGTATGAATTATCTAAGGTTCCTGGTAACGGTGTTCAAGCACACCTTCGGTTCATCCAAGTCAATCCATGCATAGACAAATAACCATTTTACTCTCTTATTTTTCAAGAAACACAATCTTGCCATGAGCCCATCTATGCAAAGGTTGTATAGATGTCGGTTGCCTGACGGTTGTAGGATTACTGATAGCGAACAATTGTTGATCAACCTCTTCCAATATTATCAATGCTGCTTGGCTCTCTAAATATAGAAACGAAAGATATACTTTCTGCAGGTACATCCGTGCCCACCTGAAACATGAACTAATCATTTTAAAATTACCAAGTGATATTGCACACCGAAACAACTTTAAAGTCTACATTTTTATGTACATGATATCTTGGTTGTACCCTGTGCAGATCAACATTCATTAGTTAAATCGAACTATATAGTTAAATTACACACACACACACATACACATATAATCGGCCTGTTGTCGGGTAAACGGGTCGAAATTATTATTTTTAGTCAAAATTAGATCTTAAATTACCTTGGTATTTGTCATAGTAGTTTCACTGTTGGCTTTTAGATCAGAATCCTAGACATCCTACATACATAATATGAATATAAAAATCATAAAAAATTATACTTACAAATCATCACAATGTTAAGCAAGAAAAATTCGAAAGTAGACTTAATTTTGAGTACCTGTTAACGGAAACAATATAGACTTTATAAACGCCGCAAAATTATAAGTAGTTGTGAAGATGTTCACATTGATCGAACTGACTGTGAATGAAAGGTAAAAGACATATTTACCCTTCATGAAAATTACAATCAAATATGATTTGAGAGACAGCATCCTGTAGCTACAGCTTGTTGCCAAAATCACATCTATAATCCTCCATCCTCGATTACAATAAGCAGATTATAAAATTCCTCGTTAATGAATCAGAAACAACAATATGTAATCTTCTACGTGGATTTGGTTTAAATAATAAACAAATTAAGGGAAATTGATATACATACCTCGTCTTGGGCATTGAAGTGGTGATTACATATTGACCGATAGCATCCACAATCGATATTGATCAGAAGGAGAAGAATCTCGTCTCCTTTGAACTGTCAACAAATCAAACGTAAAGTTCAAAGTTAGGGAAAACAAACTCAACAATAATGAATTGAACGTAATTGAGAGGACGACTAACTCGAAATCCAGCAACCAAATATTTTATAATTAATCGATTTTAACGGAAAGGAGGATGGGGATGACGAACCCCTGAAATCAGATCCAACTGATCGGTTGTTAAATAGGATGGAAGAGGGCGACTTGAGAGGGATGGTAAACTGCCTGTAACCTATTATTAAAAACCATGAAAACGGCTACATCAACGTCGATGTTTAGGATTACATCAGGTATTTTCTATGTCTTCTCTAGCCATATAATATATAATTAATAGTTATCAGACACGTGTAACGTTCTCATTTGTCGAGAGGCATACAATTAGCCCCCCAAACACAAACATCTTCGCTGCCTGTCTCCAATCCACCCACAAAACCCTAATTTTCACAGGTAAAAATGTCATTTTTTTCCGTTTGTCTAAAATTTCCCACCAGTCGAACCCTGACAGATTACGAGTAACCTGAGGGTTAGATAGACGTTTCCCACGAGGGGTTAATTCCGGCAAGATGGTTCTTCCGATAACCTGCAAAACAGACACCGTGAGCTCGTCACTAAGAAAGGGGGGGGGGTTCCTCCTTGTGACCACCCTCCGGCGTGAGAATCAGTCTATATTACTCTTTGAATATAAAAGTATATTATTAATACTAGAGCAGTTATCAGGTAAATTATACAAGATATTAGATGATGAAATGATAATACCATTTGATGTCTTTTATAGCCGAAGGTGGGTTTCCAAGGAGGTTTAGCCGGCCTACTACTCTGCCAACTGTGGCCTACGCACGTGCTCTGCTGGTAATTGGTAGATAGGCAGCGGCTGACAGTGACCAGGCGTGCTGTTCACTTTTCATTTTCCACCAACTACAGGCTAGGCACGTGGTATGGCAGGAGTTGGTGAGCAGGCGGCGGCTATTGGTCACAGTGCTGTGGCGTGTTGTCTGCCATGCTGCTGTCAGTGAGCTGTCGTATCGTTGGTCAGATCTTTTGTCCATACCTCGTCAGGTATCACACAAAAGATCCTCCATTATTATACGGACTGGCTCATTTAGGCGGGAGTTTTCCCCCTCCCGCCTTTATGCGGGAATGTTCCCGGCTTTGCTCATTCCTTCTTCAGGTGACTACTGAATTATTACGAGTTTGAGCCTTATGCGTGTAGCCATGCTGCGCGGGTGGCCAGTCCCTAATGGCGGGTATCCGCACCTGCGGGAACAGGCGGATACTTGGAAACCATAGGGAGGCATTTCCTGCGGGACCAGCTTGCGTACCGCATGTGAGGTCGTCACAACTCTGAGCGTGGTGGGTCCTGCGGGTTTGGTAGGTCGCGGCGCAGACGTCCTTATGGTGAAGTCTGCGGGTTCAACTGCGCAGACGTCCGTTTAAGGAGTCTTGCGTGTTCAACTGCGCAGACGTCTCCTTTTAAGGGAGTCTTGCGGGTCCTAACCACCTCTGCTGGGACCTACCTCTTCAAGTCCCCCCAGTCCAATGTTCTTCTCATGAATGTTTAATAAAGTGAGGTGAACTTTTTGACTTAAGCAAGGGGTTTTTGAAAAGGGTTTAGTTTTATGGGTTTTCCGCGGGAAGTCTTACCCACGGGTTTCCCAATGTCACGCAGAATTTCCCAATGTTCTGCTTGATCTCTGGGATGATGCGGATAGGTCTGTAACCTCCCCGCAAGTCAGGAGCGTTTAGAACCTTTTGTGTAGATTCTCCATGAGGTCTTGGTGGTTTTGAACATAGTGATCAATCATGTTATAACCACCAATTCCATCCTGAAGTTTCAAACAATCTAGTTCTTGACGTTCCCGCTATGCGGGGATGTTAATCCCGTTTCTGCAAGCATGGCCCAGAAGATCCTTCTTGGTTTCAATTCCCATGGAGTGCTCGGTATGCGAAGGGTTTTGCCTTGACGCTGTACCCGCACTTCGTCTTATTAGTTACTTTACTCCCAAGGTATCCCTGGCGTTAAATCCCTGCAGGGCTAGGTGCGTGAAGGGTTTTGCCTTGACACTGTACCCGCGCCTGACTTATGGTTGCCGAGGTGTTCCCTGCGTTTAATCCCCTGCGAGCGCTAGGTATGTGAAGGGTTTTGCCTTAACACTGTACCCGCGCCCGACTTACAATTGGGTGCCGAGGTATGACTTTTTACGGGTGTTAGGTATGTGAAGGGTTTTGCCTTAACACTGTACCTGTGCCCGTTTTGTAGTTGGGTGGAATGCCAAGATTTTCTCGGCTTCACTTCCCTGTGGGTGCTAGGTATGTGAAGGGTTTTGCCTTTACACTGTACCCGCACCCGGCTTTATAGTCGGGTTTTTTCCGGTTTCCGTTCCCTGCGGGTGCTAGGTATGTGAAGGGTTTTGCCTTAACACTGTACCCGCACCCGACTTCATAGTTGGGTTTTTCCGGTTTCCGTTCCCTGCGGGTGCTAGGTATGTGAAGGGTTTTGCCTTAACACTGTACCCGCACCCGACTTCATAGTTGGGTTTTTCCGGTTTCCGTTCCCTGCGGGTGCTAGGTATGTGAAGGGTTTTGCCTTAACACTGTACCCGCACCCGACTTCATAGTTGGGTTTTTCCGGTTTCCGTTCCCTGCGGGTGCTAGGTATGTGAAGGGTTTTGCCTTAACACTGTACCCGCACCCGACTTCATAGTTGGGTATTCTTGGCCTCTGTTCCCTGCGGGTGCTAGGTATGTGAAGGGTTTTGCCTTAACACTGTACCCGCAGCCGTCTTACGGTCAACTGGATAGCCAGGGTAAGGGGTTTTTCCCGCTTACTTTTCGAATCTTTTTGAATTTTTGAAATTTGAAGAGTTGGTGAAAGGATAAGAACAGTCGTCGTGCGACGGTTTCTTCTGACTGTGTCAGGACGTGCTGGAAGTTATGGTGACGTGACATTATATGGTCGTTTCAGACGCTTTTTACGGCGCGTGGGCGCGATTTTTCGGGCGCGTGGCCGCAAAATTAATGGCACTCGTCCTTTCAACAGCTGTTGCCAGCTTGCCTGGTGCCACATGTCACGGTTTCATTGCACCTTCAATTTCTCTCTCCTCCGCATTAAATTCATCGCATTAATTGCGATCACTATATAAAGGGGGAGAGGGTCCTTTGTAATTCACACCTTCACTTCTTCTCTTCATCTCTAAGGCGATTTCTGGTGAATACTCCCTTATTTAGTTGAGCATTCCTCCGAAATCGTTTCTTCTTCCTCTGCAATATGTCTTCCCATGATGCTGAAGCTGTAGCCGACAATAGGAGCACTGCTGGCGAGTGCCAGTGTGCTCTACCTGTCGATCTGTACCAGTACGTCGTCAGGAAATTCATGCTTGAGTCTCTTGAGCCTGAGTTTCCTGAACCCCAGCAGACTGTGTACGATGCCCCCAGTGGCAAGATCGGGGTATATGCTGCATTCTTTGTTTATGGGAACCTTAGGTTCCCATTGACAAAGTTTGTGTACCGTGTCCTGGAGAGGCACGGTGTGCACCTGACCGAGGTGCATCCGATGGCGATTGCCAAGATTCGGCACTTCGAGTGGGTGTGCCGAATTCTGGGCATTGAGCCCTATGTGGACCGCCTGATGACCTTCTATACTTGGAGGTGCATCCAGGGGTGGTACACCCTGACAACCCAGATCAAGGGTTTGAAGATTTGCGCGACCGAGCGCAGTCTCCGATCGTGGAAGCGGGAGTTCTTCTACATTTCTGCCCGCGCCATCCCCATTGCCATGAAGTTTAAGAAGGGGCAAGCGCTTCCGAGCCTTCACGCTTCCAACTACCAGGAGGCGGAATGGTTCGCGAAGATATCTCGGGTCCAATCTCCGGTTTACCGGTTTGCGGAGTCCGGGATGGTGATGCTGGGGATGAGCCGGGTATGGAAGGAGGCGTCTCGGTTTCCCATCCTTCTCGAATACGGTTTGAACTCTATTCCTTATGGTATGTCTTGTCTTTCTTGCTGATATGAGTTTGTATTCTAACTGTTTCTTTTCTTTCAGAGGGGAACGATTTGGAGTCGCTCCTGTACCAGCGGGAAGCTGACGGTCCCGTGCGGGTGGGTACTCGTGCTCTAGACGAGAACGAGTTGCCCATCTTGGAACAAACGGCGGATCGGTTTGTGGAGGTCTATCCGCTGGGCCACGAGATCCTGAGCCACCGGCGGCCAGGTAAGGCGTTATTCTATCCTCCACCCCTCAATGCTGTACCCGCTGCTGGAATTCCTGACATCCTGTCTTCTTCTGAGGAATCCGCAGATGGTCCTCCGTTGGTGCGGAAGAAGAGGGCTGCCGGCGGGAAAGGGAAGGAGAAGGTGGCCTCCACAGCTGATCCGGTGCTTCTATCTGACACCGAGTAAGATAGTGAAGAGGTGGCGGGGAACCCCGGTGGTGAGAAGACCACTACTCCGGAGGCTACGACTGTTACCTCCGGAGAACCAACGACGACGACGGTGACCGGCATCAAGAGACCGGCTCCATCGGGCTCGTCCCCGCCCGTCCGTACGTTCAGGCTCAAGAAAACCCGTAAGTACAAACATCCTTATCTTTGTAGATTTATCACTTTATAAATTTATTGAAACACTTATCTTCTTGTGTAGGCGTGGATGTTGACGCATTCCAGGGTGGAGCGCAGAGGAGTACCCCTCCGCCGATGACGGTAGGCTCGGTCAGCCTACCTGAGGCGACGACCCAGGCGCCTGCGCCTGCTTCCGCTGGATCAGTTGCTCACTCCCTTGAGCCGACTGTTCCAGCTGAGATGACGTCACCGCCGGTGGTAAGTGCGATTTTTACAGCATCTTTCACCGAGCCGGCGGTTACGATTGCTGCGGATTCTGCGGCGGCGACCGCGGCGGCGACCACGGCGGCCGCTACTATGCCTCCGCCACCGGCAACGACGGCCGGCCCATCAGGTACGCGCGGGGCTTCTCGCCAATTTTTGTCACCTTCCCATCTGCCCGACCTTTTGGATGGATTTCCCTTAGGTTCAGGCGATGGGTTTGGTGGCTATCGGCCTGTGATCGACCCTACAGGTGCGTAGGGTTCTTTTGGCCTTTCTTATATATCTCTTCATCTTTTTCCTAACTGCTTTGTTTCTTTTGCAGTGTCGGATTCCAATGAAGTGTATGTTTCGCGATGGAACATCCGCCGAGGAACAACCCTTCGTACCCCTGTGGAGTGCGTGGAATGGGCTCGCCACGCTGCTCCCCATGGTGCGTTGGGGGAAGCCATGGCTAGCTACCAGGAGGGTAGGCTAACCAATGAGCTTCGGGTTCTCCAGGCCCGGATGCAGCCGCGCGTCGAGCTGCTTTGTCGTGAAAACGACAAGTTGAAAGCAGCTCGCGCCAAGGAAGTATCTCAAGCGCGGGCTCTTCGGGAGGAGAACCAACAGTTGGCCGCAGCTGCTGCGGAGAAGGAGAAGGCCTTCAAGGCCCTCGAGGTTGAGGTTCAAGCGCGACTCGAGGCCCGCTCCAAGGCTGCCCAAGCTGTTAACGAACAGCTTCGGCTGGCTAAGGAGACTGCGAGGAACGCAACCGAGAGGGCTACCAAGGCTGAAGCCGTTGCTGAGCCTTTACGCGTGGAGAACGAGGAGCTCAAGGCCAAATTAGAGGCTCTCCAACGTGCTCATGATGCCTTGGCGATGGAAGATGCCAAGAAGCTCCAGGAGATCTTGGACCAGAGGGGCGTGCTTGACCACACCGAGCGGAAGCTTAAGGGCGTTGAAGAGGCTGCTGCAAAGGAAGTGCTACTCGCCAACCTTAACAAAAGCGAAGCCGAACGCGCCCGCACCCAAGCTCAAGCCGCCCTCCAAGAAGCTCTGGTTGCCAAGGAATGGCTTCTTCGAGAAGCGTTGTCTCAGGTATGTTTAGCTTTACGTCTTCACGCTTTCCCTTGTACGTAGAAAAGGTGTTTGACACTTGTATTTTCTTTGTAGGTTGTGCATCGGGTCTTCTCAGAGACTACTTACGATGATGCCATGAGCGCAGCCCTCAACGCTTCTCATGAGGATGGGGAAAAGGCCGGCTTCCTGCTTGGTCTAGGGTTCGTTGAGAAAAGCGTCCCGCCTTCCAACTTCCCTTTGTTCGATGTGGACACCGAAGCTGCATATGACCAAGCGGTGAACCAATATGCCGCCTTCCCGCATCCGGTGGTGGAGAAGGTGAAGGAAGTCGCTGCTGCTGATGATGGACTTGCTATCCTCAAGGCTTTCCTTGAACCGCCACGCTCTACTGATGGGGCGGGTCCAAGTGGAAGTGGTCCTGAAGCTTGATTCTGAAGATCCCTTCCCGCTGCTAGGATAGACTAGATTTTGTTTTGTAGGCGGGTAGTTACCCGGCCATTCTTGTAATATATCTTTTGTGAAATACAAATCTTTTTGTGGATAAGACTGTTATTTCCTTTGGGTTCATTGCTTTATAAACCTTATATGAGTTGCATACTTAGTTTAAATTAGCGATTTCCCAAGTGTTTAGAATAAGTTAACCTTGAATGTGGTTGACAGTAGGTTGAAGTTTTGCTTCCCCCTTTGTGAGTGTGCGGATAGGACCGGCACTTGCACTTGGTAGGATAGCTAAACTTTACCTATGTCTGACCTGCGCGTAGGTTTTTCCTTATCCTTTCAGAATGACTTTTAACCGTTCGACGCGCGGTTGTTAATGAGTTAGTGTTCAGCTTCCACTACCAGGATTCATGCGGGTATACCGGCACTTTCACATAGTGGGATGGCTGAACTCTTCCCCTTTAACTGTCCTGCATGAAGGTCTTGTCATTTTCTGGGTTTATGCGGGTTTTGCCGCCTTCCCCACGCAATGACTCTTCTTGATGCGATGACTACCGGCATTAGTGTTCGAATCGACCGTTCAACGCGTGGTTGTTAATAGGTTAGTGTTCAGCTTCCTCTACCAGGATTCATGCGGATATACCGGCACTTTCACATAGTGGGATGGTTGAACCTTTCCCCTTTAACTGACCTGCGTGAAGGTTTGAAGCTTTGGGTTTGTGCGGGTTTTGCCGCCTTCCCTGCGCAACGATTCTTCACTTGATGCGGCGGATACCGGCATCTCCATGTGCAAAGTTCATAAAATATAAATGTAAAATCATCAGCTTCAATTTGAAGGAGAATCTTTTCCATTAGAAGTGGCTCTAGGCCTTTTCTTTACAAATTTGGAATTGATCTACATACAAACTGTGTAATTGAGCTCCCATTAGGCGTGGCTTGGATGGGAGCACCATCGAGCCGACATGTATCTTGTTCGGGATCTCGTTGTTTACGCAGTATGTAGTCTCCGTTGAAGCTGCGATTTTTATTCGTGCGTTTCCCCAGCTGGGGTTCACGCATCAGCCTGCTCGACGCTCACTTCGCCACAAGGTGCGCGAGTGTCCCATCCTTGACAAATGCTTCGACCAAGTCCTTTACGTCTAAGCATTCTTCAGTGTTGTGGCCTTTGGTTTTGTGAAAATCACAATACTTTCTCCGATCAGCGTTGTGGCGATGCCGGATAAACGGAGCCTTTGGCCACGGGAGCTCCTCCGTGGCGAATATCTCGGTCACACTCTTTGTGAGTGGCGTCCACCTGGAGTTCTTCTCCGGTTTCACGTTATCTCTTCCGCCCAACCGATGTTGGAAACCGGACGGGGTGTCAAAGTTTACCCTTGACTGCCAAATGCCCAGCTTCCGCTTTTTGTTTAATCGGGCGGTAAGGACGTTGTTTTCCCTCGTCTTCTGGGTGTAGAGGTTCGTGCTCTGTGGAAGATCTCTACCCAGTTGCCTCTCGGTTTCCGCAAAGCGTTTAGCTGCGGTCATGATGGCATCCCATGTGGATGGCATGCCATCTTTGCCCGTCAGGGTGCGGATGAGTTCCGGGTCGTTTGCGCCCTGGATGAAAGCGGCGCGAACGAGATCTTCCCTAACGTTGCCTAGGCTTAGCTTCTTCGAGTTGAAGCTAGTGATGAAGTCAGGCAAAGATTCTTCCTCCTCTCGGACGCACTTGAGGATTGTCCACTGCTCCTCATTGTACTTTCTTTGCTGACTAAAGTGTTGGCTGAACTTCTGTTGGAAGTCTGCCCAATCGTAGATGTGGTGGACCGGCAGACGGTCGAACCACGCTCTAGCTGCCCCGACCAGCGTCATTTGGAACATATAACACCACGTGGGTTCCGTCCAGTTACTGACGGTCGCCCCTGCGATGAATCTGTTCAAGTGATCGTCAGGGTCAGAAATACCATCGTACGTGCCTATGTTGGACATTTGTTTGGCACTTCTTGGGGCGATTGCTTCCGCAATGTCCCTTGCGAATTTGGACGTTCCCGCCCTTGCCGCAGTTGGCGTGAATGTTTTGGAGAAGTCCCGTGGGCTGTTGCCAACGTTTATTGGACTGAATGCTTCTCCAAAACGCCTTCTCGGTTGGGAATCCGTTTCTTTACGCTTCCCTTTCGCCCTATGACGAGGGTTCGCGTCTTCCTCGGATTCCTCCGAATCATCGTCGTATTCGAATTCTTCCACTTGTTGGAGTGAACGTAAACGTTCATCCAACTCAGCTTGGAACTCTTTTTGACGTGCTTCGGCCCACGCTTTAACCTCATCGAGTGTTTGGCAGGGGAGCCTCGTCTGTTGATTTTCTAACTGGGTATCGGTGAATCCCAGTGTCTGATTATTTACTTCACTTGCCCCGGCTTGGGTAGCTGGGGTAGTGTTCGTAAAGTTTGTGTACTCGGTATTCCCCCTTATAGCTGGGGTCATAATTACCGGAGTCTCTTGGTTACTCGGTTTTGGGACCGGAGTATCCTTAACCATCTTTCCAGAAATTTTGAAAAAACTGGAGAAAAATAAAGTTCTAGCTTTATGCACGGATGGCGCCAATGAAGAAACACCAGTCGAACCCTGACAGATTACGAGTAACCTGAGGGTTAGATAGACGTTTCCCACGAGGGGTTAATTCCGGCAAGATGGTTCTTCCGATAACCTGCAAAACAGACACCGTGAGCTCGTCACTAAGAAAGGGGGGGGTTCCTCCTTGTGACCACCCTCCGGCGTGAGAATCAGTCTATATTACTCTTTGAATATAAAAGTATATTATTAATACTAGAGCAGTTATCAGGTAAATTATACAAGATATTAGATGATGAAATGATAATACCATTTGATGTCTTTTATAGCCGAATGTGGGTTTCCAAGGAGGTTTAGCCGGCCTACTACTCTGCCAACTGTGGCCTACGCACGTGCTCTGCTGGTAATTGGTGGATAGGCAGCGGCTGACAGTGACCAGGCGTGCTGTTCACTTTTCCTTTTCCACCAACTACAGGCTAGGCACGTGGTATGGCAGGAGTTGGTGAGCAGGCGGCGGCTATTGGTCACAGTGCTGTGGCGTGTTGTCTGCCATGCTGCTGTCAGTGAGCTGTCGTATCGTTGGTCAGATCTTTTGTCCATACCTCGTCAGGTATCACACAAAAGATCCTCCATTATTATACGGACTGGCTCATTTAGGCGGGAGTTTTCCCCCTCCCGCCTTTATGCGGGAATGTTCCCGGCTTTGCTCATTCCTTCTTCAGGTGACTACTGAATTATTACGAGTTTGAGCCTTATGCGTGTAGCCATGCTGCGCGGGTGGCCAGTCCCTAATGGCGGGTATCCGCACCTGCGGGAACAGGCGGATACTTGGAAACCATAGGGAGGCATTTCCTGCGGGACCAGCTTGCGTACCGCATGTGAGGTCGTCACAACTCTGAGCGTGGTGGGTCCTGCGGGTTTGGTAGGTCGCGGCGCAGACGTCCTTATGGTGAAGTCTGCGGGTTCAACTGCGCAGACGTCCGTTTAAGGAGTCTTGCGTGTTCAACTGCGCAGACGTCTCCTTTTAAGGGAGTCTTGCGGGTCCTAACCACCTCTGCTGGGACCTACCTCTTCAATACCTTATTGTATTAGTTGAACTCGAAATCATATTCTTTGGACTGTGAATTGACCAATCTGTATGCTTTAGGGCTCAAATTGTGGTGAATTTGGTATGCACATAAGGTGTTTGATGAATTGCCTCTGTGAAACGAAAGTGATGCTGAAGTTTAAATAAGTTAGATTATGGCCTCTTTAGATTCCTTAGTGGGTTTAGGAAGTGCCTGCACTTGTTCTTCCGGTCAATTAGAAGGCGCACGTGTGTCGGTTAAGACGGTTTATTTTCCCGCTAGATGGAGGCATGTTTCAATCTGTACATATTCTGTGACTACTGAAATTATAGCTGATAAAGGGGCTTCTGTATCACTTAATGCCACTAGTAAAAGTAGCAATGAAGGTGCTTCTGGTGTTTTAGTTAAATCGGCTAGACGACCCGTGTTGAAACCAGCTGAGTCTAAGATGGAACGATCAAGGTTAGGCGAACGGAAAGAGAGAAATAAGGTTATTGGGTCATTTGAGAAAGCTGAGAAGTTAGAAACATATAAGAAAACAAAAGTACTAAATACAAACGATGGAAATCGGGGTAATTCAACAACCAACGGGAAAGCTAAAACGCTTAAAAGTGTGTGGCGGAAAGGGAATTCGGTTGCAACAATAGAAAAGGTAGTGAACGAAGCTACACGGGTCGAAAAGGGTCAGGAAAAAAAGTCAAAATTTGAGGTCGAAAGTAAACCCTTGGCTACACTAAGACCACCTCAAAGAGTCCAACCACAATTACAATCAAAACCACTTTCCACAGTTAAAAAACCACCTATCTTGAAAGATTTAGGAGCTGCTTCAAAATCTGATGAAAACGATTCTGATACAAAAACAAGAGAACGGAGCGGACCCATTTTGATTGACAAATTTGCTTCTAAAAGATTGAGTGTTGACCCGCCAATAGCTCAAGCGGTTTTAGCACCGCCTAAACCAGGAAAGACACCGCCTCCCGGGAAATTTAAGGATAATTGTAGAAAAAAGAGTGGTGGGCCTGGTGCGCAGGCTCTTAGGCTCAAAGCCAAAGTTGATGATGTGATTCATGATGATGAAACATCAGAGCTTAATGTTTCCATCCCGGGTGCAAAAAAGGGGAGGAAATGGAGTAAGGCTATTAGAAAAGCGGTTAGAATGCGGTTAGCTCGTGAGGCTGAACCGGTTAAGGTTGAGATAATGGAGGTTGATGAAGAGGGTATGTTAATTGATGAGCTGGCGTTTAATTTGGCAGTTAGTGAAGGTGAGATTCTAGGGCATCTATATGCAAAGGGGATTAAGCCTGATGGGGTGCAACAGTTGGATAAAGAAATGGTGAAAATGGTTTGTAGGGAGTATGAGGTGGAGGTTCTTGATGTGGTTCACAAAAAAGAAAGAGATATTAGATGAAGATGATCTTTATAGTTTACAAGATCGACCCCCAGTTCTCACTATTATGGGTCATGTTGATCATGGAAAAGTAAGCGGTAACATATATGATCTTTCACAAAAAATTGTGCTTTAAGTGTGTTTAAAGACTAATTCTTGATAATACTACCTTTTTTTTGTATTTGGCAGACAACACTTCTGGATTATATCCGGAAAAGCAAGGTACCAAGGCTTCATTTCTTTACACCTACTAATATGAATAAGTTATTTCTTGTAGTTATAAGTTAGTTTTTGAGTGAAGAATGAAGATGATAGATCTCTAGCATAACTTAAAACATGCGTATTTAAGTTTTACAGGTGGCAGCTTCTGAAGCTGGCGGGATCACACAAGGAATTGGGGCGCATAAGGTCCTGGTGCCTATTGATGACACTATGCAACCGTGTGTTTTCCTTGACACTCCTGGACATGAGGTAATTTCATAATATTCTTATAGATTTTGGTACATGTAAAAACCCATGAGCCCTTGTTGCCCCTTTTAAACGTATAAATATTGAATGTGCAAGTAAGAACATAAAACTGTATTGTTAAAATAAGTATTACATTAGATATAACCAACGATATTTCAACATTTTGGCAGTATACTCCACTAACTTCTTTTGCAAAGGTTGACTGTTTTTCTTTAATTTGTTGAAATTGCTATCTTGACCTTTTGGACAGGCTAAATGCTTATGTTGAACAAGTTTATTTATGGGTTAAGGTTGGATAAAATCAATAATCATCAAGATTTTAGCGGTTTAGTATAATTTTTTTATTGTTCAAGTTCACCCCTTGGCTTTTTTAAATATTATTATTATATTTTTTGTCCCCATGGTGCCAGCTTGTCACCTGTTCAACAAGTCAACAAAAAATAAAAAATGTAACTGTTGCAAAATAATAATAATAATAATAATAATAATGAAATATAGAAGTTTAAGTTGCTAAGCTGCTGCAAGTTGGTTGGTTGTATCCATCGTTAACACTTATGTTGGTTGAGAACACTTTTGACCTGCTTGGCCCGTTTACCGTTTTGCCAACTTCTATTGTTTTGGTTGGAGATTTGAAAATAACCACCTTGTTTTGCAGGCTTTTGGTGCAATGAGAGCTCGTGGAGCTAGGGTTACAGATATTGCTATTATTGTAGTGGCTGCTGATGATGGGGTACGCCCTCAAACAATCGAGGCCATAGCCCATGCCAAGTCAGCCGGTGTGCCAATAATCATTGCCATTAACAAGGTATAATAGGTGTACTTAAATGGCCCCACTTGCCATGTTGCCTGCACATTTTCCTAATTTTTACTAATTTATTTAATATTATAGATAGATAAGGAGGGAGCTTCAGATAGAATCATGCAAGTTATGCAGGAGCTTTCTTCAAATGGTTGCCAACCAGAAGATTGGGGTGGTGATGTGCCTATGGTTCAGGTGCTCCAGAAAAGCCCTTACCTTCTTTTTTTCATTCTAATGTTAATATTCTTCTCACAATTCTTATTATCGATTTATATTTAACAAATTTAAAGCTCCTGTCACAGATCAGTGCTCTTACTGGCAAGAATGTTGATGATTTGTTGGAAATCATCATGCGCGTTGCAGAGGTAAACTTATACATTGCATGTACTGTGTTTGTTAAAATGTTGGATTTTGGTATACCTTCTGGCATGGGTCAAGCTGGGTTGACTGGAAATGCCATTTTGTCCAAACTTCATAATTTTTAAACATGGTTACCAAGTCAGGCATGCTTTCAAAAGTGATATTATTTCTAATTTTGTGAATAAAATAATTACCTGAATGGACCCATTAATAAGAAATGGATCCAAAAGGGATTTAACCTTTTTTATGCTAATACATATCAATCAATCAATCAATCAAACCCAGTGAAATCCCACCAATAGTAACTATAAGTAGGGTCTGGGGACGGTGGGATGTAGGCACACCGTACCTCTATTTCAGAGGATAGAGAGGTGGCTTCCAATGAGACCCCCAGCTCTAAAAATCATATGTAAGCGACAATATAGAGGAAAATCAAATTGCAACACCAATAATAATGACAATAGTAATAATAATAATAATAATAATAATAATAATAATAATAATAATAAATTTATTAGTATTATTAATATTGTAATACTTAAATAGATAAGAATAATAAGCGCAAAATACAAAATAGCAATGTCTGGAGGTGTAATATGAGAAGATATAGCATAGTGAGGTGTGATAAAAGGAATGTAAGGAGAAGCCCCCTAAGATATTACTTCATCCATACAAGTCTTGCACCTTAATTCTACGTCTCCAAGAATTCCTATCATCAACCATGTCCTCAGAAAGGTTCAGCAAATCATGCCTAATCCTCTGCTCCCAAGTCAATTTAGGTCGGCCTCTGCCTCTCCTTCCCTCTATAGTGATGTTTTCTACAAATCTAACAGGATTCGTCGTTTGTCTTCTCTTCACATATCCAAACCATCTCAGTCTCCCCTCTCTTATCTTGTCAGATATGTAGCAACCCCTAATCTCTCCCGAAACACGTCGTTTCTTATTCTGTCTAACCTTGTGTGCCCACACATCCATCGTAGCATTCTCATCTCTGCTACCTCCATCTTCCGCGTGTGTGCCTTTTTGATGGCCCAACAATCTGTTCCATATATCATTGCGGGTCTAATTGCGAGTCGATAAAATTTTCCCTTTAGTTTAGTTGGAAATCTCTTGTCGCACAATACACCTGTGGCTGCTCTCCATCTACACCATCCTACCTGGACTCGGTGGGCCACATCACTATCTAACCCCCCATCGCTCTGGACAAATGATCCTAAATACTTGAACTTTGTTACCTGCGGGACCACATGTCATTCAATGGTGATCTGGACGTCCTCATCGTCATTTACCCCACCGAAATCACAGTGGAGATACTCGGTCTTAGACCGACTAATCTTTAAACCTTTTCTCTCCAAAGTTGTTCGCCACTCCTCTAACCTCATGTTCAGATCTTGTTTTCTCTCAGCAACCAACACAATATCGTCAGCGAACATCATACACCATGGGACTGTCTTCTGAATCAACTTTGACAGCTCGTCCAAGACTACTGCAAAAAGAAACGGGCTCAACGCTGACCCCTGGTGAAGGCCTACCTCGACAGGGAAGAAGTCGGTATCTCCTACGGGCGCACGAACACTTGTAGCACTCTTGGCATACATATCCATAATTATATCTATATATTTCCTCGGGACCCCTCTAGCCTTTAGGCAATCCCAAAGCACTTGACGCGGCACGCTGTCGTATGCCTTTTCTAGGTCAATGAACACCATATGCAGGTCTCGCTTCTTCTCCCTATACTTTTCCATCAATCTTCTTATGATGTGTATTGCTTCCGTGGTGGAACGCCCTGGCTTCCCGAATTGGTTCACCGTAACCTGAGTTTCCCGTCTAAGTCTAACCTCAATGACTCTTTCCCATACCTTTATGCTCATACATACATATTAATTTTTGTGTTATTTTTTCTTGATTATATAGCTACAAGAATTGAAGGCTAATCCTTGTAGAAATGCAAAGGGTACTGTAATTGAAGCAGGTCTTGATAAATCAAAAGGACCAGTAGCTACTTTTATCGTGCAAAATGGCACACTTAAAAAAGGGCATGTAGTAGTTTGTGGCGAAGCCGTTGGAAAGGTTGGTAAAATTGTTCAATAGTTAACCAGTTTAAAACATTTAATTAGATTGAATTCATTTTATATGATCCCTAAAGAGATTTCCTCTTTTGGATATTACAGGTTCGAGCTTTGTTTGATGATTCTGGAAAGTGTGTTGATGTTGCTGGACCATCAATACCAGTACAGGTCAGACAACAGGTCAGACTTTTCTAAAAATTGATTATGTTTTTCGTGTATATTACGACCCATGCTAACAGTAATTCACACCAATTTGGCCCGTTTCAACCTGTATCAATATGATTGCTGTTTGACCATTAAAATGATCTGTTTTGACCCGAATTTCTGACTCATTTAAAGTTTTCAACCTGTTTGTTTTGACCTGAATATGTTTGACCCATTTCAACTGTTAAAGATGGCATGTTTTGACCCGAATCTATTTGGCCTGTTTTGACTTGAATATGTTTGACCCGTTTCAACCCATTAAAATGGCACATTTTGACCAAAATCCATTTGGCCCGTTTTGACCTGATCACTTTTCATTTGTTCAGAAAATGGATCGTTTCAGCAGAAACCTGTTTTGACCTGAATATAGTTGACCCTTTTCAAGTTTTAATTCGTTAAAATTGCATGTTTTGACCAGAATCATTTTGACCTGTTTTGAGCAGATCACATTTCATACGTTCAGAAAATGGACCGTTTAAACGGAAATCTGTTTTGCTTGTTTCAACCAAAACTTGTTTGAGCCGTTTTAAAGACGTCTTGTACTCTCGTTTCAGCCCGACTTTAATTGACCTTCTTCTGCCCAACCCCTGACCAGTTTATATCCAACCTGTTTTACCCATTCAGAAAGTAACCCATTTCAATCTGTTTAAATGTTCAATATACAAACTTTTTTTAGTCTAAACACTTTTAACCCGTTCAAAACCACATACTTTACAGGTGATTGGATTAAACAACGTCCCATTGGCTGGTGATGAATTTGAGGTGGTCAACTCACTCAATATTGCACGCGAGAGGGCAGGGGAGCGTGCAAGATCATTAAGAGACGAACGTATACTGGCCAAGGCCGGAGACGGTAAAATTACGCTTTCGTCCTTTGCTTCTGCTGTTACTACAGGCAAGAATTCTGGATTAGATTTACACCAACTGAACATTGTTCTGAAGGTGGACCTTCAGGTATGCGATTACGTTCTAAAGAACATGTTTTGTCCTTTGTATGTGATTACATTCTAAAGAACACGTTTTTTCCTTTGTATGTGATTATGTTCTAAATAACACATTTAAACGATTTGATTCATGATTAGGGGTCAACTGAAGCTGTGAAACAAACTTTACAAAAGCTCCCACAAGATAATGTGACTTTGAAATTTATTTTACAAGCAGCGGGTGATGTCAGCAATAGTGATGTTGACCTGGCGATCGCAAGTAAAGCCATTATATTTGGGTTTAATGTGAAAGTAGCTGGTTCTGTTAAAAAGTATGCTGACAATAAGGGCGTTGAGATACGGATTTATAAAGTTATATATGATCTTCTTGATGATGTGCGGGCCGCAATGGAGGGACTACTAGACCCTGTTGAGGTGTGTTCAAGTTTTATTATTATAGCCTTATAGGGTGCCAAAATGGATGGGGTAATGAGTTGGGGTTGTTATTGGGTCGGGCCGATCCACAAACATCTTGTTATCATCATTGTTTCGTGAATTTTACAAAAATTCATGTGCATTTGACCCGTGGCTGTAAACAAGCCAAGCCTAGCCAGGTGGGCTCTGGCTCAGCTTATTTACATCTGAGCCAAGCCGGCTCTGCTCGTTCATCTTAACAAGCTGAAATGTTGAGCTCGGTTGCTGCTCAAAAGCATATAAGGAGCCAACGAGTCAACTAACGAGTGAGCCATGGGCCGAGTTGACCTTGGCTCGTACTCAGCTTGTTTATAAACGAGCATATATCTAGCCAGCCACAATCTTTCTGAATGACACTAATTTTACCCAACTGACCCATTATATTTGTTGCCCGTTAATTAAAGTTTTAAATTTTAACAATTACAAGTTCTTACATCTAGTTATAAACCTATAACCGTAGCCTTATCACGAATCTTCATTTTCATGATTTGTGGATTCTTTTTGTACTTTTTAAGTAAAAGACTCTTGGTATCTTGCAGGAACAAGTGCTGATTGGTTCGGCAGACGTTCGGGCGGTGTTTAGAAGCGGCAGTGGGTGGGTTGCTGGATGCATGGTGACCGAGGGAAAAGTAACAAAAGATTTTTTAGTTAAGGTTAAGAGGAAAGGAAAGACGCTTTTTGTTGGTGTCCTTAATTCTTTGAGACGCATCAAGGAAGATGTCAAAGAGGTGTGTATGAACAATTCAATGTCTTAAATATGATTAGAAAAACAATTGATCATATATTTGATCTTTTTTTCTTTCGAACAGGTGAATGCAGGTTTAGAGTGTGGGATTGGAGTTGATGACTTTATTGAATGGGAGGAAGGTGACGTGATTGAAACGTTCAATTCAATTCAGAAAAGACGAACACTTGAAGAAGCATCGACTACCATGACAGCGGCATTTAAAGAAGCAGGAATCGAGATGTAGTAATATGAAATAGAACAGAAACCTTAACCTTCATCCTATGTTTATGACAAAAGTCTCATACAAGATTATCAACAATCCAACATGTTAGCATCATCAGCAATATGAACAACTTCTCCAGTTTTCCATGCAGAAATTATGTACGCTGCTACATTGTACATATAAGTAGAATTCGGGCTTGTAAAGAGGGGCAAAATCAGCAATTTTCACATAGTCAAAAAGCTCGGTTGCTGGAAAACAATGGGGTGGAAGTTGTGGGGTGAAAGGATTTTGATAGGCGAAAGTTGATGCATCATGTTTGTTGATCAAACATTTTGATCCTGTATCTGCTTTTTTGTCACTTGGATGGAGGTTTGAAAACTTACTTTTTGGTAGTAAATATGTGGTGGTTTCAGGATATATAATATATATGTGTGTATGTATACCAGGAGTGAAACAAGTGTCCGTGCGCCAGTGGGGGATACTGATTTCTTTCCTGTAGAGGTAGGTCTTCACCAGGGGTCAGCGTTGAGCCCGTTTCTTTTTGCAGTAGTCTTGGATGAGTTGTCAAAGTCGATTCAGGGGACTCTCCCGTGGTGCATGATGTTCGCAGACGATATTGTGTTACTTGCTGAGAAAAAACAAGATCTAAACATGAGGCTTGAGGAGTGGCGAACAACCTTAGAGACAAAAGGTTTAAAGATTAGCCGATCTAAGACGGAGTACCTCCACTGTGATTTTGGTGGGATAAACGACAATGAAGACGCACAGATCACAATTGAAGGGCAGGTGGTCCCGCAGGTAACGAAGTTCAAGTACTTAGGATCATTTGTACAGAGCGATGGGGAATTAGACAATGATGTGACCCACCGAGTTCAGGTAGGATGGTGTAGATGGAAAGCAGCCACAGGTATATTGTGCGACAAGAGTTTCCCGACTAAACTAAAGGGAAAATTCTATAGGGTGGCAGTTAGACCTGCAATGCTATATGGAACAGATTGTTGGGCCATCAAGAAGGCACAAGTGCGGAAGATGAAGGTAGCAGAAATGAGAATGCTACGTTGGATGTGTGGGCACACAAGGCTAGACCGAATAAGAAACGGTGTGTTTCGCGAGAGATTAGGGGTGGCGAACATAGCAGACAAGATAAGAGAGTGGAGATTGAGATGGTTTGGACATGTAAAGAGAAGACAGACGACGAATCCTGTTAGATCCGTAGAAAACATTACTATAGAGGGGAGGAGGGGTAGAGGACGACCGAAATTGACTTGGGATGAGAGGATTAGGCATGATTTGATAGACCTAAACCTCTCCGAGGACATGGTTGAGGATAGGAATTCGTGGAGAAGTAGAATTAAAGTTAAGGATTTTTAGAGAGAATTGAATACCTTAGGGCTTAGACTTAACTTATTTAGGTCACGTACCATAATGGTATTTCCCTTACATATATTATTATTATTATTATTATTATAATTATTATTAGCTTTTATATAGCTGTTAAACTGTGATCTTATTATTAATATTATTATAATTAGTAGTAGTTTTTATATAACTGTTAAATTTTGATTTCCTTTATTTTGCTTCATTCACATGTACTTAGAGCCGAGGGTCTCTCTGGAAGCCACCTCTCTATTCCTTTGGATAGATGTACGGTGTGCCTACATCCCACCCTCCCCAGACCCTCTTATAGCTTTGCTGTCGGTGGGATTTTACTGGGCATGATTGATTGATTGATTGATGTGTGTTTTATGTTTATCTCAAACGGGTTAAATGGAGAAGTTATGAATTATATATACGGAGCTTCTAACCGGACACATGTTTGCAACCATGCCCTCCTTTGCATAAAAACAACTCACTTTGATCGGTTATACAATAAATCAATTTATATAACTTTTGATGGTAGCAATTTCCATCTTATTTGTTTATGGCTTAGTGGTCTGTTATGATTGATCTTATACAAATTTGACTCGTTATCAATCTGCGATGCCCGCTCACCTTCCCATGGCTTGTATGTTGTATGCACTCAGTAAATACAATGGTGGTTTAATGCTAAACCTTTTAAACATTTCATCAAACACTTTGGACATTCCAGTCCACACTATGAATATTGAATATTTATAAAATGCCTCACATAAATAAGGTTATTATAGTGTATATAAGGTTTTATCTGTCATTCCAAATTCAAACTCAACACTGCCAAAAACCGAGTGATTAAAAAAGTTTCAAAAGTGAAGGTCTTATACAAACTAAAACTACCAATTTCACTTTAAGCACTCAGCCAGGATTTAGACAAATTTGTCACTGTCCTCGCCAGAAAGTGACGAATTTAAAAACTTTTATCATTGCCCAGGTAAAACAAACAACAGGTCGAGTCATGCCAATTACACAGTAAAACTGAGTTTTTACGGTAAATTATAAGTGTGTCAAAAAGAGCTATATTTTACAGAAAGAATATTATATGTATCTCGCCATCCCGTTCTCTATTAACCTCACTCAACATATTCCTTACTCAGCATCCACTTACCAAAATCAGTCTAACAATAATAAACATCTCCCATGCAAACTAAAAGGCAAAACTTAGCATTCCATCTTCATGTTTCCACGCCTCCTTAAAATTCATAGAGACTCTGACGTGGCATCCCATTTTCACCTCTACAAGTTGCAAAATAAAATGACCTATGAGCATTGTAACCATCAAAGCACAACTGTAACTTACATAACTGAAATAAAAATAAGTGTTTGTGGTGAGTACCATGCAGCGCCTGTTTCATGGATCAATTTGAGATTTGATACGTTTGATGAGATCGGCTTTTAACGATCGAGGAATTTGAGAAATAAACACAGCCTTCACATCAGCTGTCATTTTCCTCCTGCATACATATTGCACCAATTAAAACCTCATATCTTTTACACCAACAACATATAATAATATGCATGCATACATTCACATTCATAAACATATATATAGGGAGAGGTTTATTACAGGAGATTAAGTTATTGCGAGAAGAAAAAGAAGCCTTTCATTTATTTTTTTCTATCAATGGTTAAAATTTTAAAAACTTTACTTCTTATACACAAATGTTATGTTATATACAGTAAATAACAATTAAACTACTTTTTTTCATATGTTTAAATTTTACTTTAAAACATTTATACACATGTGTAGGCTATGTGTATCAAACGTAGATAAATAGATGCATAAAATGTTAAAATAGATGAATAAACATTGCCTATTAACCACCTTTTTGTATTTTAAAACTATCTAAAATTGAAAATTTGAAAAATTCTTTTTCTTCTTTCTCCTCTCACACTACTAACTCTTCTCGTTTGATCCCTCCCATATATGTTAAAGAGGGACTTACTTAAGTTCATTCCTTTGTAATGTATCACCACCTTCATCTCGTATACTCAGCTTCTTTGCTCGCATGAAACTCGCCACCTCATTGGAATAACCACAGTTTCTCAGAAAGGAAGAAGCTTCTTTCTTGAGACTGAATACTCAAATGCCAAAATAATATATACTCCATAAGATACTATGAGGAAACAAACATGACAAACTACCATATAAAAATCAAGCAAGAAATCAACTTGAAGACATAAAACTATATAAATCTAGCGGCACAGTCATCCTTGCAGGTTGAAATAAGCTTATTCTTAACTCCTAGCACAATTATTTAAGGTAAAAAGTCATATACATAAGAAAACAACCCTTTAAATGTCAGCCCAACATTTACTTTTAACCCTTTATTTCCTATTTCTAATATCTAATTGCAATTTTTCAATGCTAAACTGTATAGAACACCGATGAAAATATCTGACAAACTATAGAATGCATCTCAAAACCACAAAGCATAAAGCATTAACTAAAGATGCGAAAGTACATACCTTTCTTTCAATTCTTCATGTTTTGTTATTGATTTATGATCATTAACAGAATCACAAATTTTCTGTTCGTTACATTTCCTCTGCAAATCCGACTCATCAGAAACGTTTTTAGCAACACCATTATGCAATTTACCAGTTTCTTTTCCATTTGCAACAAATGCGTCTCCGTTCCTATAAATCTCAACATTCCCATTTGCCACATGTTTATTTTGACTAACACCGTTCTTCTCCTCCAACAATGGAAACTTCTTCTCACTTGTCTTCTTAACATGTGGCACTTTCGCATCGCCATTATTATCATTGTTCTCTTTATTATGAACAGTAATTTGAGGCAACTTTTTGATACCAAAACTGACCGGCTTCTTTTGAGGAACATAAACCGGTTTTACCACTTTAGATGAAGTTGCAGGATCAACTCTTGATTTGGGAACTTTTGAGCTATCGTTCCCGTTGTATTCATGTGATTTTGTTCCGTTTGTAGATAAGCTTTTGCTAGGTAGAGCGGTCCTTTGTTTGGTACGGGCAAAGAAAAGAATATAAACTTTCTCCGCTAAAACTTCTTCGATGTTTGAAACCGACACATAAGAATCATTGCAGCAATACCAACGTCCGATAGCATCCTGTAAACATATTTAAAACAACATGAGTAAACAAGCAACGACTCCCACATACATATTAACTAAACGTGGTAAAATGAGTGGTACTTTTTGTATGAGTTGACCTAAAATATATATTTTATCCAGAATTACTAAATTTTTATATGAACTATAACCCAAATTTGAATGCATGCATAAACCATCAAATCTGTAGTTTATTAACTATGCATGTGTATGTTAGAAATATTAAATTTTCTTTTTATGTATATCAATATGAGTAAATATATATATATTTGATTTTAAAAAATAAACAAGCCGGCTAAAGCTTTTTATGAACAGAGCTTGAGCTCCAAATTTCAGTTCTTTATGAAAAATGAGACGGTTCGGCTCGTTTACAGCCATACTTATAGCAAACTATTAGTGGGTCAGATTTAATGTGTGTTGGGTGGGGGGGGATACTATTTCGATAAAAACCTAATTTTTTTAATAAAATATTCAGGTTTTACACATCAACAATCAATTGATTCGGGTTTAAATTTTTGAATACAACATTAAGGTTTTACGCATCAACAATCAATTTTGTTTCGGGTTTTATGACGCATCAACATAAGCCAAATTGACTGATTCGTGGTAAATCAGTTCAAATTGCCACTCCAATACAGAAATACAGACTATTGAATATGAAAAGTTATAGCAAAGCATAATATAACCTTGATGTAAGCATAATAGTGTCCTGAATCAGGTGAATATCCTGAATGTATGATGGTAGCAAAAAGTTTATACTCTGGATGAAGATCCTGCAAAAACAATGATTAACTGAATCAGAAAAGAAGTTCCAAATAAATATATATATATATATATATATACTGAAAAAAACAGTACAAGTGTAACAAGTAAACACTTAAATGATAAGACTAGTGCTACATACCTGGCTCGTTTTGCACATGAAGCTTGAAAGTACTAGTACTTCCTCAAAAGTAATTGCTTTGTCTATCTTTCCACCATATATTCCTTCAAACCTCTAAATAACCACAAAAATAACTTAATTGGCCAACGCTTTTTATGATAGTAAATAAAACTCAATAAAAATATCCACTGATATAAATATAGAACCCACCTTTAGTTGAATTACAAGAATGTTAGGTGCCTGAAGAATAGACATTTGCTTTCTTGCTGCTACCAACTTTTTACAACTACAAAATCACAATTTTTATATAAACAAACACAATATAAGACATACATACATAAGCAATACGGTAAGAATAACGGTATGCTTACCTATCACACTTGTATTTATTATTCCCATCTAAAGTCTCGGGTTGAAAAAAACTCTCAAAAGCGTCTTTAAGCGAATTACTATTTAACACATCGATGCTAATATCCATTATCTCATCAACCTTGTTAGACTCATGGCCACAAACAAGACACTTCACTTGGCTCTGCAAAGCGCCCCCAAAAATCTCTTTAACTACCGAACTGCCACTGAACCCGTCACTGCCTCCATTACTAATAACCTTACGTCTTTGTTGTTGCAACTTCTTTAGCCGAAGACACGTGGTGTGGCACGCATCAATAACGTATCGAAGAAACTCGTGCGCGTCTTCTTGTCTTCCGAGACGAAAATGGTCTGCAAAGAGTTTTAAACCGCCAATTATCTTCCCCGGTGTTTCTGTGGTTGAGTCGGCGGTGAGAGAACGAACGATTCTCTTTTCAAGTAGACAAAACGGGCAATCGCTCTTTTTGTCTTGCTGTGCTAGTGACTCGCCTGCAAACACATAGCAATAATAGGGTGTTTATTATTCGGTCTGAAACTGATTAAACCAAAAACCAAACCAAATTCTTATTCGGTTATTCGGTTTGGGTTGTAGCCATACCCGAATAACCAATTCAGTTTTCAGTTTTACAAAATTCTGAAATTATTTAACTGAATAAACTGATTAAGAGATTCAGTTATTTGAAAGGTTTAAAAAGGCGGAAACGAGCCTCGAGGCGTTTTCCAACAGACTCTCGAGGCGTAAGCCTCGAAACATTGTTAAAAAATATTAAAAATATATATATAATCTATAAAAATCACACTTTAACATAAAATAAACATTATGAATATTATAAAACCTTATTTAGTAATAAAACAAATATCATAAAATAGTTCAATCACTAATTTAATACAAAACAAACTTCATAAAATTGTTCAACAAAAAACAGACATCATAAAGTAGTTTTTTGTTGTGTCTGTGTTGTTGCTGCTTGTTGTTGTGAAAGGAGGCACACCAATTAAACCCTAACCATTATACAACGATGATGTTTTTTAAGTCCACTAACAGTAAATGTTGGGCTGACCCACTAATTAAGTCAACTAAACACTAAATGGTAAAAAAAAATCCAGAAAATAAAAAAATTCGGCATATTTCATTATTTCACAACTTCTAGTGAGGCTTAAGCCTCAACGCCTCGCCTCGAAGCCTCACCGCCTCAGACCGCCTCGGACCGCCTCACAAAGGTCGAGGCTTAGGTTTCAGTAAACCCTAATGAGGCTTAGGTTTCAGTAAACCCTAAATTAGCGCCTCAGAAAGCCTTTTTAAATCATGATTGTTTGGTTAATCAATTAGAAGGTTGTAAACATGTAACCATAACTGAATAACCAGTTTGGTTATTGGTCTTACAAAATGCTGAATTTGTTCAACCGGATAAACCGATTACGAAATTTGATTATTTGGTTAACCAATTTGGGGGGTTGTAAGCTGTAACAGTAACTGAATAACCAGCTAGGCAGTTGAATTCAATTGGTTATTCGCTTATTTAGTTCGATTTGAAGCAAATTTATTTTGGTTAACCCAAATAAACCATAAAAACCTATAACTGAAACAAAAAAAGCCCTAAATTTGACCCTAAAAACCAAAAAAGCCCTAAAATTGAAGCTATGAAGACACCTGTAACCCTAATGCATATATTCTAAAGGGGAATTAACAATTAGTGTTCAGAAATCAAAAATTAAGACTGAAATTAAGGTGAATTGAAGTTAAGGGTATTGAATTACCATTTCCCTAAATCCCAATTTAATAACAAACCCTAGTAATAAAAATTAGGTCAAAGTAACAAACAAATTGATACAAAAGTAGAATAAGAAGACGTACAGAAAGCAGAGTGTTGAAGCTGGAGACAGAAATTAGCAAGTGGTGGGGTATAGGTCAAGCACTGGAGAACGGCGTTGAGGTAACACGTGTTGCCAAGGTTCCTGAAGCCTAAAGGTGGAAGACTACCGTTCCTCCGTGGCTTCTTATTGGATGATGATAATAATAATAAATTAGTCTGCCAGCTCATTTGCAATCTACAATCAGCTAATAACAGCCACGAGGACATCTCGCTCCTGTTGCTGCTGATTCATTGAACAATATTAATATTATTAATCGCCACCGGAACCTGGCCGTAGCGGATCGCATGCCGTGAAATTATTGTATCTATCTATATCTATATTGGTTAATAATAATGGAGAAGAAGGTGGTGGTAGAGGTTAGGGTTATTGTGGCGGAGTGTGTTGAAATGGTTCCGTTTGGCATGTCTGTCTGATGTTATTACCCCATAACATATTGCTGCACACAGGCGACTCGCTTGTAAGTTTAATACTTTGTTTGTTTATTGTCTTTAAGGAACTATACTTTCCTAAATTAGCAACTACCCACCTCCTACTTTTTGCTTTTTTGGATTATGTAATGATGAAAAATATACTTGTTTTTCAATTTATGGAATTTATCTTCTTCCCAAAGTTTCATAAGAGCAAATTACCAAAATAGCATGTTTCATGAGAGAGAAAATACAAAATAGCACGTGAGATTTTATTTTCCCAAAAATAGCCCTCAAAATCCAACTTCTACGTGATATTAGGATATTCCCCGTGAGTTTTCGTGGACCAATCAAAATCTGCCATGTGTCAAGCATCCCTACCTACCACGCAAGTTTTCATCACAAATCCGTCTTAAACGTTATTTTTCGCATCAAATCTAACCTTATGAAAACCAACTTTAACGTGATGTTTCAAGCTGTTTTCGTCTCCAACGTGAGTTTTCAAAAAAGATGATTTTTTAAGTTTTTTTTAAATTCATCTCCGAAGATGAAATGTAAATGAATTTCGTCTTTCTAAAAAAAATCACATTCTTCATCTTCTTCATCAAACTCCCACCATATCCTCCGCCATCTAATGCTATTGGACACCACCACTACAACCACCCACCACCACCATGAAACTTGAGGAGAGAAGAAATTATGGTGAATAAATTTGATGCGAATAAATTAATATCATTAAGATTTAATGTAACAATATTAATCTTATTAACAATGAAGTACACCTGTTGCGAATAAATTTATTCTGGTGATTATTCCGGTCATCGTCACCGCCACCGCCACCACAGACATCCATGATATTGTTGTTAATGGCGGCGGTAATGGCGGTGATAGCGGCGGTGGAACATGGTTCGGCTCAAATTTCATGGTGGTGGTGGGTGGTTGTGGTGGTGTCCGGTAGGATGAAGAAGATGAGATGATGAAGAAGATGAAGAATATAATTATTTTAAAAAAGACGAAATTCAAATGAAATTCATCTTCGGAGATGAATTTTAAAAAAAACTCAAAAATCATCTTTTTTGAAAACTCACGTTGGAGACGAAAACAGCTTGAAACATCACGTTAAAGTTGGTTTTCATAAGGTTAGATTTGATGCGAAAAGTAACGTTTAAGACGGATTTGTGATGAAAACTTGCGTGGTAGGTAGGGATGCTTGACACATAGCAGATTTTGATTGGTCCACGAAAACTCACGGGGAATATCCTAATCTCACGTGGAAGTTGAATTTCAAGGGCTATTTTGGGAAAATGAAATCTCGCGTGCTATTTTGTATTTTCTCTCTCATGAAATGAGCTATTTTGGTAATTTGCTCTTTTCATAATACGTTCCATGTAATATTGTGTATTCAGTAAAGTTGTATAAACTTTAAGGCATTTTAAATGTGTGTATAGTTTATTTTCTTTCTTTTTTGGGTAATATGATATTGTACGATTTTTTTTTTGAACGACCAACAATTTTTTATTAAAACTAGCAAGATTCTAGAACCGTCAAATACAACCACCAAAAACGGAGACAAAGAGAGTAAATACAAACTAAGCCTCACCACCAAAAGCAAAACCGTACAACACTAGCACCGAATTTATAACCGAAACATACACCAATCCTCCTAAGTTAACCCTCTTTTTTTGGATTTATACTTGATCCAAAGGTAACTTAGCGATTTGATCTCTTCGTATATACTTTGAAAATGAACCGAGGCCCCATTGTGGACTAGATCATTCGTTTCTTCCAAAGACACCGCATTGTAACTAGACAAATCGCATGAAAAGCTTTAGCTTTATCCTTTGAAGCTAACATATTTCTATGAAGCTCCACCAAATCTTGAACTCTAAATGCATAAATTGGAGGTACCTTGCACCATTGGGAAATCAAGCCCGCTTGAGCTACTTCACACAAGAAAAGAATATGATCAGCCGATTCCTCATCCATGCCACAACCGGGCACTCAGTTGAACTTACCGGAATACTTCTCCTAGCCAAAGCTTCAAAGGTCAGAAGTATATTAAGCACGACTCGCCAAGCCACAAAACCCACCTTTTTCGAAATCCTATTATTCCATTCAAAAACATAATCGGGCTTGATTAATTCTTTCTCCACCAATATGGCTTTTAGATTGCGAACCGAAAACTCTCTGAGGGGTCACCGCACCAGAATATTTTGTCCTTATCGGGCTCGAGTAACACCTGTTGACACATGGTAAGCATCTCCCTAAATTCCTCCAAAAGAACCGGACCCACCAGGTTTCTACTCCAATCCATCTTCCACAAATCACCCCATCCACCATGAATAATCGGTCAGCCATCCTGCACCTCTTCGACTTCTCAATTGAAAATAGGTTTGGAGAAAGGTCTTTCAGTGGCCCGACATTTAACCAACAATCTAGCCAAAACCATGTGTTCTGCCTATTTTTCACATCATTTCAAATCATTTGATTTAACTCTACTCCGGTCGGTTGAAAATCCAATGAAACTTTACCAATCCGCCTCCATGGACCAGCCCAAGAGAGTCTAGCCGGAATACAAGACCATGACCGTGATGAGTGATGAAAGGACCATATAATCTTCCACCAAAGTTTACCTCTTTCGTTCTTAAACCGCCACCACCATTTAGTTAACAAGGAAACATTTATGTCTCGCAAAAAACCAAATCCAAGCCCTCCATACTCAACTGGAGCCGACACCTTATTCCAAGCCACCCAATTGACTTTCGACTTTTCTTCCAAATCCCCCAAAAAAACATTTTCCGCAGCCGATCTAACTTTTCTAAAACCCCCATTGGCGCTTTACATAATAAAAAATAATACGTAGGGAGAGAGTTTAGAACCGACTTAAGCAAAGTAACCCGACCCCCGTATGACAAGGTTTTAGCTTTCCATTTAGAGAGTCTCTTCTTAAACAATTATATCGTCGGGTCCCACGAATCAATTAAGTTCATGTTTGCGCCAATTTGTAGACCCAAATGCTGAAAAGGAAACGACCCCACACTAATAATATTATAATATTATATTATGTATTGTATATGCGCTTATAAACTTTGTTATCTTTTAGTATAGTGATATGCACTATTTGGATATGTGTTCCTAGTTTACTATGTTTTCTATACAAATTCTTAGCCTCACTTGTAATGTTTACAAGTTGTAAAAGAAACTAGGCGTTTTCTAACACCTTCACACCAATAAGGGAAATAGATTGACGTGAGAAAAAACAAACCACCACCATGCTTTGGAGCGTTGACATAGAAATGAGGGAAGCGCTAGCAACGGATTCAAGAATTTTTTTCAAGTGATTCACTGTTTTTATATGCTCTATTTTTATAGAACCGAACCAAAAAAAATTTCCAGGTCGGGTAGAGTTGTAAACGAACCAAATCGGACAAGAGATACAATTCCACTAACCAGATATAATTCACTAATAAGATTACAAAAAAAAAGAGATTAAAAGAACGAGAAAATGACGAACCAATGATAAAACTTAATTCACCTATGTGCATGTAATTTGGTTTTTAAAACTACAACATAGTTTGTGGTTAGAGATCCTAAGACTGTCAACATCAACAATCTCACAATCTCAATCTCAATCTCAATCTCACGTTATAAAATTTATTTCTCTCTCCTCAATCTCCATAATTTAATTCACCCCAAATCTTTTACACACATTCACAACCCATCCCAACTTAAAAAAAAGTATTTTTTAACGAAGTCCGTTTTAAATAAAATTTATGTCGGAATGTTCATAATTTTTTTAAGAAATATCGTGTATTTAATTATTTTTTTAGTTCGAATATTAAAAGTTAATTGAATAATCAAGTTATTGGGGGTTAGTTTGGATTGCAATCTGAGTTTGCTCTTACAACCTAGATTGCCAATCTAGATTGCTTTATTTTCTTTTTCAATTTTTTTTTAATTTTGGACCCACCAATCTCATTATGAGATTGCCAATATGAGTAGTCTAAGTACTATAAGTTCTCAATACCTTTTATTATCTAACAACGGGGCCAATTTATCTTTATATATCATAACCCTCTATTGAATAAATGAATCAACTTAATACTTTATCATGGTTCTTTCAAGCTCTCATAATTCATGATTATGGACTAATTATGCTTTAAAATCTCAAAGTATGAACTCAACTTTGCAACATATTGTAAATGAAGTTCAAAACTAAACTATAATTTCATATCATTTTTCATGCCACAACAATCTAACTCTAATTGGCACCATAACACATTAAAAAAACTACAAAATTAAAATGTTTTCACATCTAAAGACAGGATTCAAACGCTAAACCTCGAACTTAACATTCCATGTCTTATCCACTACACCACATGTCTTGTTTTGTTAGAGGATTCACTCCAATTTTATAAGGGAGTTCACTCAAGTTTTTTTATATACCATTACATTATAATTTTGATACTCTGGGGAATCCCATGAACCTCCTTTGGACAACGTAGGTATGTCTTTGGGAGGCGTTGATCCAATCAAATTGGAAGACATTGGCGACATCAATGAGTGGTTGACAGAGAGAATGGAGATTATGATCTAGCTTTTGCCGATGAAGATTTGAGATAAAGTGAAGTATGTAGAGCTACGAGAGCAAATGTGCCTATTTGCAATACTAGAGCGTCAAATGTTATAGCAAGAGATTATGGTCATCAAGAAGCGACAAATGAAAATGACATGCTCTATATGATGTAAATGAGATTAAAGAAGATTTACGAGAATGTTAAACTTCAAATTGTTTTATTATGTTTAAGCCTAACCTGTTTTAATCATAACCCGTTCCGACCCATGACCTGTTTTGATCTAACCCAACCCATTTACCTCCCCTAGTTCCATACTTTATACAAAAAAGGTCTTTGGTTGGGTCGGGTATTACCAAATTCGGTCCAGTTTCAAGGTTCACTACTCCGTTTTTGAGTGTTTAGACCAAATCTTGAAGAAATCCTTATTTTCACTTTTAAAAAATCATCAAAACAAGTCCTTGATAAATCGTTAAATCTCAAAAACTACCAATATTTAAACCAACATAATATTCTAAACCTGTCAAGTTAGGGTTTTGCTTTGCTATAGTGTTTGTTTGCAGCAGCCAACACAAACACACACACAGCAACCACCTTCACCTTCATCAATGGGGAAGAAACGAGAGCGTCATCAGAACCCAGAACCCTTCTTATCCGATGAAACCACCAACAAATCCTCCGTCTCCAAGAAGCGAACCAAACCCGCCAAACAACACCAGCAAGAACAAAAGGTGCGTGCTTTCCGTACACTAATCAAAACTATTTTGATGAAATTAATCTAAACAATATGTGCTTTGCAGCTGTTGTCTGCTGGCATGAGCTCGAAGATATTGAAGGAGGCTTTGTTACAGCAGAAGGAGATTCAGGAAGAGACTGATGCACAAAACCCTAATAATATTGTGTTCAAGGATGAACCTGTTATTCAGGCTCAGTCAGATGATGATGACGTTGACAATTTTGCTGGATTTGCAGATAATCAGAGTCAATTTGGTGGTTATGAGGTAGTCTAATCCTTTATTTTTTTATTTTAGGTGCTCATGAGCTACTAGAGATTGGATTGATAAAAAGCTCGAGCCGAGCCGAGCTTTAAAGAAAGCTGGTTTAGTTACTGAGCCTGAGCTCGACCTTTGTGTTGGAAGATCGTTTAGGCTTGTTGAGTCTTAATGAGCATTGTGTGTATTTAAGTTTAACTATTTTGGACTTAATTTCACACTTCATGGACGGGTGTGAGCCGAGCTTTGGCTCGTTTACGGTACTGCACATGAATTCGATCCAGCTTAAGCTCGTTTAAGCCTTAAGGTTTTATAACTATATAAAAATAATAAAAAAAATGTATGGAAGCTAATAAGTTATAAACGAGCCGAGCCAAGCTAAGCCAAGCCTTGAAAAATGATTCACGGGGAGCTTGAGCTCTCATATGTCGAAACGAGTCGAGCTTGGGATCGCCTCGCTTACATTCTAGGACATTATATGAATTTGTTCATGCAGTTTAAGGTTTAGACTTTAGGGTCTAGGGATTGAATCACAGTCAACTTGGTGGTTATGAGGTTTCATAATTCTGCATTATTTGAATTTGTTCATGTGAATTCTGTAATCAATAATATTTTGGTTGAAATGTTATTGTATTTTGTTGTCACAGGATGGAATGAATGAAGATGAAGAGAAGTTACTTGAAGCTTTCTTCAACAAGGATGCACGACCGCAACGAACTTTGGCTGACATCATTGTGGCGAAAATAAAAGAAAACAATCAAGTGCCTGCAGGTTTTGATCTTTTGATATCATATTTAAGTTTTTATATTGGTTATGAACTAATATTGGTATATAGGTTCATCTGCAGGAGTCCAACCATTGCCCAAATTGGATGATTCAATCATTGAAATATACAAGAGGTGATATACATGTCTATAAAATAATTTTGAGATAGATTTTTAACATGAATTATGAAATTATTGTATATTTTTCATCTGAATCATGAATTTGTTGAATTATTGGAATTAAACATGAATCATGAACTTGTTGAATTTAGATATATATTTTTGCATTAATTAAGAAAATTATTGAGTTTATATAATTTTTTGACGCGAATCATAAAAGTTATTGAATTTATGTATATTTTTTACATGAATCAAGAAAGTTATCAATTTTTTTAAAAGTCTATTGAATTATGAAAATGAAAATTATTGGACTTCAAAAGTTATTGATGTTTTAAACATGAATCATGAAAATTGTTGAATTTATATACTTATTTGACATGACTCATGAACATTATTGTTTTTTGAAAAAAATCTATTGGATCATGAAATTTGTTGCTTTTAAACATGAACCATGAAGTTATTGGATTTGGATAGAATTTTTACATGAACTATGAAAGTTACTGAATTATGAAAATTATTGAATTTAGAATGATATTGATTTTTTGTAACATGAATCATGAAATTGTCTAATTTAGATGAATTTTTACATGAATCATGAAAATATTGAAAGTTTTTAATTTGTATGCAGTGTTGGAGATTTGTTTAAGAAATATATATCAGAAAAGTTGCCACTGGCTTTTAAAAGCATTCCAGCAAAACAACATTGGGAGGAACTTTTGTATTTAACAGAACCAGATAAATGGTCACCAAATGCAGTGTATCAAGCCACTAGAATTTTTGCTTCCAATATGAGTTCTAGAAAAGTGGAGCGAATTTACAAATTTGTTTTACTTCCTCGTATTAGACTGGATATAAAGAAGAACAAAAAACTGCATTTTGCGTTATATCAAGCTCTGAAAAAAGCTGTGTATAAACCGGCTGCTTTTAATAGAGGAATTTTGCTCCCGCTATGTGAGGTATGGATTTGCCAAACTTTATTAATGTTTTTCCTTACAATACTTTAGCAGAACTTTAATAATTGACTAAATTGTCCTAGGTTTTTTTTACTTTTTACACATTATGCAACTGGCTTTAATATCTTGTATTTTGTTAGGCATGATTGTATTAGGAGAAGTCATGTATCAACTTATAGACAACTACTTGTTACAAAAACTCTATATGTAATAATGTAAACGTTTTTAAATGTAATAATGTAAACGTTTTTAAATGCGAATGCCGAGATCAAGAATCCAGGTACAAAACGTAACTTTAATAATTTATTGCCCACAGGCCCTTAAGAATGAACTACTCACTAAAGTGATGAATAACTTAGACTATCAAATATCTAAGCTTATTCTCTTTACATTGATTAACACTCAAAGATGATAAAAAATGATCATAGATCATGATGATCAATGATCTAAACTCTCGGGCTTTTCTCAAACTGTAGAGATAACAATGACTCATTGCATTTATACTTTCTGAATTATTGATTATCTTGAACTTTGATTTGTTTTTATTTGTGTATGAGTGAATCTTGTAGAGAGTATATGTTTAGGTATTTGATCTTGTATGCTGTCTGAGCTATTTATCATTTTGTTGAATAGTTTGTTGTGATAAAGTTAGGGTTTTTGAGGATAATATTTTTGAAGTTACATCTTGTTTCTGCAATTTTTGATCTTGATGCTTGCATCTGGAAAACCATTTACAATATTGTTTATTTAAAACACATTCTTGACCCAACTGTGATTTTATTCAAAATTTAAACTGCTGTTTACTTTCCTCAAAGTTCAACTATAAAGGATTCTGTGTCTTGTGTGCAGTCGAGAACCTGCAATTTGAGAGAAGCTGTAATTATTGGAAGTGTTCTTCAAAAAGTCTCTATCCCACCACTTCATTCTAGGTATCACTGTCAACTTTAATTAAATTTCAGCAAAAGAATCATATTTTGAATTGGATTACAAAAGGGCATCGTATATAATTGTTGTTTATAATTTGCAGTGTTGCTTTAATGAAACTTGCAGATATGGAGTATGGTGGCACAACAAGGTATTTGTTGACATATTCAGTTATTTGCACATAATTTACAACAGAGGTGACTGATTTTTTAAACTTTTTTTTTGGGTTCAAATTGCAGTTATTTCATAAAGCTTTTAGTTGAGAAGAAATATTCGTTACCATATCGAACTATTGATGCAATGGTTGCGCATTTCATGAGATTTTGTGAGGAATCGAGGAACATGCCTGTGATTTGGCATTAATCGCTTCTTGCATTCATGCAAAGGTTAATTTTGTTTTTTTCTGCCTAATTTTATTTCTCGTTTAGAGTTTTAATAATGCAGTTTTATGCAGGTACAAACATGAACTGACAACGGAACAAAAAGATGACATTAATTATCTTGTGAAGAAACAGAGACATAAAATGGTATTTGAAGAAACATAATTATAAAATTATAAAAAATTTAGTATAATGTTTTTTACATTATTAAGAATAAGGTGTTGTTTCTTGATGCAGGTTACACCTGAAATTTTAAGAGAGTTAAATCATAGCCGTAACCGTGGCGAGAAGGAGGATGATCTGATGTCAATATATATCCTTTGTATTTTTAAAAGGCTGCATACTTTTTAAATTACTTTAATTTCTATATTTTTGGTTGATTTTAAAACAAATTTCAAAACTTTATTTCCTTAACTCTGCATCACCTTCCCCTATTTCTGTGATCAACAAAACTATAGATGAAGACAGATTTGATCATCCAGAGGTTCCTATGGAAGAGGATTAATTGGTAAGTAGGCATCCGCACTCACACCACGCTTGCACACACGAAAGAAAATTGATACTGATCAGTAATATTTTTTTCTTGTTCCAAGGAGAGGGGAGTTTAATGTTTTGAAGCTTCTTGAAGTTGTGAACGTGTGCTGATCAACCCGCACTTATCGGTATTAGCGATTTTGTAGAATATATGTCGAGTTGGATGATATATTACGTTTTTTTGATAGGGATTGATACTAAAACCGAGTGTTGACTCTGTTTCTCTTTGCTTTTGTTTTTTTTAAACAAATCTACAACCCTTTTTGCTATTGTAATTGATAACTGCTGGAGTTTTAAACTTATTATGTTTTTTAAAAAGTCGACCTAATGTAAATACAAAGACCAATCGTTGTGGCTTGATGTTTCGGCGGCAGGCGCCCCCTCCAAATGTAGGGTTCTGATTGGTAGCCGCAGTGGCGCTGCCCTTCCTCCCCCTTTCGCCCTCACTAAGCCACTCATGCTGTGCCACTGCCCCCCACGACAAGGTGTTTTGACGCCCTCCATGCGCTCTAATGTGGGGGTGTATGTTAGGGCTGCCACTTTTACCCGAAACCTGAAGCTTAACCCGAGAAAACACGTACGTGAAGTGACCCGACACAAAAAACTCGAAACAAAGTAATTCGGGTTGGTTCTTGAGTTTGATTTATAAGTTTCGGGTCAACCCGAATAGCCTGAATAAACTTTTAATTTTGAAATTAAATATATTTGTGTATAATAGGTCTAATTTTAGCCACTAACCTTACCAGAATCTGTAATCGATTGTTGTCATTACAACTATTATAGGTCAATTGTTTATTGTTAATTTATGTTTTCCGTTTAGTACTAATAACAATCGTAATCGAACAACAAAATCACGCCCTATTTAAGATGATTATAATTCAAGTTAGTTATACTTCTTTTTTGGACTGTTTTATCAAGTTATGTTGGTTTATTAGATTATTTGCTTACGAGCAAATAATAATATGTCGTTTGAATTTTAACATTGTAGTTTTTTTATAGGATGCTCGAAACCCGATTAATCTAACCCGAAAAACCCGTAAGAGATTCGGGTTGGAATTCGGGTTAAGATTTAATACTTTGAAATCCGAAGAACCCGACTCGAAACCCGAAAAACGAACCTGAAGAACGCCCCTAGTGCATGTTAACATACAACGCACAGCCTAAATTTGACCAAATGATGTATGTGCACGTGCTACAAGGTGAAATTTGCATGCATTATGTCTAAAAGTTAGTGAATATTGGGGAATTGTTACTCTTTGATGTCATAGTGCCACATGTGTTACCTTTTCTTCTATGTTTTCTGGGAATATACATCAAATTCCGAAAGATTATGATGTCACTTATTTTTTATTTTATGGGTTATTAGACCCAGTAGTGGGGGCGCTTTGGGCTTTTTGAAGGGAGGAATGCTTCCTACACATTGCCGGGTGGGGGAAGAAGATGGCCATTGATTGATGGATTGAGTCTATTTCTTTTACTTTTTAGACAGAATTACAAATTTTGTCCTTTAAAATAAGACGAATTACGGTTCGTGTCCTTTTCTAAGTTTCCTTGCAGGCGGTGTACTTTAAACTTTTTTTTCCTACAAGTTATGTCCTTTACGCTAACTGGGTTAGAAAAACTCTGTTAAATCCCATCACGTGAGAAGCATGTGAGGGTAGTTTTGTCTTTTTGCCTACCCTTCTTCTTCTTCTTCTTCTTCTTCTTCACGTGAGAAGCATCTGATTGTTAATTGATGAATTAACATAACCATCAAAAGATTCAGAGATTCACACACGCTTCACATGTCAGCAGCAAGATCCAATCCTTCCCATTCCAGCCCTCACACTTTGACAACCGTACAAACCCTCTTATCTTCACTTCCTCCATTCACCTACTACTTTTAGCCTCTCTCGCCGCCGTAACCTAGCGGCGATCTGCCGGTCGGACCTCCGACTAATCTATCAATATCTATCTATCTATCACCCTTCCCTCTCCTCTATCCCCTTATCAATTCCAAAAACAAAACAAAAAAAAAAGTTGAAAAATTTGGAAAAAAGTATAAATTATTTCTAGGGTTTTGAGATGGCGGCGCAGGTGGTTCAACAGCAGCAGCAGCCTCAATCGGTCAACGGCGGCGGTGTTCCTGGCGCCGGTGGTGCACCGCAGTTTGTGCCGACGTCGTTGTACGTTGGGGATTTGGAGTTTAGTGTTACCGATTCGCAGTTGTATGAGTTGTTTAACCAGATAGGACAGGTGGTGTCGGTTAGGGTTTGTAGGGATTTGTCTACTCGAAGGTCGCTTGGGTATGGTTATGTTAACTATGTCAACGCTCAGGATTGTTAATTGATAATCCAAAGTGTGTGTGTTAATAGATACTGAAGAAGAAGAAGAAGAAGAAGAAGAAGAAGAAGAAGAAGAAGAAGGGTAGGCAAAAAGACAAAACTACCCTCACATGCTTCTCACGTGATGGGATTTAACAGAGTTTTTCTAACCCAGTTAGCGTAAAGGACATAACTTGTAGGAAAAAAAAGTTTAAAGTACACCGCCTGCAAGGAAACTTAGAAAAGGACACGAACCGTAATTCGTCTTATTTTAAAGGACAAAATTTGTAATTCTGTCTACTTTTTATAAAAAAATAATAAATGAAAATAATGAAGTAATAATTACTATAATAGGTTACAGAAGAGTGAAATTTGATATGAGCCGTCCGATAAGATCAAAGATTGAATATTGGCCGTTCGATAAGGATAGATTAAAAAACGGTTATTTTTCATCACATGTAACTACCCCACTAACCCATTTGCATGGGTAACCACCCACTACTAGACATAGTTACTCCCACTCGATTATTAGTATAATTAAACTAATTTCAACCACCTAAAAAGTGAATGTAAATAAATAAGTGTTAACTTCCCACTACCCATGTCCACATTATGTATGTATTGGGTAATTAGTGTTAACTTCTCACTACCCATGTCCACATTATGTATGTATTGGGTAGTTATTTTGTGTGGTGGGTCAAATGTGTTGGAAAGGAATATGTGTAGTAGTAGGTAGTTACATACTTTTATTTTCGTTCATAGCAGTTAATGTATATATTGCAGTTCCTGTTATAAAGTTGGGATGTGGTGTTGCAGTTGCTAAATTGTAGTGCATACCACTCTATATAATTGGATTTTGTTTGCTTATAAATGTAGTTCTGAGGTTCATTTTTAATTGTGTTGCTAAGTGATTCCGTCATGAATAAAGAGTTAAATCATCACACATCCTTGTATGATGAGGAGGTACTTTAATTTAGTTTTTTGTTTCTAAGTATCTTATACTTTATCCTCTAACGATTGATATTTTCCTACTTGTAGAACAAAGTTATTGAAACATGAAGCAAGCTTTATGAGGTACATGTGGAGGTAAGCATGTTTGAGTTATTTGAGTTTTTAATGTGTTTTTTTTGTTGTTGCTAAACTTTTGTTCTTTTGATATTACATAATATATATGAAATTTGATACCATGATTGTGTCTTTGTATATTCTAAGTTTCTATGGAAACTCAAAAAACAGTAACTAACATGTCAATGGTTTATTATTATTATTATTAGACAGAATTACAAATTTTGTTCTTTGAAAAAAGCCAAATTACGGTTCGTGTCCTTTTTTGAGTTTCCTTGCAGGCGGTGTCCTTTAAACATTTTTTTCCTACACGTTATGTCCTTTACGCTAACTGGGTTAGAAAAACTCAGTTAAATGACAACATGTGCATGGCATGTGAGGGCTTTTTGGTCATTACAACGAAGTAGTTCAAATATACACACACGCTCTCTCTCTCTTCTCATCTTCTTTCTCTTCTCGTCTTCTTCTCTCTCTACACCACCACCACCACTACCAACCCCCTTATCTCAGCCGTGACCACCACCAAACCAACCCCCTTTCCCGTCGTTGTCTACTTAGATTAAAGGCACAACCTCAATCGTTAAATTTCGTGGTGGTTCGAGATCTACCCGGAGCTCGACGGAAAATCAATGGTGGTTCGAGATCTGCCCGGATTACCACCACCACAAATCTCAGAACACATCCTCCTCAGCAACGGTTTCCATTAAACACATACCCGTAATTAACCACTGCCCGCCGTAAAACACTGGTTCCGGTGGGTAAATTGACCGATAAGTTGACCAATTTTGACTTCCACCCGTCGGATGAAAGCTTGAAGAACATGGCGTCAAACTTGTTAATGTGATGGACCCACATGATTCGTATACCCAGTCGGATAATAACCGGAGTGATGACTCGATTTGGGACTTGGATAGTATTTGACTCAGGGGGCTTTTTGGGGATTTCAGATTCGTATACCCAGTCGGATAATAACCAAGCTCCTTTGCCTTTGTACGGATTATTACGAGTCCTTCGTATCGTTTGGTGAGTGTGTTTGCCGCCGTTGACTCTGTTGACTCCGATGGTGGTGGTGGTGACTGTTGTGTCGCCGTGGACATTATTATCTAGAGGTTGAAGACTTTTTGATTCCGACAAGGTGTAAGTTTTTTAAGTTAGCCGCAATTGAAAAGTGAAGGTGGCCGGAATCGGAAGAGACGGCGGAGAACCATGGTGGCTCCGACGGGGTGAAGGTGTGGTGATGGTGGCTCCAGCGGAAAAGGGTATGTTGGCCGGAGTGGTTAATGGAAACCGGGATGCGGAGGATGTGTTAATGGAAACCGTTGCTGAGATTTGTGGTGGTAATTTGCAGGTGATGGTGTGGTGATGGTGGTGGCTTAGAGAGAGAAAGAAGAGAGAAATGAGGGGAAAGTGTTATAAATTTGCAGGTACTGACGAAAAGACAAAAATGCCCTCACATGCGTCTCACGTGAGGGTATTTAACTGAGTTTTTCTAACTCAGTTAGCGTAAAGAAAAACTCAGTTAGCGTAAAGGACATAACGTGTAGGAAAAAAATGTTTAAAGGATATTGCCTGCAAAGAAACTAAAAAAATGACACGAACCGTAATTTGGCTTTTTTTAAAGGACAAAATTTGTAATTCTGTCTTATTATTATTATTATTATTTGATTTTTTTATATGTTATTGTTTCCTTAATTGTAAGGATCTAACTTGTAAATATGAATTTGTGTGTTACACAAACTTCCTAACTGTTTTTATTTGTGTTTTTAGCTGCACAAACCTGATAAGGGCTTTGGTGAACCCACTTATATTAAACATGTAACAACTTAACTTGCTTATTTGCTCGCTAGCGTACTCAAATCAAATGCTAACACCTGTACCATTATGCTACTAACAGGAAGAAGATTCATTTTGGGGGAACTTGAATGACTTTGATAATATCCCACTGTATTGTTCTTGCCAAAAGGATATTGTTGTCGACATTAAGGATGAGGTACTTATTTCTTACTTGTGTTTACTTGAAAATAACTAACAGTTGATTAACATATTTTGTCTTAGAATCGCAATGCTGACTGACTCAAGAAACGGTCTCGCGCACTTGATACGTGGAAATGGGAGGATGTGATAGAGATTGCAAGTTTCGAAGATGAGTCAGAAGAGGCTTGGGTGCCTATTAAGAGGAGGACTGACAATGCTCGTGTTGTAAATCGAGTTGATCTTGATTAAGAACCGTATCACTTAATGTTTTAATATTGAGTTTTTTAAGTACTATCATTTTGTAGCTAGACTTATGTTTTTATATCAGTTGTTTCCATTATCATGCGTGATTTTTTTTTTTTTGATGCTTAAGCTTGTAACCATTCATTTTAATGTTAAATTATGTCACTATTGCATTTTCAAACTCATAACCAATATGACTTATATTGTTCAATTCTTATCTATGTTATTTAAGATACCTCAAGCAATCATTCATGAATGTTTTTGAATTAATTTTGTTTTGCTATTATATTCTTATATTACTATTTGAGACTATAGTTATGATAGTTAAAAAAAATATTATAATCATTTATAACTTATAATGTTAATCAAACTTTCATTTATGGTCCACTACCAATTTATAGATGAAGGTGGTTTGGAGTCTAACTGTTGTTAGTGATTATAGGCTAGCTTAAAGTAGTTGTTTGCACACAACATGGAAGATCAGCAAATACGTACTTATCAATAGTGTAAAGCCTCGTTATCGGTGTCCTACATTGAATGTTGGATTTACTCATAAACAAAGTTCTAAACATTAGAGTTAATTAAAACATTCGCGAAATATTAAAACTTCAACAAGATTATATTACATAGCTTTCAAATCTTGTCATAATAAACATTCAAAGTAGTTTAAACATAAAACTTAGTCTTTAAAATAACATAACATTTCCTTGAGATGCCAGTATCTTCAATTCTATGCCATGTGTTTCCCCTCAAAATAGCTGCCTCATTCTACTCACATACGTGCATACTAAAAGTCAGCTACGCTGAGTGAGTTCTAGTTGAAATGGACTCCATCAACAATTGTAAATTTTATGTTCATTATTGTTCGCTTGGTATATGGTATTGCACTAGATTACTTTTTATAATATTATGATTTATTCTAATAAAAAGTGACACACTTTCCTGCAATCTTTAAACAAAATATCATGAAGATTGTCCGATCAATGTTTAAAATCCTGTTATTAAGGATTTAATTGAGTTCACGGAATATAAAATCTTTTTTAAAACCTAATACTTTTAAGGTTAAAACCTAATAGTACGTTCAAGGTTAAAACCTAATACTTTCAAGGTTATTCAATTGAAGATCTAGATGTGCTTGTTTGGATGAATTAACGATTAATTGGATGTAGATTGGTGAGATATCATATGATTTGATTTCATAGATCAATTTTCAAATGTTAACATGTCGTTTACCTTCTAATGATTAAGGCACAAATCAATCAAGGCAGAAACAAAAATTGATATGTAAATAGATTGATTGCTTGGAGAATTAGTTCAAAGCTTGAACGACGATGATGAATTTCAACCCTATGTGAGGGGACGAGGAAGTTTTCTTGCGTACAGGGGTCCCATGTTTTTTGAAATCATAGGGCATTGGTACGTACATAATGTATGATAAACAATTATTGTATTGGATATTTTGACCCACAATGTGTATACATTAGTATATTATTTAATAATTATAACATTAAAAAAACATAAAACTGATGATATTAAAAAAACACTTAATCAGTTCGGTTTTGGCGGGTAGGAGAACCTTCTTAACCATAAAACTTTGTATAACAGAGCGAAAAAGTGGAAGTTTTGGGGCGATTTTTTAAGGAACACCGCCCACTGGGCTACAAAGGGGCGAAATGAGGCTACAACACCATTACACCCCTAAAATAGAAACCTCTCATTTGCTGACTATGCGTCGCATGACACAAAACGCCTCATTTTGTAGCCTCTTCACTACACATAGCCTAACTGACCCACTATTGTTAGTGTTCAAAAAATCATTTAGCCTACCCACTAAGTTTTGGTACGGTTCAGTTATATCGTTAGATTTTATCGGTTGATTTGGTTATGGGTTTATCGATTCAGTTTTCTACATACGCCTAGGTATATACAATATACATTGATTTGAATAAATTTTGTTTAAAGTCCAAACTCACTAATTACAACTATCGTATAAAGGGGTCAAATGATGATTTAAAAAATATATAACGTCACGAACAAAAGCTTATCAATTTCAGTGGCCAGAAAGACTATGAAAGTTAAATAATGTAAATACTAAATATGAGCAAATGATCGATGTTGGTGATGCACATAGTGACATTTGCATGCATTATGTCCAAAAGTTGCTGAATATTGGGGAACTGTTACTCCTTGACGCCATGGTGCCATATGTCTCCTCTTTTCTTCTATGCTTTTTTGGAATACATATAAATATATCATAATTCCAAAATATACGATGTCACTTCCTATTGTGGGTTATTAGCCCTTTTTTTAGTGAATCCTAACATTAATAATGCTTATGTAATATTTAAATATGATCAGTTTCTTGTAAAGTCTATCGCTCGTCACGTTTCACATATGTCAGAAGTGTGTTTCAATATTATATCTACGTATTGAAACGGTGGCAAATGGCCGTCATAAATACCCTTTTTAATTGAAATAGTGTTTATACATTTATCTTCTCTCTATTTTTGACACCTTTAGCGAGTTGTGAAAGTTTTATGATATAAAACGGAAAACTTTTGGCATTAAATATTATCAATAAAAAATTAGAACCTTAACCGAATTTTCGAACAAATTCAAAAGAAATATATACGAATGACCTCACTTAGGATTTGCATATTATTATGTCATCTATGACGACCTTCCAAAAGGTGAATATTATCATTTCTTTGACATGACAGAATTATAACTTACATTTATAACACAATTAAACCATATATGATATATACATACGTGCAAAAATTGCAATAATTTCCTTTAGTCATGAACGGAGCTGATCAATATTAATTCATTATGTACGTATGGTGCAACTCGAATCAACCAAAATCTAATAAAATATAAAACCTTTTGCATTGATTTTGTGGTTGAAAGTAACCTTTAATTGAAGCCACTAGTTGCAAGCAAACATGCGACATATATAAGATAATTAATATCATCCCTTGCGGCACAAAATCCCATGTTGTTCTCAATGATTAAGGTCGATGCTGCCGGTTTAATGTCAATATATCATTAACTTCTGTTATATATTATTTCCTGGCTGCGAACAAGCCACATATATATGAACCTGACTACGTTGCAACTCGATCAGGTAAAATATGTTGATCGATATATAATTATTATATATATATATCATGTTGCCACTTGCCAGCTTCAATTTGTTGTCAAATTTCTCTACTTGTTTATTGGACTTTACTAATTACGTATACAAAAATATGACAACTGGCAAATCTTCATCTTATATTACTTTTAGATTCCAAGTTTGTGAGCTATAAAAATATATGTATGGTTATAAAGATGCCACATTTTAATTCCTTATAAGTTACAACTACCAAAATGAACATAAAGTAATCAGTTTAATTAACGTCCAGTTTAATAAAATAACTCAAAACCGTGCAAAAATGAAAATATATATGTTTGTTGGTTGTGATTGATATTATTTTAGTTGATAATTAATTGATCAAACGAACACGTAGTGGGACACTGTACCTCAAAAGATTTGGGTGTTGGGTCACCTACACTAACTGATTAATGCAACTTATATTATTTTTGATAATTTCACACCAAAGCAAATTGATATAAAAAACAAGTCAGTTAGGGTGGAATAATATCAGTCATGTGGGTGAGGCGTACAGTGATGTTTGCTTTTCTGAGAGTTTGCTGACGTGGAATCCAGTGACCAATAAGAATATGAAACGGAGGCTAGCTGGAATATTATGAAAATTACCATTTTTTTTAACCAACGAACTTAATAAAATAGAATTTGACCTTAAGTCGTTCTCAAAGTAGATTTGATAGCAAAGAGACGACAAATATGATCACGGAGTATTTGGTCGATACCAGAAACCTTAAATACAACGAGGACCACGAAAACAACTAATTAGTATAATGCATGTGTTAAGAGGGAGCTAAATCTAGTTGGTTAGTTTAAGAGAGGGGCTAATCCTAGCCGGCAAATCCCTAGGCTACCAGCTAGTCGTCTAATTAGCCGGTAGCTATTTACACGTCTATTGATTTAAATGACTCGTTTTTTGGTCCCTATTGTACCTTTTAAGTGTTTTTTACACAAGCTAAATCCTAGTCGTCTAATCCTATTTGTCATCTCTTGATTGGCCCAAACTATCAAGTTTATTTTGGAAACAGTTGAAAATCAGTCTATTTTGTTGATTTGAATGGTTAAAAAGTCTATTTTGCTAATTTTCTCGGAATATTTAGAGTACGCTTTGATCTTTTTTGTATGTGCAAAAAGATGTATTGATTTCAATCATGTCTAGAGGAGTAGGAATATGGAAGTAAATTAGAGGTGTTAATTACTTTTACTGGTTAAAACATAAATTAACTCAAACTCAAAGACTTCTATGCCAACCACATAAATTAAACACGATTCTCACATGTTTATGGATTGATGTTGACACGTCATTCAATCTGATTTTCTTGTTGCATATTACCAATATGAAAGTGTAAACTTGCACAATAAAATATATGCACTTATACTAGAGAACCCGATGTCCATTTGTCTATTAACTTTTAAATTTTGATGAAACCTCTCATTCTATTTAAGCATGGACATTAAGTATACCTTGACATCTTAAAAAAAATAAAAATCAAACTAGTTAACATATGAACTCGCTCGCTTGACACCAGTCCAACACGTTTAGCATAAATAAATAGACTCAATGGCAATGATGATCTGCTTTTGCCCGATAGATAACTCATGACATCTCTTGTTCGTATTTTTAATTATAGTTGTCTCGTATAAAAAAGACATAATCATAAAAGGGTATGATGGAGAATTATGCAGGGAAATGAACCAATAAACAGTGGCAGATCTAGACATAAATCTCATGGGCTTCGTTTATTTTTTTTTTGCCGTATTTTACACAATGTAAACCAAAAAAAATAGAAACACGATACTTGGGGTGCAAATTTCTACTATTCGGTATTTTTGAAAGCTTGAAATCAAGCCATTACAAACTGTTCTTTTACTTTATCGAACGTTTCTCTTTCGTGCACAGATTAAAACATTGTTCAAATACTCATCGCCATTCGCTTACGCAACCCCGTGTTGATAAGCTTCATTTTAGAAAAAACATATTTCAATGGTTACGGTTGCAATCGGTAAAACCAATGCTAGTTTTAATATTCGACACACCAAATGAAAAGTGGTGTGCTTTCCGGTTTCCACCATTACACGAGCAAGGTAACACATTCATCCAATTTTGCAAATTTATCATATTTCTTTAAACTGTGATAAAAGACCGTAAATACACTCTCTTTCTTCATTACCAAAATCATTCGAATGCATCGAATGCATTTTTTCGAAATTGTCACTATCTTAGATATGTCAAACTTGAAAAACGAATCTCAAGATTTAAACCAAACATATTTTCTAACAATCTATTTTCAAGTTCTTGATTTTGCATATCCAAAACCGTATTAAAACTTTTAACCTTAAAATAATGATTCTGTTGAACCCGTTTCTGTTTGATGTTTATCGTTCAAACAAAAGAAACAAAAGGTTATTGGTTTCTATTTGCTTAAGGCTATAAACTTTGTTAGTGATTTATTTCATTTGAACTTTTAAAAAATGAATATTTGGTTGAGCATTTATTTTTCTGTTTGAGTCTGATCCTGTTTAATATTTTTCGTTCAAACAAAAGAAAAAAAGATTAGTTAATTTTATTTGTTTTGGGTTATAAATTTGTTTGAACTTTATATAGTTTGAACTTTTAAATTGGTTGGCATTTAAACAAGTATGGGTAGTGTAATATTTGTTCAGTGGTAGCAAAATACACAAATGTACCCAAAAAAATAAAATAAAATTACACTACTGATGAAAAGTTGAGAGGCTACCCCTAACTATTAACTACATCCGCTAAGGAAATGTCACCTCAAACTCAAAACATGTAAACAGATTTATTAGAAGCGTAATTTGGAGATTAATCACAACACTAAACACACGCTCTTAAAGGGTAAATCATCAACCATGACAACTTTTTGATCAGTTTTTTCAATATGTGAAATCAAATGTAACATGTATATTCTTTCAATAAAAATACTATTTTTGCTAAAATTGATGGGCCAAATATAATATTATATCGTCGGTATATATATTGTCTTATTTGATGAATGCCGCATGCAGTTCTGTGTGTTTCTGGGCTCCAAATTCTGAAAAAACGAACATTGACTCAAAACTTGTGACGTAACGTCGTCCGGTTATTAAGAATTTCGACAAATGCTTCACGTGAATCACACGTGGCGCCGTTACAATCCAATCACTTTTAACGACGCCTAATAATACCAAAATACGTACCTTATAATATTCAAACTGTCGATCGACGCCAAGATTGTCCCATGCAGAACAAGTTAATTACATACTCATGTCATTTGGTTCTTATTATACTTCATTTTTTTTACAGTTTATCATTTATGTTGACTGACTTCTATATTTTTATAATAAGGTCCTCACAGAATAGCAATACCAGGGTTGTTTTCAAGAATTTTTACATCTCAGTCGAGCTGAAATAAAAGGGCTCGTAGATCATAACAAGTACCGAAATATATAAGCTATTTTTATTGAATATAACTAACGGTTAACCGATGAATCGTGAAGCTTTCATATCATTCTTTAACCAAGGGATTTTGGTTTGAGCCAAATAAACTAAACTTTACCAAATGGATTATATTTAATAAAAGTTTTTGGGCCTGATAATTTAAGATGATCAAAATCAAATTATATTATATAATATATTTTTTTAAAAATTTTGTCCCAAAAAAAAGTGCCTATCGCACACATCAAGAGTCGGCCTTGGCAATACCAGTAAATAATCAGACAATAAGGACGATACAATTTGATCTGGTAGTTTGGAATATGGATGACCAAAACGGGTATTAGCACCGTCGATACCAAGTTTTGAGTTTCTAGTACCAATACAATATTAACATTTCGTGAATTTTGTTTTCAGTACCGGTACTAGTGCTAAACAAAACATTTTGATACCGGTACCAAGAATTTGACAAAATCGATATAATAACCTGCTTATCACTAGTTTGAAGGAGACCATAAATAAAGGGCTAAATAGAAAAATAATAGCTTAGAGAGTTAGAGGCTAGATTTAAAAGATTTGTTTTAATTTTGGTACTTGATTTAGTTTCCAATTATTTCTAGTTTTTGATTCCTTGTTGCTTAAGTGTAAAACTAGTGACATGTGATGAAAAGCATCGTGTGTAACTATCTCTAGTACAAATTTGATATCATACACAGTACAATATTACCAACTATATAGAATGGTCCTGATTCATGTTATTAGTTTCTTTCAACTTTATATTATCACAAACTATTTTCAGAATAATATCATCTTCAATTTATAATTTGATAACCAACTAACCACAAAAGTTTGGTCCAATTATTTGGGACCTATATAGATGTGAAGTTTTGTGGACCACAATGTTAAACTATGGTATGACTGTTCATAAAACCAAAATTCCTATTTATTGCACATAGTGACACCACATGGCCTCTTACCATTCAAACTTTTTTGGGATGTTTGGATTTAGTAAAGTAGCTATAATAATTGTGACTTTAAGCTAAACAAGTTTATTCTTAGGAGGTGTTTGGTACAGAGAATGGAAAATGAGAGAAAATAGAAATGGAAATGGAATTGTAGAGAAAGAGAATTGGTATGGAGAATGAGAATCATTTCTCTTGTTTGGTACACGAGAAAATAAACAGAGGACTCTACCATACCCAACCCCACCTCCACCCAACCTGACACCACTCACCACCGCAGCCCCACCACCACCAGCACCACCACCACAGCCCCACCAGCACCACCACCACAGCCCCACACCACCAGCACCACCACCACAGCCCTTTCTTCAACCACAGCCCACCACCACTGGCTGCCGCCACCAAATCCCCTTCTTCAACCACAGTACACAAGAAATTAAAAAGATTCAAATTTTTGGAACATAAGATATAGAAAAAGGAGGCTCAGATCTGTCATCACTGCCTCTTTGGAGATTTTGTGGTGGTGGTTGTGGTGGCGATGATGATGATGATAATCAGAAGCCACCTGCGACCACCGCCGATTTCCACCACCACTGTCACCCACCTGCGACCACAATCACCCGACCATCTGAAAACCCTAACCTACCACGAACCACCACTTGAAACCCTAATCTCCGTTCACCCGTACCACCTGCAACCTACAACCGGTTACCATCTCTGTGTTCACCACTGCGAACGGCGGAGACGGGGTGGTGGTTGCAGACTTGGAGACGAGGTAGCGGTTGCAGACTTGGAGACGAGGTGGTGGCCGGAGACGGGGTGGTGGTCGGAGACGAGGTGGTGACATGCTATGAGGAGGCTGCTGAGAAATGGATTTCTCTTTGTTTTAAAGAGAAATGGAATTCTCTAGTTTTAGAGAAATAGAAAGAGAAATAGAAATGAAAAGTGAAAAACAAACAAAAGAAATATTTCTAATTCCATTTCTCCCCAATCAAATCCCTCTACCAAACACCCCCTTATTTCTAACTTTTTACAAGTCTTCAAAATTTTTCATTCTTTGCAACTAATGATTCTATAATCATAAAAACTCCAAAATTAATGGCAATCATTGTTGCAAAACTCGCGCCTGGCACCTGTTATATATAAAATTTGATGTACATATGCATATTTGAAAATTTACAGTTAAATTTTAATCAGATTAATCCCAATAATTCTTATTAATTCCTACTAATCACTAGTTTATATCCTATCGATATCTGCAACACCGATGATAATACACGCATAGCAGATACATCAAAATCAAGACGTTAAATCTTTTAAAATAATAATAATAATAAGTCAACAACTATCATATAAGTATAAAAAAATATCGTATGAGTTGTCCCTTCATTATTTGTCAATAACTAAAGATTTAAGATGTCTTAACGGATTACAAGTTTTAACTTTTTGTTTCGATATTGATTGATGTGTGTCTATGTGTCGCGTCCCAAGTAAACAACTAACCTTTAACGGTATAAAGATGAGGTGCATAAATATAGGGACTAAAAGTATAAAGTTCACATATTATATACCCTTATTTCCAATAAAACATATATCAAGTACATTAATTAAACATATGTACTCAAACATCTAACCAACTTTTGGGACACCAGCTGAGCTTCATTTTACACAAGCTACAAACTGGCCCCTCAAAATGTATGTAACTCAAGAAAAGACCCTAAAGAATTCAAAAAATCAAAAACAATCCCCCAATATTTAGAATGTTTTCGGAGACTCTCCGGGGACGAACTGCAGCCATCCCTCCGGTAGAATCTCGCTGGAAACTTCCGATTTTTTTTCATGCCTGAGTTGCCAAATCTTCGGCAGCGATGAATGTTCCGTGAAACCCGTATGGAACCCTCGACGGGAGCTTCACCGTCGCCTCTAACTCCATCGTCATTGCGTTAACTATTTGAAGCTCCGATTTCCATGTTTTTTCGTCGTGGACGAATGTCAAAATGTGGCCATCGTCCTCTACGACGGCGTGGTCACTGTTTCCCTCGTTTCTCGGGAGAAACAGTGGCTCGCCCCCGTATTTTTCTTCTCCATAGAAGAATTTCTTGGTCTCGCCAGTCGAAAGATCAACTTTTGCGAAACCGGACACTTTCGGCCACGGTTCCGCGATCGCAAGATAAGCGAATTGTGATTTTCGGCCGAGGAGGTTCTTGTTAACCATCCCGGCTTCCAAGTTGACGTCATCTTGGGGCGAAATGATCGGACGACGAGTAGATTTCCCGGTTTTCAAATTAAGCCGGATTTCGGACAAAACACTCTTTAATTCTTCGTTACATTCGTTAAATATCGAATCCGCGGGAGTCATGCAGGACCCGATTACGACGACTTCGTCAGAATCGGGTTCTTCCCATGCGTTCCACAAATGGAAACAGAAACAATCCGGAACTTCAATCCATTTAATACCCAACCCGTTTTCGGCATATTTGTCAAGAACACCAAACCGTGAGACCTTCTCTTTATCATACACCACCGGAGACCCGCCGGTAACCATTTCGGACATCTTAAACACCACCTGGTGGTCCGGGACAACCACGAAATTCTCCGTGATTGCGAAATCATGTACCATCGTCGGTTTCTCCAAATCGATCGCCACGTCTTTCGATTTCTTCCCATCGGGCGAAAACCGGAAGTATTTCAAGTACGGCTTTTGAATCACATCGTAGCTCAATGCGAACAACTCACCCGAAACTGGGTCAAGTTTTGGGTGAGCTATCATCGTTGACTCTAACTGACCATCAAAATTGTACCTTCCTGCGGTTTTCAAATCACCCGAAGGTGTTACCCGAACATGATACGGTAAGTCATCTTCGGACATAGCTAAAAGCCGGTTGTTAAAATAAACCAAACCCGCGTTCGCCACTCCGATTCCATTCGTGTGGTCGAGTAAACCACACAGCCCGCGAGCGTAAAATAATAAAAGCTTGGCGATCCCGGAATGTCCGTGGAGTTCGCCAATTGCCTTCGGGAACACTGGCTTCCCGAAGGCACGTTCCTGCACAAGCCTGCAGGTTTCTGTAAACCTGCTGGCGTAACTGGCTGACCCGTTATCGAACTTTACGGCATAAATCATGCCGTCCCCATCGAATAGATGGTGGCCAGAGGTTGGTTCGAATAACGGGTTGGCCCCGTTTCTTAAATAAACTCCTTCGATGTGGTCCGGGATTTTTCCGACCACCGGTAAATTATGCCGAACAGGTTGTTCGGGTACCGGTGAGAAGTTTCCGGCGATTTGGACATTCGGGTCGGCGGTTTTGGGTAACGGGTGTTGTTTCTCTCGAGATTTTATTCTGTCCTCAATGGCGTCTAGCGCCATTGCGGCAACTTTTTGTAACAAGTTCCAATTATGTCCCACCGCTGGAGAATTGGGACATGGTAATTCAATTCCAGCGATGGAACTGGAATTGGAACTTTTCATTGGAACATGTTTAGGAATATGTACAATTGAAGGCGTTTGAAGTGCGGAAACAATCGATTTTTTTGAAAATTGTGAATTCGGTTTCGTGCCGAACGAAACCGAAGACGAATTTGAAGCAAACATGTGTTTAGAAGAAGGTAAGAGTTTGTTGTTCCAATTAGGAGTACAATTAGAAGTTGAAGTAGAAGAAGCCATTGGTGTTGTTTGAAGTGGTGGTTGTAAAGATCATATAGGAATTGTAGTGAGTTTGAGTTTGAGTTTGGGGAGAAAGTAAGGAGTGGGAGGGGGTATAAATACTGAAAAGGTCTACATCAAGCATGACCACGTGTTCGATACTTAGCAAAAGCCATTCGAATTATTATTATTATTTTTATTATTATTGTTTTACAATAAATGCTTTTTTGGAGGCAGGTACGTCATCACAACAATTTTAGTTTATCAAGCATATTCTTTTAAAGAAATTTATTATCCCTTTAGTTGAATTGTCACCGTGAGTCTTGCTTCTAGTTTCAGTTGTGTGAAAGACTTATTTTCAACTAATAGTAACTTAAATAAATATGATTTGTATACTGAATACCGTGAGTTATACAGGTTAAATATGGAAAATATTATTTAGTTAATTGATTCTTTGTTATGATTTATAAGCATATGATACACTCAACTAAGGTTATGTGTACTCGCACCAGTAGCCACATCACTGATCCCCTATGATGGAAGGGCTTGATAGGGGCCTATGGCGAGTAGACATGTGAAGAGAAGACACACGACGTTGCTTGTTATAGTCGTTGGAACTTTATAATTTGTGGAGGGGAGGAGTAGAATATACATAACTAAAAAACATACGTATGTAAGTATGTAACCAGGTTTAATAACATTTATTAGTTTTTGTCTCCAGTTTTTAATGTAAGACGTGCATAAGAAGTATGTTACTAGTACATTCTTGTAAAAAGTATGTAACTAGTAATTTTTTAAGAAGGGGAGGGGAGGGGAGAGAAAAGGCTAGAAAACTTAAGTCAATACCCATCCTTCCAAATTGGAGAGATTATGAGAGAAAATGTTTATATATAACATTAACTACCTATTAACTTCTACATTTTCTTTCCTTTTCTTCTATTTTTCATTAAACTTGGGAACATGAAATAAAGTGATTATTTTCCTCCCCCTCTCTTTCTTTTCTCTTTCAATTCTTCTCCCTTTCTTTTCACTCCTTAAATGAAACTCGGGAACACAAACTCTCAACTTTTTTTTAATTTCTCATGTTCTCTCTTCATACTTTCAATATTCTCTCTGTAACTTTTATATCTAAACTTTCTTTCTATAACTCTTCATATTTCTAATCACTTAATTCTGCTTTATAAAATAGAGATGGTTATAGTTCTATTTCATATTTCTATGTATGCTTTAACAGATTAAGTTACACATAATTTACATATGTAACTTGTTCTTAAACAAATTAGGTTAACATAAAATGCATACATAACTTGTTTGTAAATAGAGATATAATTAAAAAAAAAACTTGTGGTTTTAATAGGAGGTAAGGGGTTCACACTCATTCAAAGTGAAATTGAAGTTATACTCCAATGAACGGGACAAAGGGGCGGCATCCCTGAAAGGGGTCTTGATGGCCGCTCGGTGAATGTGGCCTTGGCGACAAAAAATTCATTAGCAAAAGCCTCTTGAGCTTGCTTTTGATGTACATGATAGTAGAATTGCATCACTAGTCGTAATTGACTAATTAACCAACCTTAGCTGAACAATCAACGATAATTAAAGTGAATGAGTTGTGCGCACAATTAGAATTGTTGAATCATCAGGTGTTGTTGGTGATCATAAGGTACTGTGTGATCACTAGTAACAAAGTTCGTAATGACATCAGTAATAACTAAGTTCCATAGATAGTCAAATAGATGCTAATCATAAATAGTACTGTTTTGTAACATGTTACCATAAGTAACGGCATCATTATTAATCATTATGATGGTTCGCATATACATACCGTTCCTTTATTATATAGACAGAATTACAGAAATTGTCCTTTATGTTTACACTAAATTTCAGTGGTTATCCTTTATCTTTAAAAGTAACATAATTTGTACTTTACGTTTCCAAATGTTGCACCGTTTATCCTTTAGCCTTAACCCAGTTAACTTTTCTGGTTAAATCTGATCATGTGACTTGCACATGAGGGTAACTTAGTCATTTTACCCTTTTATTAAAAAATATTATAATAATTAAAAGAATATACATATAAATATATATGTTTATACATATACATACATAAATGGAAAAAAAATCTTTCTTTCTCTTCTTTTTTTTTCCCGTTCATCCACCCCAACCACCTCCTCACCACTAACACCATCCACCATCCAACCTCCGACTGCCATCCAACCTCCGACCGCCATCCACCGGAAGATGAAGCCACCGGAAGATCCTCCATTACCACCGCTTTTGAAGATGAAGCCACCGGAAACGGTGAAACCTTAACTCCCGTCATCCACCTGTAAACCTCCACCATTGTTAAATCAAAGAACAAGATTCACCCTCTTTCTTTATTGATTACATCCATTTGTCTTCGATTAGACCGAAAACAGTGAACGAGCTTCGATTAGGGTTGCGATTTACCGGAATAAGATGAATAGACTCCGATTAGGTTCTCGATTAGGCCAGAAGACGGGAAATGAGCTTCGATTAGGGTTCTGATTAACCGGAATTCTATTAATAGACTTCGATTAAACGACGATTGCCTTCCACTGTCCAAATTAAAGTGACGAGAGAGAGGGTTGCGGACCTGCGGTGGTGGTGGTGGTGGCGGCGACGGGGAAAGAGATGGGGAGAGAAAAAAATGGTGTGTAGGGCAGCTGTAGTGGTGGGCTCCAGTGGCAGTGTTGGTGGCTTGTCGGAGAAGACGTGGTAGCCCGCCGGAGATGAAGCTATGGTGGCTCTGGATGAACTCAAACCGGAGAGAGGGGAGTGGATTAGGTTAAATAATATATGTATAAATATATTCTTTCAATTATTATAATATCTTTTTTTAATAAAAGGGTAAAATGACTAAGTTGCCCTCATGTGCAAGTCACATGATCAGATTTAACCGGAAAAATTAACTGGGTTAGGGCTAAAGGACAAACGGTAACATTTGGAAACGTAAAGTACAAATTATGTTACTTTTAAAGATAAAGGACAATCACTGAAATTTGGTGTAAACATAAAGGACAATTTCTGTAATTCTGTCTATTATATACGAATTATATAGTGGGGTTAAGAGGCGTGAGTACCTCATGGCCTAAGAGTAACAAAGGCAAATAAATATTTAAAATGTTAGTTATAATGGCGGTTAGAGGGATTGTGACATAATGCAATAGCGAGTGATTTATTTGTGATTGGAAAATCGGTGTTGTGTGTGTCCTACACGTCGAAAGCTTAAATTCCGCGTTTTAACCTCTAATCAATCTTGCTTTTATATTTCTTTTTGAATAAAATAAAAAACGTGTCGTTTCATTTTCTTACACGTTAGCAAGAGGCACATTTCTGCTCCAAATACCATTTCCTTCAAAAAGTAGGCCAATCATATCAAAGGAAAAGATTTTTCCAACTTTTTTGAACTCAAATAACTATATTTCATTTATATACATATGGCTAACAAAATCATAATTTTCATTAAGGGTGCTATCATATTACATTATGGTTACGGGTTTGACTCAAACCGTTTGAGTCATGTAAATAATATTTTACTGACATACATGGTGAGGATGTATGTATTATGCGTAGACTACGTATTGCAAAACGTGTTAATTAATCAAAATATGGTGTCAGTTACTGTCACCTAAGCTTAAAACATTAACTAACGAACCCAAGATACAAGTGTTATAAGAGGGTTAGTTAACCAAGCCATTAAAAGCAGTTATTAGCTTAAGCAAAGTGGTGCATCAATTAACTCTTAAAGTTTTAAAAGATAGCTATATAGTTTAGAACATATTTTTATCACAAAAAGATAGATTGGTATGAACATATGATCCAATGTTGTATACGACTTTTCTGACTTGGATAGATCCTATTCAAATTATTATTAACAACTGGATTAAAAGTGGATCCACTAAATAAAATATATACAATATATGATATAAATTTTACTATATATAAAACAAGTTGACGTGTCGTACAAAGTTAACCAATAATTTACCAAATTTGACATTTTCGATTATAATAAAGTGTAAAGTGCAATAACTAGTAAATAAATAGCAAAGTTTTATTTTACCTTTTAATTTTTAAAATAAAAAAAAATCGCTTTAACTGTAACGTAATTTAACTGTATGCTTCCTATATTTTTGGATAATCAACTTCCGTCAACTTTCCATGCTTTTTATGCCATTGATGTTATGGTGAAATGATCGTTTCACATGTATGCAAAATTCTTAAATTCCTTGTTTAATTTTTAAGATGCATTTAGATTTTAGAATATATTTTGCTTAGAGGACTTAACTTTTTCTTTACTTTTGATGGTTTTTCTATGTATATTTATTTCCGCTTCCCTTTTTATCTTTTTGACATTTTATGTGTCACTATTATACTTTTTCATCAGATTTATGCGATTTACACGCTATACTTCTAATATTTTTAATAATGAATGTATGGTTTACCGACAATTCATCCTCTCCATACCCTACCTACAATTTGGTTGTATATGAGATTTGACTAGATATTGTTGTTGTTTAAATAATTTGAGACTTGGGGTATAAAAATTAGCTTGAAGACTATTTCATGTATTTATGACATATTTAAAGAATTTATATGTATTATAAAAGGTCGAGGTTCATACAAATTAGAATTTTTATGATACATTTTCATAGTATAACCTTAAAAACTTTGTTATATTTTCATGCATTTTTTATGATGAATTTATTCCATATTGTTAACCGTCTTAACGACAAAATTTGTTTGCTAATTTTCAACTTCTTGTCACCATTCAAGTTGCTTTTTGAATATTTACAATATAACAAACTATTTAAAATTATTTTATATGATATCATTGATTGTATAAAGATTTTGTAGTTATAATTTTATTTATTTATAATTATCACTTTAAAGTGACCAACATCCCAAACCCCAATAATGGGGATAAAGCCCAGAATTTTGTTATTTTATAGCTAGTTTGAAAAGAATTTTGTGGAATTGATTTGCTAATGTCATGGATGATGAATAACAAGGAATGCAGGAATTGGAGGGAGTACCATTATTCAACATTACTTTATATTAATTCAAATAAAGTGATTATTAAATACTAATTTATATTATTTAAGGCGGGGATGATTTGATAAAGATGTCCTTTATAGAGATTGAACATTTTGTTCCAAAAACCAATATTCGTACGTATTCGTGCACGTACTTGTACTCGTAACGATTTAGTCTATTCGGTACGGGTATTGGCACTCACTTTTGTTGATTTTGGTACAGGTACAACCATGTACAGGTACGGGTACGGTACGAGTACATTTGGTATTTGTACTTGTTTGGAGTATATAAGGGTTAATTGAGATTCTTCATCTTTAATATACAAAATAAATTATTCAACCATGTTATTATTGAACAAGTTACAAACGTTTCTTCAAAATTATAGAATATAACATCCAAGACTCGTGCCAACAAACAAATCACTTAAAGTCGGCGACCGAATTAAGATTCTTCAATACTATCTAATCGTTAAATCGACGGCCAATTTGGTGTTTGTGCTAATTTGATACCCGTCATATACATGTGCAAGTACTGAAACTCGAACTAATTCAGGTTGTTTGTTACTCGTATCGGTACCGTTTCAAGATCGTCGAAGATTTGGAAATAAAAAAACAAAGTGGTACAAAAACGGGTACTGTAACAAAATACATGTACCCGTACCACACGGAAAAATTTGGTACGAGTACTAGTACGTGTTTTTATTGATTTTTGGTACGAGTACAATCGGATACAGGTACAGGTACTGTCTCAAGCCCATCCCTACTTCTTTTATCATCAATAAATCAATCACGCCCAATAAAAATCTCATTAATAGCATAGCTATTAGCAGGGTCTGAGGGGGTAGGACGTAGACAAATCATACCTATATCCCAAAGAATATAAATGTTGCTTCCAGAGAGACTCTCAGCTCGAAAACTATATATATATTATGTATATATAAATAGGTAAATAGATAAAAGAATATGTAATAATAATACTAGTGGTCATAATACTAAATTAAAAATACACTATTAATTTTAAAAGCTTACAATAATATATCATTTAGCACTGAAACTATACATATTTCTTAAAATGAACCACCTAAGAAGCGTATTTGGTGAGAAACTGTATGTTGTTTCTAGAAGTCCTTAATCTTAATCCTACGTCTCCACGAATTCATATCCACAACCATATCCTCTAAGAGGTGTAGGTCTATCAAATCATATCTAATCCTCTTATCCCAAATAAGTTTAAGTCGAACTCTACATTTTTGTAAGAAAAAATTACAAATTTTGTCCTTTTGAATTACATATATTATGGAATGGGTCATTTATCAAAAATAGTTTCACTCTTTATCCTTTATATGGATGTTTGTCATTATTTTTGTCCTTTAAACTAACACCTGTTAACTTATCCCATTAAACAGCCCCATGTGCAAAAAACGTGATTGGCATAATCGTCTTTTCCCCTGCCCTTCTCTTTCCTCCTCACCTGTTAACTTGAGATCTTTCTCTCTCTTAATCCCTCTCACTCCCCCTACCACAAACCCACCAACACAACCTCACCACAACACCATCGACACTCACCGTCACCGTTACCATCAACCCTCACCACCAGTGTCACACTCCGGTTAGATCTGCCACACTCCGACATCGTTATAGTTTCCACCGCTCCGGTTAGATCTGCCACACTTCGCCATCATTATTAAACAAATAGCCTCGTTTACCTGAGCGTGTTACCGGAACACCTTCCTCATGTACCTTCATGTTTTTCAGCCTCGTTTTGCTAATCGGGTTTGTGATTTTCGCTTATGTGCTAACTGATAAAGAATCGGGTCGACCCATGTTGAACCGGGATTATGAGGCTTGTTACTTACTGCAAGGGGTATATGATAAAAAGGTAGATCTATGGCCCAACCAGCGACTACCAAGCACCACCACACCAACGCCTCGACCATCACCATCCTTGACCAAAAATTGAACATAGGACGGTCAGGGTTTCAATCTGTAACCCTTATCTTATTAGTCCCATTGGCTTCATTGTAACTAATATGGTTGTTTAGATCTGGATGGGAGGTGGCAGCTAAAGAACGAAAGCGGTGGCGATTGGTGGCGGTATTCTAAAAGAAAACAACCATATAAGTTAACAATGAAGCCAATGGGACTAATAAATAAGAGACCACAATGGGGGCGATATTCTAAAATAAAACTTATCGGCGACGGTGGTGGCGAACATTGGTGACAATATGGTGGTTTAGTAATCTGGTCGACCGGAAAGAAAACTACATCCCTCAAAGAGGGTAGAGTTGTTGAACAATGGTTTCAAGTTTACAAATCAAAAATTGAACCAGGGTTTTTAATTTAATTACACAAATAGCCCTTTAGGTAAAAAAGACTAAAATACCCTCATGTGCAATACACATGGGGTAACTTAACTGAGAAACTTAACCTTTGTTAGTGTAAAGGATTAAAATCGAGACGAAATTCCAAATAAAGGACATAGAGTGAAACTATTTTTGATAAAGAACCCATTCCATAATATATGTAATTCTAAATGACAAAATTTGTAATTTTTTATGCCTAATCTTCTTTTATCATACACTTTTTAATTCTCAATTCTTAAAATTACTAAAATATAATTCTTTTATTTGAAATAAACTTAAGTTTAAATTAAGTGAGAATTTCTAAAATAATCTATTTAGAAAAATGATTCTTAAATAGCTTATATTTTTTTACATTTTCATAATAGCCACACAAAACTCATAGGCGGAGGCAAGTTTTGAACCAAATTTGTCTTCGCAGACGAGTTTTATTTGAGCCAATCAAAACCAGCCACTTGTTCCAAATCCTTCTTCGTCGGCAAGTTTTGAACAAAATCTGTCTTGTCCACAGGGGTGTGCTTCATGAGGCACGACTTTGTGTTTCTGATGATTTGTTATATTTCTTTTGTCTTTTCTGAAAGTTGATCACGACCTCATGCTTACTGGGGCACGGCCCCGTGTTCAGCTGTCTAGTATTTTGTCTTTTCTTATAGATTTTTGTCTTTTCTTACATAGGAAAGCATGGCGCGTGTTCCATGGAGCATGAGGGCGTGTTTCGGTGTTTTCTTTGGTTTTCTTTGATTTTTCTTTGGCTTTTCGTTCGTTTCTTCATTTGAGGCTTGGGTTTTCCTGAAAATACATTTTAACATGATAATTAGCTATTTGAACTATATTATTTGATAGATATTGCAGTTTTTAGAGATTATTTGATGCTAAAAAGATGTATAAATTTATAAACATTAATATATAAAACTAAAACTTATGTATTCTCACCAACATTCGTGTTGACAAACTCTATTTTTATACATGCTACAGGTACAAGTAATTGATATTGTTCAATATCAAAAATATTAGTTTTATCTTAGGATATTATTCAAAACACACAAGTATGATGTATTTGTTTTGTTTATTGAATTTGTGTACTTGTTAATATCAATGAAATTAAATAATTATTTTCGCTTTAATTAATGTCTTTTGAGCTATTGTCCAATCAATACGTGTAACATCCCCCAAAATTTTGATCCAAATTTGACAACTTAGGAAAGTTGAGGGATCAAAAATAATATCAAGACAAGACATGAGAAAATATTAAATAAGGAATTATAAGAAAAATAAGGAAATAAAAATATTTCCTAAGTTAAGTTTACTTACATGAAAGAAACTCCATCCCACATTGGAAGATGTAAGAAAGTGGAAGCATTCCACTAAGGTATAAATAAGGAAGATGGAATCCATCCCACATGAAAAGTGGTAAAGAAATGAAAGCTATTTATAAGGAAGAGATTTTCCATAGTAATATTCTTTAATGAATATCATGCACCAAGTAGCCCTAGCGGAGGGTGCCTAGCACCCGACGCGCAGGCGCTCGGGCTCGGGCGAGGACGAGGACGAGGACGATGGCGATGGCGATGGCGAAGGCGACGGCGACGTGGACGGGGAAGGGCGTTGGGCGCAATGTTGCGCTTTGATGGCGCACTTTGCACTTCGCACGCTCGCATCGCCGCGAGCCGCCTTAGTATTTTTGGACAACGAGAATTAGCCTAGAAATGACAAGCTATCAAAGACGAGGGGCTAAAATTGAAAGATAATATTCAAGAACCCATCGCGCTACGGATGAGTCCAAGAAGACGGCCATCGCGTATCGCGATGGGCCGTGATGACGCATCAACACGTGTCACACTCTGGTGACACGTGTCAGCATGACAGGACACGTGGCAGAACGTGTCAGGCCACGTGGCAACGCCTGATGACATGTGTCATCGCGATACGCGATGAACACGAGAAAGGAGCCTATCGCGTATCGCGATAGGATCCAATTTTGGCTATAAATAGGGAGGCTCACAGCATTTGCACACACACATTTACTCTCTCTCTACCTCGGTTTGTGTGCCGAGCATCGTTTTGCGTGCCACCGACCCGACAAATCATCACCTCGTAATCTATGCCAAATACCCGGTGTTTTCCTTGAAGTGCGTGTCATCCAAAAATAACCCGACGTTCCGCCTCGAAGTACGTGCACGACCCGGCGACCGAACATTGCCTCGATTTGCGTGCCAAGGAAGGTGGATCAAGAACGCCTCGATAAACGTGCGTATAGAGTAGAAGTGTTGCCCATATAAACTTAGGAATATCTAAACTCCGAATACCGTGCGAGGTAAGGAGTTCTGCCTAAGTTATTATTTTATTATTATAAATAGCTTAGACCATAGTCGAGGGTATAGCCCGAACCTTGATTACGATTAAGAATAAAATAACTTTTCTTAAGCAAAGGTTATAATTAAAATATAGTTTCTTCTTGATTAAGAAACGTAAGCAAGTTTATTCAAGAGATATAATTGAATAGTATTTCTTTATTGTTAAGAAATATAATATTATAAAGTAATGTTTCTTCTTGAAGAAGAAACATCGTGTGTAAATGATAAACAAACAAAGGGACTAAAGGTCTAAATGTTTTGAATAAACAAATGATTTTATCAAGGTTAAAGCTATACAAAACAGACTAAAGGTTTAAAGCTAGATCGATGATCTAGTTATTTATACAAATGTTATTCTCGTACTATAGGTCCGAGGTAACAAAACAAGAAGAAGAGAACAGAAACAGGAATCAGTATCAGAAACTGATTATAAACAGACAAGGTGAATACGCCCCCAAACCTTTTATAATGAGTCTGAATGTTTGCATAGGATTTACGAATCCTTAAAACTTTGTGTACAATAATAAGAAACGGACACTCTGATTAAGAGTATACATGTGTCTGGATCCAAACATACATGGTGACTCGGCATTTCCCCGAGGCCATGCATATCATCAACATGCCTCTGAAGGTCTACGGGACTGTTCAGAGAAATGATATTGTGTATATAATTAATTGTACATGGTACTTAGGGTAATTTGATCCCAATGTAGTTGGGTGCCTAATGAGTAGTCACAAATGTATTATTGTTGGTTTCACAAAGGTATTGAAAAGAGATTTTAGAGTCAGTGTTATTCACCAGCTTTGTGCTGACGTATTTTCCCTCCATGTTACAGGGAAACAAGAAAGGTTAGACTATGCAAGCAAAGAGGAATAGAAGATTGGAGTTATAGTCATTAGATGCTATCTGATGGCTCAGATATTTTATTTCAAAATATTATAAAAGAAATATGTTTTCGAAAGAAATGTATTTGAAACATTGAACGGGTATTTAAACCCGAGAGTTTAATAAGTTTTCAAAGTAATAATATTTTATTAAAGACTTCCGCTGAAATAAAACCCGCAACTCTGATTTATTTACAAAACAGTTACCAACTTATGGTCACACGCCTAGGCCCTAAAGTGGGGTGTGAAAATACGTTATGTCCGGCATGTTTCGCCGCCTTTGGTCAGGTGTGACTTATACTATGGTTTATAGGGTGAAGTAGACCAAGTCCATAAGTTTGCAAGATGATCCTTAATGGTCTCACCTTAACAAGTTCTTACATTCTTGACGTTTTTGTTTGTTTACTTATTATGATTCAAGAACCATTCGGATTTTGATAATACATTACTAATCATAGTATATTTATCATACCACAAGTGGTTCATAGTTTGCTTTATCAAAATTCTTTCCAAAGAATCAAAAACATTGTTGTTTACAATGATCCAGATTTGACATTAGAATTGTCAAACAAAGGTCGAGCAATAACTTGGTCATAACAAACAAAGACGATGCAAGGAAAAATCCTGTCATTAACTTTATTAATTTATGATTCTAACGACTATTTATTTGTTTTTTTATGCTTTCGTATGGCTTCACAATCATTATTTTAAAATTAGTGCGCAGATTTGTACCCTGTGTGAAGCTCGACTATTTTAGCCTATCTCGGGTCCCAATCTGGGCAAATTTCTATAGAAAAGTTGTTCCTTACACATTTAGTTGATTGGAGAGTTTTATAATTTTTGAGAAGTTATTGATATTTTTAAACATTTATGCAATTGGTGACAGAAATCTGTCCAAAAACTAAGTTCGTTTTTCTTGTTTGTTTTCAACTTCTAGTTGTGTTATATGTTTCTTTGACATTATTGGAACCAATTGGAAGGTCGTTTTTGGCTTTTTATTTCAACTAATTTGTATGTTGGGTCTTATTCATTATCGATCTTTTCGCTTGGCTATAACAATCGTTCACGACTATTGACTGCTATGTACGTCGACTCATATATATATATACATGAGAGAGAGAGATGGAGATTAGAAATGATATGTAATTTGGTTACATGGATGCACATATATATATATATACCTGATTTGGAATTTGATTAAAAGATGCAGTGATGAGGATAAATAGCAATAATTCAGCTTTGTCAATTCAGAATCATGAACAAGAATAATATAATACTTTTATCCACAAGAAAAATCAATCCACTGACTAATAATGCTAATAATTTGATTTTGGTTGATGGTTAGACCAGATGGCGCCAGTGGATGGACGCCAAATGTACGTATTTTTGTTTGAAAAGAATAAAAAGCAAACTTTATGAATATTATCGAGCACTTTATACGTGCACAAAAACTATCTCTACCGTTATTCATGATGAAGTGGACCCAACCATGTTTTTAAAGGACACGTAACATGAGAGTGATCGTATGCCACTTGTGTGTTTGTAATTTCAGCATTTCCAAACCCCTTTAACATTCGGTGATATGTAACGATCGACTTGATTAATCCGCTCAAGTAGAGATCTCATAATCGAATATTACTTTATTAGGGGCCGGTTTAACGCTAAGATTATAAACATATTGACGAGCATACTTAAGACTTTTCTTCTAATTTTGGAATATCACATTGAGAACAAGAGGTGTTTCACGTTTACTGTTTAGGGCAGCTTCGATTTCTACCGGATTATAACATAGTTGTAATCAATTTATGAAAACATTAGTGACACGTGCGGGTTAATATATATTATTTATTTTATATATTCTTTAAGACAACTTTCACGTTTCAAATTATAAAAAAAAATGTTTTTTAGATTAACATGGCTACACATGATTAGGCAATTGTACCTATCTTTGACGTAGTATAACATTGGTAAGAATCAAGTATTTATTCAAGATCACGGTAAACTCTCGTTGTTTAGTCAAATGAAAAGTTGGATTAAAGTTGAGAGACAAGATTATGTTTAGTCAAGTCAAATCACGGTTTTATAAAATAGAAAGACAAAACAAAATCAAATGTGATAAACATAAAATTAAAGTTGAGAGACGGTCAATCCAATACATATATTACTTTGCTTCTGAATACTTAATTATGTTTGATGATATGCTACCTAGTTCGCCGTCATGTAAATTCCATGTTTAGTACCACGTGCAATCAATTCAAGTATATAATAATCATATATATTATCCTTCTAAATAAAAGTTAGTCTTGTATGTACTACATTACCCACTAGCATAATCCGAGGGGAGAACACCAACATATTGGAAGTCTCAAACCTTGCTCAAAGTAGAAAATTAATAATAATAAAAAAGTCCTCTATTTTGCAGATAAACATTTCAACAAATGAGCATTTCCAAATCTTAAGGAAAAAAATCAGTCACTTATGTAAAATTGGCTTCCTAAAACGAAAATTCTTAACATATAGGTGAAACCATAATTCCATTACCACCAATTCGGTTAACATAGACTCCTACAAAATTCCTATTTTCCACTAACTTAGATGAAGGATCAAATACAACAAGCACCAAATTGTTGTTTCAAGACCATCGCTTCCAACATACATTAGACGGTATAAAAAAACATATATATTTTTTCTTCGTCAGCAAATTTTTCATAAGTATGTCATCTAGTGGCGCATGGATAACAATCGATTGAGAAGTCGAACTTGACTTAAAAGTACTAATCAATCTACTTCTAGAACTTGAAAATGAAGTTTGATAAGTCAAGTATTGATTAGCTTCAACTCAACTTACATCACAATAAAGCAAAAATATCACAACACGTAAATCGTTAAAACTGGAAAATATCAATTATCAAAATCTAAAGTTGATTTTAGAATGGACCCAATGGGTTTAATTAGTGGACCTGAAATAGTCAAATATTTGAAAACTCAATGAACGTACGTGGCTGTTGACTCCGGTTGTGTTAGTTAACTCCTCGTTAGCCGGGGGGTGGGTCCGAAAGACATGTTAAAGTCTAGTCCACCAATGGAACCGTGTGGGTACGACAATTGACTCCACCACTCCGCCGACTAACCGACCGACCAACCCACAAATCAGCGCATGCAATGTGTAATAACATATATTATATTAATATAGAAACTTCTTGCATAGAGAATAATGGGTCTTTAAAATTCAAATTTAAAAAAGATACAAATTTGCTTTTAAAACAGTATTTGATCGACCAAAATACATTATTTATACATTACAACTAACTACTTAATTTTATAATTTTTCGCAGGCGTCATTACCAAGAATACGAGAAAAGGTGAAAGCGGTCAAAATTTGTGACGAAGAAAACATTAGTAAATGTACGCCCATTGACAGTTATTAAGTAGCAACGAATCATGAAATATGTTGATGATTTAATTTATGTACTTTATTTATTATTTTTTGAACACGCATTGTTTTAAATTTAACTTTTTGTGACTATGTACGATGGTAATTAGTGTGGAAGTGATCGTTTATTTTAGGACCATCCTATGAGACAAGATGTAGAGACTACTATGCGTGTTTGAGATCGTACATGGAAATTAATACCATCTGGTTCTTACTTCTTAGTACGTTTCGACTGCATAAAGACCCACTATCGCTCTCTTTGTGGTCCCTCATCGGCCGTCACCTCTTTCCTTTATATAGGCAGGGTTTGGTTGGTCAGTATGAAGTTAAAATTGCATTGGGACCTATTATTAGTGGTTCGGATCCATTTGGAGGTTGGAGGCAATATTATTCTGTGTGGGGGTCCGTTTAACTTTGACCCACACATATGTTCGGGTGAGAGTTGACTCCACAAATATTGTAGAAATTAATGGCATTCATCATCATTCACAAACACATCTAATACGTTGATGACTTTTTCTTCTTTCCAACACCATACATGTTTATTACCCTAGTTGAGTTCTTTCTTAACCAATAAGACTTCATTGCATTTTTGTTTAAAATTAGAATTAGACGATGCAACTGTGTAATGGATACATCACTTGATGTTATTAATAAAGGGCGTCCAACACTATGACGTTCAAGATGGATACCACATGGGTATAGTGTTAGATGATATCCACTCGACTAGAGAATACAGATCTCATACCTAGTTTCCCTTGTCAGAACGTAATATATTACACCCCCCCCCCCCCCCGCCCGGTCCTATTAAAAGTGTTATTATGATTTTAAAAACACAAAGTTCAAAGTAGATTGCATGATTATTTTTTTTGCTTACCAAATGACAATAATGCATTTGGAAATTGGGTACATAAATATTGTTTATTAATGTTAGTCGTATGTGTTTAAAGGTAAACTTGAAATTTGGCTAATAAATTTTGAAAGTGAACATTTGTAATGGGATTAACAAAAAAGAAAATATGAACACTTTTAATGGACAAAGAGATTATATATTAAAAAAAACGATATATAATACTTTAAATTCGTTTAACTTTGAAATTATTAAAATAGTAGAACTTTTATTTAGTGTAGTTGAGTATGTAAAAACTTATTTAAGTTATTGAGGTGACTTTAATATCAGTTTTAGTGTTATCAGAATCGCAATGTATAACTTTTAATACCATGAAGCTAATAATGGGTACACTCGACACTTAGAGTGTAGGATTGAGCATAGAATACATTTTCGTAATCACAACAGAGCATCCTATAATATCACTGATATTGTCGAGGCTAATTCGTTTTAAGGAATATCTATCTAAAAAGGCTGGTTTTGACATTAACGGCTTCGAAAGCCTCATACGCGTGGTGGACATGTTCTACGATGGACGGTCCAAACGAGTTGTGAGTGAATTAACGGTGGATGTAGATGAAACGTGGTGCATATGATAAATTAGATTTGATAACGTGATGAAAAGTTTAACGTAGTCGGTAGTCCACTAATACGAAACGCGTGGGGATCACCAAAAGCTAGTGAATCTCAGTGCACGTGTAACCACCTCTGTGGAATGTTAGTGCACGTGATATTTTTGATAAATATAAAATGCATTTATATATATATATATATATCTATCTTTGTCATTAGCAGTTTCGTCCATGCTTCCTTCCAAAAGTTCCAATTTATTTTCCACTAATCCTAATAAATATATCAATCTGAGATAATATCTAGAGGCAGATATTTTTTTTCAACTATCAACCAATAAAGTTTGAATACTTGAGGTAATCCGATGGTAAAAACGACCTCATACACCCCGTCTGCATAAAACACTAGGTAGCCCGAGAGGCCAAGATCATCATCTCTTGTTCCGGAGAAAACCCGTCGCTCAAAAACCCACTGCGGTAAAATCCAGCTGGGATCATATTCGAACTTGAGACATTATGTCTTCCAGCCTAAATCTTCACTTCTCTTTCAATACCAGTTGAGATAAAGCTTATTGGTCTACTAGCAAGTAATTGATTGTCTTTGTGATTATGAAGTTTGTTTTAATTTTATACCCGTGCTAATAGATAAAAAATAAAAAAAATGTATTAAAATAAATAACTTCAAACCCTATTAATTAAAATAGGTGTGATTTGTTTTACTTTTCAATAACTTATTATAATTAAGCTAAATACAAATACTTTTACCAAATTCTTGGGTTCATCGCTAGCAAAATCTCCAAGGTATTTATGGAGACATTGATTTATAACTAGCGTCTGATCATCTGATTGATAGGCTGATGAATAGTGCAACTTTGTATCTAGTTCTTTGAATATTTCTCTTCGTAGCGAGTTTAGAAAGACTTAGTTGCAATATGTGAAAATTGTTTTTGAAATCCCATGAAACTTATAGTTGTTTTGTATAAAAATAGTAGCCTAAGTTATTGCTCTGGGTTTGATGGTAAAGCAATGCATTGGGCCTATTTCCTTGGCATGAAAGTTCTTTTCATCGCACATGTAATCATGAAAACGTGGACTTTTGTTCATCGTCTTGGTACATGGATTTAAGCGATTTAACATTTCCTTTAAAAGTGTGGTGGTAGTGGTTGGTTTAGTAGAGTTGTTGGGCTCTAAGTCGCCGGAGATTGTTAGTTTTACAAAGATATCGATGGCGACATAAACTTTTTTTAAAGAGCAGCTCCTACTTGAATTCTTTGATAATTAATTAATTTTGTACTTCTTTTAGAATTATATGTTTTGCTAATTGTAATAGCATTTTACTCATTTTATAATAACTTTTTTTAATAGGCTAACGAATCCTTTAAATAAACTATTGACTAAATTCATCACATTGGGATACGCTCACCTTTTGATTCGTGGATAACCCTCTCCTAAAAACAACGCCAGTGAACACTTGTCCGAAAGCACGACTGCACGTTAAGATAAAATATGTTTGGTTTATTGATTCAATTAGCGAACAACACCTGCTGGCATAGTCTTTCATCGTCACCCTATGCTACCGAAACCAAATGATAGGCAGTATGAATCAAAATCGTGTCTCACACTTATCACTCCACCACGTCTAGCGGATCGACCAACTTACATTAACTGAACCAAAAACACTAATATCAAAGAAACATATTATTTACTGCCATTTGTGTTACTCTCTTTATTATCGCAAACAAACCCATCATCATCCTCGTCTTCTGATCATAAACCCTGCAATTCCTCAAATAAAATCCACAAATTTGACGGGTGTCTTTCAATTCTAGTCTCACTTTCTTCGATTTTGAGTCCATGGCTGAAATAACCAGCGAATCTTCAGCAGCAGCAGCAACGGCGGATGATGATGATGAAGTGAATCTGCAAGACATGTTTTCTAATATTAACTTGAATCCTACGGCTGATGACTCTTCCATCTCATTATACAATCCCTTCGATTTCTTTGCCCCAATTTTGTTAAACGTTTATCATGCGGATGCGAATGACGGGCACCCTAATAATAATAATAATAATCGCAGGGTATCTTCTTTAAACTTTCTGATTCAATTTCATCAGATTCTCTTCTTCTATCATTATTACTATTAGGGATTGTTTAACTTGTTTAAAGCTTATATCTTTGAGTAAACAAAATTAGATTAATTATGTTATTATTCTCATTATACTCTTCATAATCATAACACACAATTTCAATTTGCTGCCCCAAGATTATTATTATTATTATTATTATGTCAAAGTCTTGATCATTGTTATTAGCCACATTAAACTTTCGAGTTGCGAGTTTTGTTTTCTAATTTTTAATTTTTTTTATAATATTGTTAGAGGAGAAGTAAGTATACTAGCCGGGGGAGAAAGCAGATGTATGAGAGAGCTTCCAAAGCACAAAGTCAAGATAGAATTAAACGAACCGTATATGTATCCGACATTGATCATAATGTGAGTAAGAATCATCATTCTCGTCTACTTATTCTAGTTAATGAAAGTCATTTAAATCATTTTTCTTAATTTAGTTATTTCTTTCTGTTTTTAGATCACCAAAGATCGACTTGTTGCTCTGTTTAGTACCTATGGACAAGTAACTCATTTCGCTTTATTAAATTTGGTTTTTTATAATGTATTTGATGTTCAATTGATTGTTTGAATATTTAATATTTTGTATGTCATTATGAAGGTTTTGGAATGTCGAGTTTGTGGCGATCCGCATTCACGTCTCCGCTTTGCGTTCGTGGAATTTGCTGATGAGAGTATGTATGGCATTTTAACCGACGTGTCGGTAACTATGACCGTGTTGACTTTTATATTTAATGATGGCAGATTCTGCAAGATCAGCTCTTAATCTTAGTGGCATAATGTTGGGGTTCTCTCAAGTTACGGTTTTGCGTTCGAAAACTGCAATTCTTCCTGTCAATCCAACTTTACTTCCCAAAGTATGAATCAAATTAATGATGTATATATTTTGTAGATATTAAAAGATTCCACCGTTTATTAATAATTATTGATCTGTGTTTTTGTTGATTTAAAATCCAGTCAGAAGATGAGAAGGAGATGTGTGCAAGGACAGTCTATTGTACAAATATTGACAAAAAGGTTGAAGCTTTTTAAAATTTTCCATTTTTTTGTAACAATCCTTTTAAATGAGTTCTTTTTGCTTATTTAAGATGGATAAATCTTTTTTTTTTCAGCTTTCTCAAGATGAAGTCAAGTACTTTTTCGAAGCAAGATGTGGTGAGGTTAGGTCCGTTAGGATCGCGTTCAGTTTCTTTTTAATTTACAAGAACCTTTTTTTTTTGTTGCGGGTTGTATATTATTTGAATGTTACTAACTTAAGTATGTTTCTTGTTATGAAGGTTTCTCACATCAGGCTTTTGGGGGACCCTGTTCAGTCACGAATTGCTTTTGTCGAGTTTATGACGGTAAGTTTTTTATAGTCTCAGTATTTTCTAAGAGTGTTGTGTTGTTGTGTGCCTGACTGCCTGGCCCGTATTTGCCACGCACCCGTTATCAATACTCATTGAGTTTATGTGTATACCTGTTTATGGTCTTATGTGCTTAAAAATTATCCGTTGGGATGACCATTATCCGAATTTCGATCTTAAAGTAACGTTAAAAACAACTTGAAATATAAAATTTTCAACTATGTTTTGACTAATTTTATAATTCATATAATTTATTGTTTTTTCTAACAACTTCAACATGCTATTTATTCTATTATACGATAAACAAATGGTTTTCATGTGGGCAAATGGGTTCGGCAATGAGGCGGTATCACCTATAATACCATACAGATTCCAATATCCGAATGCCCGAGTTGAAATTTATTCTGAACGCACGAAACCACTTAAAACTGTAAAACTGCTAATTTACTTGTAATTGGTGTGAAATAGTTTTTGTAATCACAATAACTTTTTTTAAAGCAGAAATAACTTCGCATAAGTTTTAGTTTTAGTATACTTTTAAAAAAAATCTGCAAGATGAAGCATGAAAAAATATAGTGTTTCAAATTGATATGTACACTTTTAAGTATAACAAGAAGTTTAATGTGTGTATGCGCTTGTATTCCTCTATAATTATATAAGTGCCAATAATCTGTTATAATACTTTATGTTTCTTTATTTTTTCTTTTTATCAATGTAACTATGTAAGTAATTTGTACATGTTTATAACGTACATTTGTTGTAGCATATTTTTTTTGTAGTTTTTTTAATACAATTATAAAAATATTAATAGTAATAAAACTAGAGCAAGGATGAGAAGAATATACAAGGAAAGATGGATACAATTTGCTATATATACATAGAGAATACCTGTTCGATCTACAAATATTAATTAATATAACATAATGATCAAAGGTCCAAGTATATCTATAACATCTATAATAGGCTATATATATACAATCAACCAAAGATATTGAAATTACATTGAATTATATTTTTAAAATAACCTTTATTCAATCATTATTTGAATTGTTGTATGTAATCACAATCTATTTTTATCTACACGTAAAGAGTTTAATGTTCCAAATAGTTGTATGCCCATGATTCTATGTAGCACTATTGTAGCCATTGCTAGGTCTGATTCAACCTCGTTTTTGCCAAATAAAAGTTCAGAGACCATTAGTTAACAATAGTTGCTTTAAGCTACATTTAGACTTGACTCAGCCACTCAACATGTTTTTTTCTCGGAAACTTGGTAACTCATCAAGACTTTTCCACTGCTATTTTTTCTATAAAAAACAGGTTTTTTGGCTAAGTCAAGTTTAAATGTAGCGTAAACACCTATTGTTTTACTAGTTGGCTCCGAACTCTTATTTGACAAAAACAAGGTTGAAATAGACCCATCAGTGTCTTCAATTTACCATATAGTCACATGCATACAACTTTTGAAACATTATATGAACTCCTTGCATGTAGATAGAAATATAAGATGATACCATGCCATATTTTTTTTATATAATTACTGATTAAGTGTTTTTTTGTAAGTATATTTAGTGTATTTATGAATATCCTTGTTTGATACTATATATTACTGTATAGGATATACTTGAATATTGGTTTATCATGCTATCGTAATGGTTGTTCCTTGTATACATGGCTAATTGTATTTCATCTATTTAACATACTTATTAATAAGATAAACATCTATCTTTGAGTATATTATTCTAGTTTTTGCTCTAGTTTTACTAATATTTTTATAATTGTATTTAAAAGTTACAAAAAGGATACGCTTGTTGCAAGCGGCCCTAATAAACATGTACCAATTACTTACACTAACAAATATAAAGGTTATAACATTGTTTTCATTTATAACTATAGAAAAATATGCACGTGCATACACACATTAAATCTGGTATGCTTAAAAGTGCGTATATCAATTTGTTGTGCCCGATTTTCTCATTCTTCATCTTGCGGAATATCTTTTAAAGTAATTTTTTAAAAACTTATGCTCAGTAAGTGCTAAGTAGACACATACAAGGAGAAAATAAACACTGTAAGGGTCAAATATATTATTTAGACCAAGCGCTAGATAACAATTATATAGTCGTGTCATGGGCGCGAGGTTGTGCTTTGGAAGATAGGTAACGAAACTAAAAGAATACTGTTACGTTTAATTCTAATTATTATGAGGTAATTGTAATATGAAAGTGAACTTTGCTACCATACCAATGATTATATTTATAAAACCAAATCTCGATTCATTATGTGTATCATTTGGTTTTCTTGATGATGGTTTTGTTTCTTATTATTTTGAACAATTTCAAGGCGGAGAGTGCGGTTATTGCATTGGATTGCTCTGGCCAGACGCTTGGAACCCGGCCAATCAGGTTAATTTTAATATGGATAGTTTGTTGATTATTTTAAGATTTTGCTACGCAGTGACTCGCTTAACAAACGTAATTTGTTAATTCTTAAAGGGTGAGTCCTTCAAAGACGCCTGTGAAGGATCGGGTGGCTCGCTCTCCTTCAACCAACTGATCAAATACCCGTTAACATATGCACCCATGCATCCATGATGTGGTGATGAAACTTTATATTTGGTAATTACTAATTAGCAGATCTTTTTTATTTTCTTTTCTGGCATTTCGAAGCATTATGAACCTGTAGGATGACATTTCGCATATTTTAAAACCTTTTTATTTTTTTATTTTTTGGTTTCCATATATCATGTTTGGCTGCCGAACACAACTAACAGTTTTAACTACTCAACAAAAAACTCACTCATACAAATATATTCAAAATAGGTAGAAAGTACAACAAAGAAAACAACATATATTGTATATGGGTTAAGAGACTAGGCCTTGTTTCTAGGGTCCAATAACAATGGCAATTTACATTCATGTAGTATATAGATGGGATGCCATTCTTTACAAAATTGAGCATTTTGAGCCCCTGTGCTTGTCGGGCAAGATTAGTATGTGTCTGTCCGTTTAGTTTTAGTCAAAAAAAAAAACAATTAAATGACTTCCATTTGCATCCTTTGTCTATCTCACCTCAAATTCAAAAAAAAGATATTATAATGTTTAACAGCGGTGGTGAGTGGTGGAGGTTATGATCGGTGGTGCTTAATAGCGGCGGTGGGTTATGATACTATGATAGAGTTAATAATGGTGGAAGCGGCGATGGAGTTTAGGATGGAGCAATGGCAGTGAGATGGAAGTGGGATGAAGCACAATCACAAATGGTTTGAGTGAGAACAATCGAAAATTTAAAGGGGTGGGTTTCTCATTGGAAGGATGCAAATATATAAATGCCCCTATTACGTTAAATTAGTAACAGAATATGTCGACACTGTTATAGGGATGGACGCAAGCTGGTCCAACCCACCAAACATAGAGGCTCAAAATGCTCATTTTGGAAATGAGGGATGCACGTGGTTCCCACTTGTAAACAAGGACGCGAACTACAACTTACTCTATATAAAACTTTTATATAATATCATTAAATTGTTTTAAGATAAAAATATGTATCCTTTTGTTTTTTTTTGGTCATACCACATTTTTTACACGCATTTGTTAATACGGGTGGTAGGTATGAATGACATTGTTGGGCATGTAAAAGAACTGAACGAGTATGAACATAACCACAACTATGGTACAAACAAACAGATTAGCGTAAGCTTGATCTTTCGAATTAACTGTGTTTACAGCTAGTTTTGATTTGGTTAAAAATTAATGTATGTATATGCAACAAAAAAATATCATTTGCTACATAATGAATTTTGGTGATGGGCTTTTGGAGCACACAGATCTGGTGACTGGTGTTGGGGTGGTGGGCCTGGGCTTTGCCATTCTTGTACATTAACAACGCTTTCTCACCTGAATAATTGGGTTACAGATACGTAAACTAGAACACTGTTGAAGTGTTGATTAAGTTGTTTATTGTTATTGAAAATTAAATGACTAAAATTTGGGATTTCAAATACGAATTTGTGATCCAAATTTCCCTTAAAAAAGAAAACGATTTTGTGAATATGTTCAACACACGTGCTAAGGATTTTCATTAAAAAAAAAATTAATAGTAATATTTTAAACCATTGTGATTTTGTTTCTATATATATATATTTTAATTATGCACTTAAGAATTGTATTTCAGTTTCTCCTCTTTTGCCTTTTATCATTTGAAAATTCTAATTACAAACAGAAAAAAAGTACCATGACTAACTTTTAAATAAGTTTTACCCAATTGTAAAATAAAGTGGTAAAGTATATTTTTTCATTTCCATGACTTCCTTTAATAATTAAACTCAAAACAAAACATTTAAGAAATTCATCCGGAACTCTTAAGTATCATCTACACAGCTACATTAATAATTTAATATTGTATTGTATTAATAAGAACTAGTGGAATTATCGATGCAGCTGGAGTCTGGTTTCGGTCGGCATCGGTTCGTTTCCTTACACCATAAATACGGTACTTACACTCAGCATAGCAACCAAAAGAAAAAACCAAAGAACTATAGTTGTGAAATGTTCAAATGAATATCAACACGTGTTTCACGTCGATTGAAAAACCATATAAACAAATAAAATTATGATATGTCCAAAAGGATAACGACACATGCTCTATATCTATCGAAAACCATAAAAGTGGATACACGTACCCATGTTGGTATCGGTTAGATTCTTTACAAAAAAGTTTTATAATAAAAATTGGAAGTATCTTGTTCAACATGGTTCCCCTTCAAAGTCAAAGTTATTGAAGAAGCTAATTAGGCAAGTTAAAGATTTTACTTGCCCTCCTGTTTAGAATTAAAGTCAGCAAACAACTTGGATGTGGACAAAGTAAACTGATACCCACAAACTGACCTTCATAGAACTTTCCCATTGATATATCTTTCACATACACATATTAATATATAGACAATTAGACACACTAAAAGCAGTGACGGATCCAGAAAATATTCTCACAGAGGTCGGGAATTTTTATGGTCGGTACTAATACAATTGTCGGGTTTAATCGGGTCGGATCGAGTCGGGTCATATATATAAAAAAATGATTACCAAACAAAATAGATAACAAATATATTAAAGTTGTTCTCTACGAGTTTTCATTTTTTTGAAATCTAACCATTACATCATCTACTTTAACATTGACAAACAAGTCTTTTTCAATATAACAAATACAACTGTCACTTAAAATTTTCATCACCCGTTCGATTACGCAAATCAGACTTCACATACTTCATCGCCGAAAAGGATCTTTCAACGGTTGCGGTTGCAACGGTTAATACGAGAGCTAACTTTAATAAACGATACACCAATGCAAAAGAATGGTGTTTCTTTGTTTGAACCATCAGTTGAACAAGACTTGCTGAACCATTCAAGTTTTTAAATCGTTTATCTCCTTTCAAATTATCGATGTATGTCGCGAGTTCAACCGGGAGTCTTATTTTATCACTTTCATCAAAATCATATGGGGTCAATTCGACTAATCGTAAAATTTTTGGAATTGAAAATGCCCGAAAATTATCACAATGAGTCAAACAACTCAACAAAACAAGTAAGTCGGATGTAACCTCGTTAAAACGGTCCCCAAACTCTTGGATTTGCAAATCTAGAACCGCATTGAAGCAATCATACTCATAATAGTGGCGTTTTTTCATGTTTGTTTTTTTTCTTGGCGTTAGTATGTTAATGTAGTCATCATCGATCGAAAGGACGAAGTGAGGCAGCAGAGGCGGTCAAAAAATAAATTTTAGAAGTTAGAACTGAATTTTGGGCTAAAAATTGAGTAGGGTTTGAATTGGGTTTGGGGCTTAAAAGTTGGATTAGATATTGAACTAATGGACTTGTTAATATTAAAGTCAAATTTAATAGAAAAATTGTTTATATAACGTTTATATAATTATATTTATAAAATTGCCATTGTATTTTTTGTTAGGGTTAGTCTCAAAATCTCATGGGGGTCGTCTTAAAATTATACAGGGTACGGCTTCAAAGTTTCATAGGGGTCGGTACCAAAATTTTACAGGGTCTGTCTGGAATTTTTCGGTATATTAACGCTAAATTTTTTTTCACAGGGGATGGGGGACACCCCTCCCTTGTAAGTGGCTACGCCCATGACTAAAAGGATTAAATGATGACAAGGGTGAGACTGTGATAAACTTCCAGTAAATGCGTCAAATAAGACGCACAAACATAAGGTAGCGAAGGCATGGTGGCCGACACGTTGTTGTATGGTTTAGACGCAATGTTACCGGAGAAGTGATGCAGTTAGACAAAACGTATATATGGTTCCCCATGTACTAGTTAATCAATGTTTCGAAATTTGAAGACGGTTATTGAAAAAAAAAACTTATGTTAATACTATACCCAACTTAAAAAGGAAAAAAAAAACTTATGTTTGGTGGTATATTTTGAAAAAACAAAAAATAAATAATTATAAAGTATACAAAAGTTATTTATGTTTAAAAAATGTTACATCTAGATAAAAAGTCAACAATCATAGTTATTATTTTTCCTTGACCCGTTGGCGATCTGCTAGCAAGGCCATCCCGTAGCAAGTTTTGGTGTGTGACCGTAAAGGGATCACACATAGCACCTGAATTCTCAAGATGGCCATGTATGCTAGTGCTTCTTGACAAATTTTTTAGCCGATAATCCGTTGGTTAACTTTTCATTGGCAAAAGGTTGTTTTTCCGGAAGTGTAACATTTTAATATATTATTAAAACAAAAAGGCAACATATATTTTTTTTCCAAATCTACATACACTGTTATTCATCGTTGTTGTGATGTATTTTTAACTAAATAAAATGTGAAAGCTTTTTAGATACAGTCTTCCCATGCATGATTCTGGAAAAATGATGATTTCATAAAGTCCATGGAAGATTCTCATTTGTCAGTCTGTACATGCTGCAAAACATTATTTATATATTCATTAATATTTTTAAAATGATCTTTATAAGAAAATACCAAGAAAATCTTGGTTCTACGTTACTTTGCGTAACCGGTTCTAAGGAGACTTTTTGGTCATTAAAAGCATCAAGGTCAAGTATTCTTTTTAAATCCAACTGTACCAATCACAAATTAAATAAATCATTTTTCATCACCTTACTAAATTAAGAAATATGACATATATGTTAAGAAGGTGAAAAATCCTAAAAATGTCCAATTTAACCTTCCACTAAAATCATAAAAATGTTAATGGAAGTCAAAATCATCAAAATGCTATAAAATTATCGGTCTGTCCGTTTTATAAATCCTAGTCGCTTGAATTCTAAGCCAATAAAATCAAGCCACGTGTCAGCTATTCTTTCAGTCCGACCAATTTTAAATGCATCAAACCATTTTTATAAGAATCTGACAGTTTTTAGAAAAATGTTGAAAGCATAATTAACTTCATGACACAAATATCAAAGACGGCAACAAGTAACAATGATGGTGGTTGCGGCTATGCACTATGGTCACCACGAGTAGAGGCAAATTTGGCGAAATCTAACAACTTCCGGCGAATCTTAAACTGGAAAAACACCCACAATTTACACTCCACCACCCACTCTGCATTATAAAAAACAAATTATCATATTTTAACATTCTCAGACCCTATCACTCGTACTTTTAATGATCATCGATTTTCAAAGGGTTACAGGCTTGCGGGGCCCTCTTGACAGAATGGCGCCTCTAGGTTGATCGATGTATGTTCTAACTTTCTAAACGTGCTACTCAAGTAAAATCAGAGAAGTGAAGTTTGTTCAAATTGGCCGTACATATGATATTTAGTCTTAGTAATAGTAATACCGCGTGATTTATTTGATTAAGATTGGTTTGAATAACAATTATGGTATATAATGCAAGTAGGTTCGATGATGATTGGTGAAGTTCGTACGTATGAAGGTTCGATGCACCATGGTTTTTGATATCGTGGCTTGACCACATCCATATTTTATAAGGTTGCTTGGTCCTTCTAGACTGCTTTGTTTTTCAATAATAACGGTCATAGTCTCCTAACTCACTTATACATATTTAGTCCTTTTATTATAATCAGTTTGAGGATTAATTGGCTTTTACAATTTTGTTTTCTATTTTGAACCAAACTCCACCTTTTCATTTCTATCAAAACGTTTAAGCTTTAAGTTTTTGTTTGAGTATGGTTGTAAAATTCGCGCCTAGGTTCCGAGTACTCAACGAGTAATCTCCGCCTAGGCTGAGTTCTCGGTGAGCCATCCATGAGTGCTCTCCAACTAAGGCCGAGTGCTCTTAACTCCTCAGTCGGCTGCCTATGATCTGCCTAGCAACTCTTGCAACCTTGGTTTTGAGGGTAAAATTTTAATCTATGAATTTTAGGTTAAAGAACAAGCCTCTATTAAACAGAAAATTTGAAATGAATGTTAGACATATAACACTTTCTTCCAACCACGATGCATCTATCCGAGTCATGCCGCTCTTGAGATACTCGATACTATAATGCTAAAAGTTCGAATTAAGTTGTGCCTAAACAAGGTCGAGCACAAGATTGAGTCAAAACTGAAGCTCGTTTTATAAAAGAGCAAAAGCCCGACCTCGAATAGGTTGGCAAGGCTAACCAAACTCATTATTTATATAAATACAATAAATATAACTTTTTTAAATACTTAATAAATATTATTACGTACATATAAAATAAAGAAAAAACAACCAAATAATATATGTTTTCATATATATATAACACTCTAATTATAACTATCATTATAAATTTACGATAATATCTTTACGCTTATATAAAATAAACAAATAGTTATTTAATAGAAAAGTATGTTAGCGGAGTCTCGGGCTTAACTAAAACTTAAAATACCGTTAATGGGCAGAACTTGATCTATAATTAGACATAGAGTTTGAAACAAGTTGAGCTTAAACTTAATTTCTTTTAAGTTACATGAGTTACGATTTAGGCTTAATTATAGCTACGGTCTTGTTTACGCCACCACTGTCTCCAACGATTTAAAATAATGGGCCGAAACTATAAAAAACGGTAATTAAAAGGTGAAAACTGGAAACCGAGGGATTGTTGAAGGAAAATATCGCAATTGACTTTACGAAGACCCTCGAGTCCTCCAAAAGGTGGTCCTCGACCCATTCCTATATAAACCAAACACCAAACATAATTATATATTCATCCACTTCCATCATCTTTTTGTTTATTTTGATCATATTTTGCACCTTTTTTTCATCAACGGTTCGTTTAATATTTCTACATAACTCGTGTTCAATCGATCGATAGAATAATCAATGTCTAAATCAAGAAGTGGAAACCCCGTTAAAGTGGTGATAATCAACACCGAGTATGTTGAGACCGATGCTATGAGCTTTAAGTCCGTGGTTCAACATCTAACCGGAAAAGATTCACCCAACCCCGCCATTTCTTTAAACAATATTAAGCTACCACGTGATGGCGGTAATGTTGGCGGAGCCGGTGATTATGTTGGTGGTGCCTGTGGTGGCGGTGGTGATGGTATGAGTTCACCTATGTTGAAAAAAGGGATGTCATTTAGAGACCTTGATAAGTTGTTACTAGAGCTGCCTACCATAGATGAAATGTATCAATTTTGTGTTGATTAAAATTTTTAATTAGTTAGATCACATATTTGTATATCCATGCATGTATTTCATTTTTTATAAAATGTTTTCTTTTTATTGTAAATTTTGATAATATATCTATAAAAAATTCTCATTAGATTAATGTTGTATTAAAAAATAATGTATCTGAACATGACATTAACTTCTGGTACTTCATTATTCTTCAAATCTGAATTTTATCGATCTATACTTCTCAGTTTGCTCATTTTACTTTAAATTACAAACAATATACACTTAGAGAAAGAATATTATCATCAATTAATGAGAACAGGATAAAAATTTACAGGTGATGATAGAACATGTTGCAAATATGGGGATTATATATATATTGAAGTTTAATCTATAATTATGGATACATATTTAGTTTCTAACCTAAAGCTAAATGCACTAGGTGCATTTCAAAAACTTTTTCATAAACATTTTTTAGTTGACATTGTTTTTTAATGATGTTTTTTCCATAAAAAGGAATATCATGCATGCTAGGTTGAACTTCCGGTTAACACTATTTTGGTTATTTAATTAATGCAATCCAATAAAGTTAGAAGGGAGAAAAAAATAAGTGACTAAAACACTGTTTTGGTAAATATTTTTAAACCAATAGAATAATATATTAATTATTTTATTTTTAAAAATCTATTAGGCCCAATTTCAAGATATCATAGGTCTAGTTTCTTTGGGCTTAAAATACCTGATTAGCAAAACCAAAAAAACTGAATCCAAAATCGAATAAATAACCAAACAGTTTTGAAAAAAATAAATAAATAAACTTTGATTTTCGGTTCGATTTTAGCGCAAAACCACAACACAGACACCTAAAAAAGATAGCATTACATAGAATATTTTTATAAATAAAATCTCAACAATCTCATTTATATTATTTGAAATGTTACTTCAACTCTTCAAGAAGTATTTATTAAGAAAAAATAAAATTCATATTAATCTCTCATGAAACTTTTTAATAAAATTTAGACAGAATTACAAATTTTGTCCTTTAAAAATAGCCAAAAACCGGTTCGTGTCCTTTTCTAAGTTTCCTTGCAGGCGGTGTACTTTAAACTTTTTTTTCCTACAAGTTTTGTCCTTTACGCTAACTGGGTTAGAAAAAGTCAGTTAAATGCCCTCACGTGAGACGCATGTGAGGGCATTTTTGTCTTTTTGCCTACCCTTCTTCTTCTTCTTCTTCTGTATCTATTAACACATTGATATAAACTCTCTCTCTCTCCTCTCTCTCCCTCTCCCCCTGTTACACTCCGGCAGCCACCGCCATCTTCACTCTCTCTCACACTTCTTTCTCTCTCTCTGGCCACCACCAGGTCCACCGCCATCACAGCATCCGGCGACCACCCACACCACCGGACATTCAATCTCCATCTCTATTCTCTCTCTACTCTAGCTGCAACCTCCATAACCATGGCCGGATTGATGAAACTGGCCGCTGGAAAACACACACCTATATCACCTACCTTGTTCATCCACCCATCCCCACCATTGCTCCACATCATCTTCATCATCGTCATCCAATCTATCACCACCACAACATCGACCACCATCTAAAGGATTTCATCAACCAAAAAAAATCGATGAATCTGTGAGCTTTGGTCTAGGTCGCTACCGCCGCGGCTTGTTGCCGACTGCCACCACTACCCACCACCTACCGCCGCCACCATCACCTTCAATCTCACCCACAAAATCAAACCATCATCATCCCAATCCAAATTCATTTCAATTCAATCGAAAACCCTAAAAATGATCGGTTCCGATCACCACAAACAACAACCCTCAATCTACAACCGATCTTACACCATCAATTCAACCTCAGCCATCGATTACCCACTAAAACCCTCACCTAATTCCACCCTTAATCGCTCCGAATCCGTCAAGAAACCCTCCGATTCAATTTCAACCTGAAACCTGTTTTGACCTGGAAAAAAGAAAGAAAGAAGAAAACCCTAAAATCACAACCGTCTTGTAACCGCAACAATCGAAATCAGAACCACAATCGGACTACTGCCACCGTCACACCGCCGCCTAGGGTTTCCCAAAGATACCCGGCAACAGTAGATCAGATGGAAAATAGGCGATAATAGCCAGGCAAGATAACAGTGGTGGCTAGAGGTGCAAGATGACGGTACGGGGGACAAATACAGTTGTAACCCGGCATCAGTAGAATCGAAATCGATTAGGGTTTGTATGTTAAAACCATGCGATAGTAGAACCGGCGATGGTGGAGGCATCGATTAAGGTGATGGAGAAGAAGAGTGGGAGGTATGGTGATGAAATGTGTGTGTGTGTTAATAGATACAGAAGAAGAAGAAGAAGAAGAAGAAGAAGAAGAAGAAGGGTAGGCAAAAAGACAAAAATGCCCTCACATGCGTCTCACGTGAGGGCATTTAACTGACTTTTTCTAACCCAGTTAGCGTAAAGGACATAACGTGTAGAAAAAAAAAGTTTAAAGGACACCGCCTGCAAGGAAAGGACACGAACCGTAATTTGGCTTTTTTTAAAGGACAAAATTTGTAATTGGGTCTAAAATTTATTTCCTAAAAGTAAAAGGAGTTACAGTCATGATTCACCAAACGTACAGAATTATTCATTCTATTAATCAAAATCAGGTACAAGTCTATCTTAAACTTTGTTTATAATAAAAAACCGGAAATGGAGGAAGATGGAACAAAAGATGGAAGAATCAAGCAATTGTGTGGAGAAAGCAAAGGTTGCCTGCAACACACGCATCTAAAGAGGGCGCGTGGGCAATTTAAACCCTTTTGATTCTTTACCTGGCTTCTTAATCTTCATTTTCTTCTACTTAAATTTAACTACGTCAATGGTGGTAAAAGAATATCAATGATCATGGTGAGAATGGCCAAGGATGATGGTACTGAAGTGGTTGTCTTATTATAACTTTAGTATAAATAGAAATAACAATAATATAGATAACATTTTTGTATAACACATTAGTTTTTTGGGTACCAAATTCACAAAGATTACTAAAAACAATATGACATGATGAGGCAGGTGGGTGTTAAACATTACTAAAAACAACACGACATGATGTTGACAATGACATAATGGTCATTTGATATTTCATAATGAAAAATATATTTGTGTGACAATTTTTGAATACGAAAACCAATTAATAGTAACTAATCAAATATGTTTTGTAACTGCAAGGACTCGTTATGTAAGTATTTTTTGATCTGAACAGTCGGATCGTCCTAAACTTTTGTTTACATATTTTAGAGATTTGTTATTTTTTAAAAGACAACTCACACACACGCTATTATTACAACCTTTTTATTAGTTACAATAAATGACAATCTTTTAAAAAGATAGTTTTATTCAACTTCATGATACTGCTAGACCACGTACTCTTTGGTGTTTCTAAAGATATATGTTTTTTTAAGGCATTCTAAAGATATGTAGTGGTGGCCGGTTGGCACTTCCCCACTCAATTAAATATAAATCCACCCACAAACGATTAGCGCCAGTAAAGGAAAATCATTTATGGTTGTGAGAATGTTTTCAATGGTCACGGCAGCTGTCGCCTTTTTCTAACTTTAGTAGCCGTAACAGTAATAACGTACTCAACAACACCACTACTTTAACACAACACATTATCTTTTCATACCCGAAATACAAGCATACGTTACTCAAACCAACCGACACGATAAAGCATACGTTACATAATAACGTAACGTACTTTAACACCCGACGGTTAAAATACACTAGCATAACCTTTATCTCTTTAGTAACGTAAACCAATCCTTTCCATACCCGAAATACAAGCACACGTTACTCAAACCAACTGACACGATAAAGCATACGTTACATATTAACATAACCATACTTTAACACCCTACAGTTAAAGTACACTAGCATAACCTTTATCTCTTTAGTAACGTAAACCAATCATTTTCATACCCATAATGCAAGCAAACGTCACTCAAACCAACCGACACGATAAAGCACACGTTACATAATAACATAACCTTACTTTAACACCCTACGGTTAAAGTACACTAGGATAACCTTTATCTCTTTAGTAACGTAAACCAATCATATTTATACCCATAATGCAAGCATACATAACTCAAACCAACCGATACAATAAAGCATACGCTACATATCAACATAACCACACTTTAACACCCTACGGTTAAAGTACACTAGCACAACCTTTATCGCTTTAGTAACGTTTAGTTAACTGGTTCCGAGTCTTACCACCCGGAAACACCTACTCAAACCAACACATGCGCGTATATATAAGTATATATATATAACTAAAGAAAGTTCTGATCATGTCTCGATCTTCATACCCTAAACCCCCTTATAATTATATCTATAATAATAATATCCACCACACCTAAACACAAACACACACTTTTCGTTTCTTTATAAGCTTCAATCAAGAACTTGAATTGTTTGTTTTGATTTTGTTGTAAATGTTGGATTTTGAAATTAGGGTTTTGTAAATTGGGGGGTTTTGGATTAATGGGTAATAAGTTGGGTAGAAGAAGACAAGTGGTGGATGAAAAGTATACAAGGCCTCAAGGGTTGTATCAACACAAAGATGTAGATCATAAGAAGCTTCGGAAGCTTATTCTTGATTCAAAGCTTGCACCTTGTTATCCTGGAGATGATGATTGCAGTTGTGATCTTGAAGAATGCCCTATTTGCTTCTTGGTTTGTGCTTTTTTTGTTTTAATTTCATTGGTTAATAATGATTGTTAGTTATTAAATTAGTTGATAGTTAGTTAATTACTGTTGATTTAGGTATGCAGTTTCTTTAATTTTGTGGTTTTTGATAAGGTTTTATTAATTTGTGACTTTTTCAGTATTATCCGAGTTTGAATAGATCAAGGTGTTGCACGAAAGGCATCTGCACGGGTAAATATTATTTATCGCGCGTTTGATTTTGTTTGCGAATGGTATGATTGTATGTTAACTTATTATTTGTTGTTCAATCAGAATGCTTTTTGCAGATGAAGACGCCGAATTCTACACGCCCTACGCAGTATCCTTTTGTTTTGTGATTTGGGAACAATGGAAATGATATGTTTATGTTATCTTGTTAATGTTTTCTTGACAATATTAAGATGTCCGTTTTGTAAAACTTTGAACTATGCGGTTGAGTATAGAGGTGTGAAGAGTAAAGAGGAAAAGGGTCGGGAGCAAATTGTAAGCGCTAAACTCGTGCAAAATGGTTAATTTATACTTGTTTTGTACTTTATTTTAATATATGATTTTGGGTTTATTTTAGGAAGAACAAAGGGTGATAGAAGCAAAAATAAGAATGAGACAGCAAGAAATTCAAGATGAAGAGGAAAGAATGGTAAAAAGGCAAGAGATGAGTTCTTCAAGCAGGGTTATTGACCCGAGTGATGTTGAATGTTTTTCTGGAGCAGGTATAATGTTAATCATTTTGTAGTATAAATTTGTGTTTTGTTAAAATTTTGCGATTTATTATGTTTCAGTGTAGTAAATAAGTTTTTATGTATGCAGCAGCAGCATCTCCTGAAAGTGAGGACATTGATTCTGTTCCAAATCCCTCGATAATCACACATTTGAACAGGTGTGTGAATTTTTGTTTATATCTGTTTATGTTAAAATTGTGTGTTTGAATTTTAGAATATATTTGAGCTGTTTTATTCTCTCTTTTCCATGATATATGTTGTGTCCATACTCTGAAAATCGGTGTTAAAACCTGATACACATATTTCACCTATAATAAGACCTGGAAAAACGGGCCCAGGGTCAGGTCGGGTTATGGGTAAAAATGGGTCGATTTGAAAAATTGTATCAAATGGCCAAGTTATCAAAGATATAACAGATATTATGTCTCAATCATCGACATCAATAAGAAATTATGACTTGAGATCGTTATGGAATTAAACTGAAACTCAAGTACAAATGACAATATTAGGTGCTGCAAATGTAGCAGATTGTATGATCAAGTGCTACAAAATAATGGGTGACAATAAAAAATCAAGTTCATGAGAATTTTTTTTTTCCTCAGTTATATGAAAGTATGGAATATAATGATAGCATGTTTCTCATGAACTTGATTATCTATTGTTATGCATTACCTTGTAACATTTAAATATATACCCGTTACAGTTTGCAGCACTTGATTTGGCCAATTGTTTTTGTTGTGGATGACTTTGATGTTGATGATTGAGACATGATCTTTGCTATTCTTTTAATACTTTAACATTTGATACCTTTATCATCAAGTCGACCAGTTTTGAACTGAACCTATTCTGACCCGAAAAACGTTACCCGACCCGCTCGTTTTACCAAGTCTGGCATATTGCAATCAAAAGAAAAAAATGGTCTATTTTCTAAGTTAAGCGGTTTTCAGACACGATGGTAGGACAAAAGTCAAAATAGTCAAAGGCTTAATAATATTTATGGGATGTCATATGTGTGGTGTGAATGCAGAGATGATGAGTTTGATCTTGATCCTGAAAACATAATGCTCATGGAAGCAATCTGGTTGTCTTTTCAGGTACTAAAAGACTTCACTTTTAACAAATTTTTGATTATTTACATTCACGCGTACATTTTATACTACTTAACATATATTCGTTTTAAGATCTTAGTTGTGTTAAATCGTTCATCATTATTGGTGATTATACAGGAGAATAGCAAGCACAAGCAAAAGCACAAACACAAACAAAAGCAAAAATACAATAACCCTAACTATGGCAATTCGGCCCAATTAGCGAAATACGCAACTGAAGTTCGCGTGTTAGCATCCATGGCCCCACAAGCCTCATCCTCAGCTTCATCCTCATCACCTTCCGGTGGACTTGCATGCGCCATAGCCGCCCTAGCTGAACGCCAGCAAACGGGAGATGAATCATCAACTAATTACTACAACGACACTGTAAATCCATCAACACACAACTTGCATCATGACCATAAACAAACACAGTTATTATCACTTGATAATTCAGAAGAGTCGGCTGAAACCGGATACGGGTATGATAACAATTTGAGGACAGTAAATGATGATGATAATGATAACGATGATGATTATGTAAACGGATGTCAATATGGTCAACAATATGAGGTGGAAAGCGGTTACGTTGGTACCGGGAGCATAGTTCCCGAGAGCTTTGAAGAGCAGATGATGCTAGCCATGGCGGTTTCTCTGGCAGAGGCTCAAGGTAGGTCTAGTACACCCGAGATCACGTGGGCTTAGTTTGTTTTTAAGGTGTGTGTTGGTATACATGTAAAACAGAAAAAAGATAAGTGTAGATTCTTGGGTAGAGCTTTGAATCATGAAAGCATATAGACATATAATCCCTGTTTCAGGTTTAAATTCTTGTATGATTGTTGTTAACGAGGGGGATTCAGATTTGTGTTTGAAAAGTGCAGATAATCATCATATTAAGTTTAGTTATTGTAGCTTTTGACTTGGTTATCTATATGGATTCAAATATAGTGAAACTTTTGCAATGAATTTAAATTGTTGCTAAATATCTGGTTTACATTATGCAAGGAGATTATTAGACATGTGTTTATAACTACCCAATCCCTTCTTTTGTTGTTTAAATTGGAACCAGCTCTATCTTGATGTCGGAAATGGTGAGGTCATCGCACCCGACCCTTGGCACCAATGCCACAACCGCATACTCGTCTCCTTCTGTGTTTGTATCCTCCAGCAACTCTGTTAGTCCGAACCGTGCTGCACTCGACATTAACATTTTGTTCATCCCACTATGCGGAATCTGTGCAAAACCACCTGCGTATTCTGGATCACACGGCGTCACAACTTCACCTTCGTTAACCTTATCATTCACAAACACATCAAACTTCACATACTTCTCACCATCAAATATTATCCTATTTATCAACAAAACCTCATTTGCTTTCGCCTTTTCGTCTTCACTCCTGTTCACAGCTGGCCGCTTAACCTGCACCTTCAGAACAGCGTCTAGAGTCACGGGGAACTTCAGTTGGTCGACTGTTTTCACATCTGCGGTCGAGATTGATGCCACTTGTGAGTTTTTACTTCGTTTGGCGGGCCGGCTCTTGAGCCATGGCCCGCCCGTCTCTTCGAGGTACTTGTACTTGAGATTTTCCATCTTGATGCAGTCTTTGTTATAAACGCCTACAAGTTCTTCATTCTCGTCATAGAAAACATATGATGCGTTTAACCAATCCGGATCTGTCGGTTCCGTGTGTCCTTTAATACCCAAATTTTTCCATAACGTCCACATACGGTCGACATTCGAGTGGTGCGCGTAGAACAATGGATCATACCCGGACGAGTATAAGTTACCCATGTCCTCAAAGTTAGCCTGAGTCGGGTCACCGACCCATCTATGCATCGCGATATGACACCCGGATTCCACGGACCCGACCGACTTATCACCATTCGCCACCGGCGCATCCTCAGCTACATATTTGCCCCCGAAGAAGCTCGTCGTATCCGCACCATTTCTGACCAAATCGCGGTATATGGTACTCAAATTGCACGCGATCTGTATCTCACGCGTGGTGTCGCGTTCCCCGCCACCAAAGTCTAAATCCACGGTTTGTGGCGGGAGATGACGCGCATCGCGGTAAGTATCAAACAACGAGTTTGGCGGACCAGTTTTGTTGTCAAGAAAGATCTCGGGAATCGTCATTCCCGCGGGGTTGTCCCAGTTCCAGTAAGGTAACGCGAAAGTGGGATCGTTAATCAACTTTCCGAGTATTCTTTCGTAGAAGTAAAGGTACCAACGATGGTAGGGGAAGAAGAGCCACGAGTTGTGAATCTGGATATCAATATCCGGGAACCCGTTATCGACTTGTGTATAGCCTCCATTGCAATAGGCGCAATGGATTTTGGCTTGTTGGAGGAAACTATGCGGGTGGTCTTCGGGTAAATCCCGCATAGCTTGGATGGCTTTTTTATACTTCTCAACTTGTTCTTTGGACCCGCTATGCGCGGGCCATCTAACCCGGACAGTTTTCTCGTTTGGAAACACGAACGATTTAATCGGTTTTTTAGTACTAGGAGGGCAGCATTTTCGTGTTCTCACCGCGTTTTCTATATCCTTGATGCCAGAATTTGCTTCCTTGCAGCTTGATGTGATGTCTGGAGTTGTTATGGGATCGGCTAATGCCGCGGGCAAGTTGGTCGCGGTGTAGAGGCCGCCGAGCCCGACGAGTAGGTTTCTTCGGTCTATGTTGGGAAGTATTAGTTTGGGGTGGTTATGGTTATGGTTATGGTTATTATCTGGTGAATTGTTGCATGTTATTATGGACCGGTGGGTTTGGTTAGTGCGAGTCTTGATGGTCAAGGTTCGGTTTGAGATGAATGGTGTGTTGGTTAACTTTGTTGTTGGTTTGGAAGTTAAGGGTGAGGTAGTTGGAAGAGTTGAGGAAGACATTATTATTGGTTGTTTAAGGAATAGGGGTGTTTGTTAATTAGGTTCTATTTATAACAAGAAGATCCTGTTTTAGGAAGATAATTTTGAACATGTTTCCTTTTATAAATTTCTGTTTAATATTGTTAAAGAATAAAATATATGCTTTCATCCGAGTCAACTAGAGTGACCCTGGCTTATTAATTTATTATTATTATTAAAGACATTTTTGTATAAATTGGATGTGGCTCAATGGTAGAGCACTCACTTTACTAGTAGGAGGTATGGGGTTCAAACTCTACTATCACCAATTTATATGAGAGATATGAGGGATGACCCTGACTTGCCAGGGTTCGAGTCCTGATATCACCTGGTTTTACCGGCTCCTCGCTGTCGTGCCATTTTACAGGCGTGGGGGTCGGGTTTTATCCAGTGAATCCCTCAATAGGTGGACCGCTAGAGGCTCCGTCCGTCCGGACTAGTGGCCGGCTCGGGCTACCTTTAGCCAATGGGGGTTGCATACGAAGTACCCGGCGTTTCTTAGTTGTCGTTCAAAAAAAATAAAGACAGTTTTGTGTTTAGGTAGTTTTGTCGCTTTGTGTTTATTATGTATCAATTTTTCAACCCACTGATGATAAATGTGGTTTAATTTTAAAATGATGATTATGGATACGATCCCCACTTATAATAGTTGGTAAATAATAATATATTTGACTGCTAAAAATAATCTATCAATTTTTTTCTGCCACAAATCCATGTAAATGAAATCCGAGTTCAGCGGATAGTACGGACTGATTAACGACATGATATTTAACGACGAAATTGAATGTTAATAATAGTGGATATTTATATATACATATGGAGTACTTTTGATCCATTATGGATGCTCTAACTCTTAAGTAATTACGAAAATTTTACCACGTCAACATTGATCATCTAAGGGGGTGTTTGTTTTTTCTTCAAACATCTTCAAGGGAGCTTATGTCTGCAGGCGCGCAGACGTCACCCTTGAAGACTGTTTTTTTTTTTTTTAAACAGATCTGAACACATCTTATTTCCTCTTAAAAAATAAGACACAGATCTCTTTCTTATAACATCTTCACAAAACCCTACTCACTCTTCTCCTCCGACCAGGTACGCACACAACATCAGGCGCTCCTCCTCCGATCATTTTTCCGGTGACCAGGTACCTCCCTCTTCTCCTCCGACCAGGTACCTCCCTCTTCTCCTCCGACCAGCCCCTCCCATGGTGTTGATTGAAAAACAAAACCCTAAACTAGGGGGGGTCGGGTTTAGGTATAATATTAGAATTGATCTCGAAAGATCGTTATTACGTTTTATGCCAGCTGCAGTTCACTCAATTAACCCTTCTATACACCATCGTTTCAAGTAATTAATAGTGTTTCAGGATATAAGAACCCTAAAATCTGGTGACCTCCCTCTTCTCCTCCGACCAGCCCCTCCCATACTGAAGTCGTTAAGCTGGTTGGATGAAGCTAAAACTCGTTGTAAAGCAGCTCTTGTGGAACGAGGTATAACCTCTTATTACTTTATTAATTATTATTATTATTATTATTATTATTATTATTATCATTCAAGTGAAGTCAATCAATAATTATGAGTTTATTAGGTAAGGCGGCCGAACGGACTGCTGAGGAGCTTGAGCAGACTGCTGAAGCGGTTGGATACGGTGCTGTTAAGTAAGTTTATCATGCTTTTATTATTATTTTTACCATGGTTATTGTGCTCATGCTATTAGCACCAACACATTTATTACTGCAACAAGTTATATTGTTTTGACTATTTGTGTTCTTAACAGGTATGCAGACCTGAAGAATAACAGATCGACCAGTTACACGTTCAATTTTGATCAGATGCTTAATGACAAGGTGCTTTTATTAATTTGAAACCGTGACACCGTTATTGTTTCTTACCTGCACATATTTTTTTGATACATAGGGTAATACTGCAGTATATCTGCTGTATGCACACGCTCGAATATGTTCGATTATCAGAAAATCCGGTAAAGACATAGAGGAGTTGAAAAGGGAAGAGTTATTTATTTATTTAATTTTGAGTTGAAATAAAATATCGACATGTTTGTGACAGGAGGGGCAAATATTATTACATACAGACGATGAACGCAAGCTGGGATTACATTTGCTCCGGTTTGCTGAGGTAAGAAATGAACCAAAATCAAGCATTTTTGTCTATAATTTGAAGTACCGGTCAAACATCTTATTTTAATTTGTTTTAAAGGCGGTCGAAGATGCTTGCACAAATTTGTTACCAAACGTCTTGTGTGAATATCTATATGATTTATCCGAGAAGTTTACAAGTTTCTACTCAGAGTGCAAGGTATACTTTCCGAGAAATTGTTTATTTTATAGAATCTTGTTTATTTATTATATAAGGGAGTTGTCGTTACTTTTGGATATCGGGCAGGTTGTCGGGTCTGCTGAGGAGACGAGCCGATTATTATTGTGTGAGGCAACTGCAGTGGTGATGAGGAAATGCTTTCATCTTTTGGGCATTACCCCTGTCTACAAAATCTAATACACATTTGAAGTTGTGTGAATAATGTTTTGAATAGTAACTTTAATGCTTGATATATATTATAATTCTAGTTTGATCAGCAGTCTCCAGTTAAATATGTGCTCGTGGCTTAAGTCACGAGAAGCGTATGAGGCGAACACCTCAGTCTGTCTAAGGTCTGATCTGAACCGTCTAAAGACAGGCTTAGTTTAGTCCGATACTTGCTTTTAACCAACCTTTGTTGACCACTGACCAGCCCCATGACTTCTTTTGGCGTGATCGCTAGACGCTAGTCCTACTTCTTCACCAAAAAAGACAAAAATATAACCAGTGACAAGATCCATTACAAACACATTCTCTCTTTATTGTTAAGACTGATTTACTAGAATGAATCAAGGGGCTCGCAACTCACTGGAAACCGATTAATTCTTCGTTGCTTGAAAAGTGATTCTTGAGCTAGACCACCTGTTTTTCCAACTACTTGTTTTGTGGGTTTCTCGTGAAAGTTACGAGTTTGAGTATCGCTGCTCCTCTATATCGGTCTAGTTATATAGAGGAGCAGCGATACTCGAATTCGTGAGGTCAGTTTTAACTTTTAAGAGATGTGGTTTTCGATAATCATCACCGCAAATGTTTTTTTCTTTCTGGATACATATAATAATAATAGTTATTTAGCTTGCAGACAGTATCAGCTTATAAAAACAAACAGTCTTATATTTTCAGCTTGCAGATCTTCAGACCACATCTTCAGTTGCAGACATGAAAACAGATGAAATCAGCTTGCAGACAGTTTATGTCTGCAAAAACAAACAGCACCTAAGTTGATTTACTTACAGTATGAAGATTTAATTGAATGTCCATAATATTTTCTACGTTTTCGCCATGCTAGAAAAGAATATCTTACCTACTTCAAATTATTTGATTTATTCTTTAGTTACTTGTAATTTTGTAGCTATACTAGTATTGTACATTAATTGAATCATACCAACTACACTAACAAGTTGATAGAATAGTTGAATAAAAAGGATTTTAATTGCTCATAATGAAAGTGACACATTATGTCATCAATTAGGACATGACTACATGATTTATTTTCAACTTTTTTGCTTAGCAGCCTGATCATTCAACGTTGAATTTTCAAAATAAACATGAGTAATTCTTACAAAATTTTTCCACCATCTCTCATATTAAATATATTTTTTTTCTAATTAATAGTTTCATATTTTATTCTCTTTTTTATTTGATATGTTGTTTTCTCTTTTTTATAATTATTTCATGGTTTAAAGAATTTAAAACCAGCATAAATATATTGTTTAGTTTTATATAAATCTATCGTATTAGTTATTAATATTAAGCTTTTATAATTAATGAATTTTCATGTTGATTTAGATAAAACAATTAATTTCAAATTTCGAAGAAAGAAATTTTCACTTAATGTTTGTTTTGCAATGAAAATTAATAAAAGGTAAGGTCAATCGCTTTAGATGGTTTTTTTGTTTTTAAAACAACCTGTTTTAACATATAGTCGGTTATGTGTTCCATTATCTAGAGTTGAAACCAAAAATAAAGTGAAACTACTAATTTTAATATGAAGGATAAAGTTATAAATTAAATTTAAAATATTGTATACAAAGAAATATTTAGAGATTTATTAATTTTCATATTGTGACTGCGTAATTTATTCTACCATATATTATATTCTTTATATGTTGAACATATTTTTTTGTATTTCACATCGTGTTATTATTTAAATAAATTTATTTATTTTAACCCGTGTTCTACACGGGTACCTAACCTAGTAGTTGAATAAAAAGGATTTTAATTGCTCATAATGAAAGTGACACATTATGTCATCAATTAGGACATGACTACATGATTTATTTATATTATTTTCAACTTTTTTGCTTAGCAGCCTGATCATTCAACGTTGAATTTTCAAAATAAACTGGAATTAAATTCCGGATATAAATATTCTACATTTTCTTAATACTCACATTGTGTTTTTATATCTTTGGCCATATCCACCTAACCACATAAACGTTAAATTCTACGTGTAATATGACTGAAAATGATTTTTTACAGAAATTAACAAAAAAATATATACACTTATTCGGTTTTGTTACACGGTAGTAACTAGTAAGCATATCGGGCATCAGACTAACTTAAATCTGTAGCTATATACACAACAAATTTTGTCTAACTAGTAATTCGAACCCCCGCGTTGCGGGGTTTGGGAAAACATAGCCGAAGCTCAGATCATGGTGATCAAGAGTCAAACGAATCAAATTTGATCATCATTGCCTTGAAAAATTCAAAAGATTTCAATGTCGGTTGTTTTAACAAATGAAAAGAATAATATATAACAAAACTATAAAAAAAACATGAAATGCTGATTATATTAGTTATGGCTTATCTTTCCGAACGTCATCATAGTCTAGATAGAGAATTTAAACGAAAAATAACACAAAGTAACAGCCACCACGGCTACGAAAAGATTATTAATCTTTTAAGTAGCAAATCTGTACATACTGTCATAGTATTCATGTCATGTTTCAATTTGTAAAAAATGTCATAAGCACTATTTATCAAAGAACACAAAAATGACCATAGCTTGGTGTGGTTTTAAGACCATCTCCAATGGCGAAGAAAATTAAAGCCCTTACATGCCATTGATGATGTGGATTGATGATATGGATGAGAGAGAAATGAGAGAAAGTGAAGAAAGCCCTTAGCTAAGGGCTGAAAAAGAGAGAAGAAAGTGATGTTTTTGAGTGGGTACGAGGGACCCACATGATAATGGTCTCTTGCAAACGAGGAGTTTTGATATTGGACCCACATGATAATGGTCTCTTGCAAATGAGGAGTTATATGTGAGAAAGGCACATGGTAAGGGCCATGTTTGCATTGTGGGTCTAAAACCATAGCAACCACACTTCCTTCTCCAAAACTTTTAAGCAACCATAACAACAACAATGTAATTTCAAGTACAATACATTATCGCTTATAAAACTCGTTTATCAAAAAGTGTTGTTCAGTTGAACCTCAAGGTCCACACACTAATCTATTTCACCAAACAACAATTGAAATATATTTTTGTTCTATCATCACAACCTCCGAAGGTTTCTAAACAGTTGAATGTAGGCTCAGATGAAACTCATAAATGTTGTTGATTGTTTCCAAGCACCACACTTGCCCGACCAAGAATCCATCATCATCATTGCCCTATGTAGACCCAAAAAGTGTGGCAGGATCATCAAAGCATTTTGTCAAACACCTTACGTGCACCGTATCTAATGTGACATCTGTTCACAATAGAGGCTCAGAAAAAACATCACAGCCTTTCTAAAACCCAAACGGACAAACATGCATTTCATCGAACACCTCATGTGCACCGCATTTGAGATCACAATAAGTAAACGGTAGCAAGCATGTTCACCCAAAATCAAAGCAACCAAAGGTGTAAAGGGTCAGATCAAAACCTAAAGTTACCAGAGCGGGTTATCACTGTCTTACTGTCGTCGTAGTCTAAGGTTCCAAAATGGCAGCCCAACCCGTAACAATTGGACAATGCGACGTCAATCCAACCTGCTCATGGAGAGACGACCACTTGAGAAAGAATTCGGGAGGTATTTGATGTATATATATTGCTAGAGATCCAATATCGGTTAATTAGTTTATGGGCTTTCGATTATTAATTCGTTGGTAAGTTATAGTTTCTCTTAAAAGACAATAAAATCTTAAAATTTTTATATTTTCCAAAATTTATATAATAAAATTGCAAACAATAATATCTTAAATGTTATATATTTTTTAACTTTCTGCAGTGAAATTACAAATAAATCTGCAAATTAAATTATTTCTCGAAAATTATTACAAGTTGTTGAAATGAATACAAATTCTGAAAAAGTAATACAAAGTATGAAATTTAATACTAAAGGTAGAAATAATAACCAAATTTCAAGATTACAAAATAAACTCCATTGAAGAAGTTGTATTGGGCTCGATTATAACACCTCTATTGATGAAGTTGTATTGATTCGGTTTTAGCAAATTTGTAGTACGTGAAAAAGACTGTCCGAATGATATCTTTAGAAATCCAGATGTCTTTATAGCGCATATTTATAGTCTCTGTCTCCGAATGAAAAGCTTGGGTTTGGCATCCACGTACCCTAAACGGGTCATCAAGATTTCTCACAATTGAAATAAATCTTTGTCTTTGTCATGAAAAACAAATTCAACTTAACTGAGTATAAATGTGACCACACGTTCCCCAAAACCGGTTTCAAACCGGTTACCGAACCGAAACCGGCTAAAACCAGACAAAAACCGGTCAAAGCCCGACCGAAACCGACCAAAACCCGAACCGAAACCGATCATAACATGGTAAGAAACCAGTTTCAACCCGAACCGAAACCGATCATAAACCGGGTTTGACTTTTGTTGATCAAACCAAACCCATCTTGAGTTTTAAACCGGTTTATACACCTCTACTGTCATAGACAAGTGAAAACTAAATACTCGAACAATATAAAATGAGTAAGGTTCTTTTTTAATCATGGTGGTTTCCAAATTCTTTTCTAATGCTTGTGAGACATTGTTGGTTTGTTTTTCTTTTTTTTGTTTTTTTTTTTTTCGTTTTGAGTCATACTCATTAACATAGTTAGAAAACTCAGTTAACTCAAAAGGTATTTTGGTAGGTGTAATAGTAGCATAATAGCAAAAGTACTAATAATATTAATAACATGTAAAAATATTGAAAAACAACACATGTAATGTATATAATAAAGGAGCCCAGCCGGTTGGATTTGTAAACTGTTTGGCTTTGTTTGTAAACGAGCAAAGTCTGAGCTAGGGTTGGTTTCACTTGTGGCTTGCTCGTTTGACTCATTTTAAATATCTTGATCATAGTTTTTTAAATAATGTAATGTTACAATTTTGTAATTATGAATAGTCATAAAATTACTGTTTTTCTGTTAAAAATTACTATTTTTCTTTTAAGTTATTCATCGAAAACCTTAGGAAAACAAATAATAAATTAGAACTACACTATATAGCGACGATATTTCCCAGCTAAACATTCTAAAAGCCGCTGTATAGGTTATAGCGACAATTTTGTTGGAGCGGCTATAGCCGTTTGCAAGGACGTGAGAGGTTCGTGGCGGTGTAGAGGCCGCCGAGCCCCACGAGAAGGCTCCTTCGGTTTACGTTGGGGAGGATGAGTTGGTTATCATTGTGACCATCTGGTGCACCATTACATGAGACTATTAAAGTGAATGCGGAGGTAAATGGAAGTAGTGATGAAGACATATATAATTAAATTTTTATTAGTGAAGAAGAGAAGAAGGCAATTTGATTTTCAATGTGGATCGACTTAATCTGAGCTCCCATTAATAACTTAAGGGATTCATGTGTAAACTGTGGATTGTTTAAAAAATGTGTGATGAAAGTAGGTAACGCCACTTTATTCGTGATTCCGTGCTGGCTAGTGACTATGTATTGCTATTCGCCCGATTAATCGCCGATTAGATCGGTTAGACAGCCCCGGCTCTAAGGGTGTATCATGTGGGCGTTCGACTGGGGCACGTGTTTTTCGGGGGCACAAAGTTTTTCGAAAATTTCGATGTTATATATATAAATACCCGAACGCTTATAGTTCCAGTATTTTTATAATACCCAAGCACATTTTAGACCACTTTTAGTTACCAAAAAACTTATAGGCCATTAAAAATTGGCAAATGTTCGTTACTTTTAGTTAATCAATAAAAGTTAAATAGATAAAAACAAGAAACGAATAGTCGGAAAAAACAAAAAAGTCGACTTCGAATACCAGCACTCACGGTAACATCTGTAAAAATGAGTTTTTTGAAATTGTAGTTATTGAAATCTTATTTACGGTCAACAATTCTTAAGAAAGACTTATCGAGTTGGCGATGATAGCTTTAGAGAACGGAATTATTTGACATAAACTGTGAAGAGTTGATTCACCAATTTGTTATCAAGAATGTAAGGAGAGTTTCACAAATCCTCGGTTAGCTATTAGCTTATTAAGTATGTCATAAACTAATTTTAATACCATGTTTTTTTGCAAATTTTTATGTTTATTGTCATAACTTTGATCGGCATATAAAAAAATTTGTTTACATTATATAGTACGTTAAAGCTTAAGGGTCACTTTTTCCAGCTTGGTCGGGGCACGTGAATTCTCGGAGCCGGCCCGTTGTTAGAGCTGCATCTTTTTTAGGACATGCATGGTTCATGATAGAAGTTTATGGAGACGAATAATTAAGGGTAAGGAGTTTTAGGGAACGTCACATTTGTGTGTTATTTATCTTAGGGTTAAGAATCCTACATTTTAGGTGGACTTTACATTTGATCGTTTTTTTGTTTGTATATCTATTTGGATCATATGATATCATCATATGTACTTGTATTCTACAATGTCACTCTATTACTCGTTTACATGTTTGTTTTTAAGCCGTCCCTTATCATCCTTTTTTGACGATTCAAAAAGGCACCCCCGAGTCCTGATTGGGGTTCCTTCTTTGTCAATGCTACCACTCAATTCCCCAAGCATAAGCAGGAGTATAGTAGGTGAGAGTCATTATGCTTGCATCTTTTAGACAAACACTACACATGTTCTGACTCGACGACCTGATGTCTAACACATTTGTCATCAAGATTGAATCCCTATAACGACGACATGCCATTGCTAGCTAGGGTTAGCGGGAATGTTGAAGCCTCGTAAATGTCTTTCCCGATGACATATCGTTGGGACACATTAATTTATTTTGATTTTTGATTTTCTTTTATCAAACGTAAAGACGACACAGAAAATAATTGTGTATAGAAGTTAACTAGTTACGCACGGAAAATCACACAACAAAGATTACGCAACTTATAAAATAATCATGCCACCTATGTTAATAACTATGCAACTTATGTTTGAGACTTTGTACGTTAAGCGTCCTTTGTACAATAGCCTAACACTGCATATATCACAAGTAATAGTTAACAATACGACCATCCATATCAAGGCATTGCCATTTCTAAAATAAAGTCATATTTGACTTGAAGTGGTAATGATTGAAATAACATTAACCATTGCACATAAATTTTGCTAAAAAAATGATGATGATATGACGAAAAATGCTCAGAGCAATAATCATTACGTATTGCCTAATAAAGCAAACTAAATCACTTTAGATTGTCGGTCTGAAATAAAAAAAGAAAGTAATAGAGGGTGGTATTTTACATATTCTTCTTTTCTAGAAAAGGCAATTTTAAGCTTTTATGTGGTTTTAAGAGATTGGTAGGATGGCTTGTTCTACTAGAAAGTGAAAAGGGAATTGAAGGGTATTTGAGAGCAACAGTGACATTGCACCAATACCAAATTTTTATGATTGGCCTTCAAGGGAAATGCACCATGAGTATTGCATTTTTCTAAGTAAAAAACTTCACCATAATCTAAGCAACCTCAACCCCTTCTTAGCTACCACTTGCTTTCACCAACCATGAACATTTGGTTTCAATTTCTCTTCTTCTCCCACTAATGGGGTGGCTTCAATCCCTCTTCTCTCCACTCAAAAAGCTTTGGGTTAAACTTCATTCTGCCCACCACAAGAGTATGCTCTTATTACACTTCTCTCTTACTTCTTTTCTTTTTGCACTCATTCGCTTTTTTCGCGTTACTTTGTTAACAAACATGCACCAACCGCGCATTAAAAAATTCCATGGTTAAGACAGTTTTCCAAAGTATTATCGTCAGTTGGTAAATACTTATTTGTAAATGTTCATCATTTGTAATGTATTTGACATGCGCATAATGGGAATTATACTTATAACGTGCGAGTTTTTTCTTTTTTTTCTTATGTAACAGCTAACAATGTTAACCGTAAGCGTGCATTTTCAGGTAGAGGGATATACATATTGTACGAAGATGTAAAATCATGTCCATACGAAGATGTGCATGTACTTTGGTCTATATTGGTCGAGTCTACTCATGCACCACCTCATCCACCGGCTTTGCCACCCATACATTGAAGCAACATTCTTCCCGAAGACGATACCCGAGCTAGCATCATGTGTATGTACATAATCTACCTCTTTTTTCAATCTAGTCTTGTTTTTGTCTCTGAGGTTTTTCGGGAATTGTACTTCAATAAGTTATATTATTATGATACACATTTCGTGCATTCAATATTAAGTTGCATATTCCACATGATGTTTCTACATCGATCACTAAACAAATTTGGGATTCGATCAACATTATAGACTCGACCACTTATCTTATCACCAAGCGTTAGCTTTTAGGTTTGAACTCGATCGCTGATTAGGCGTTGTTGATTTGCTTATGATCAGTCACACTGATTATGGTGGTAAATTATAAAAACGTGAAGACTTTCATTTGGCATGTTTAGAAAGAAAATCAAAATGAATGAAATAAAATGATGGTGGTTTGGCAGTTTGTTGTTGGTTTGTCCCAATTTAAAGCAGTTTTTATTTCATTGTCTCTTGTATAGGTCACTTTCTGTAGATATTATTTGAAAAGACTTAACAATTGAGTTTAGTTTGATGATTTAAATTAAGACTTTTTTAAATGTTTATTTTTCATCTATGAAATTGAATTTTATATATATATGTATATATATATATATATATACCTATGATCTAATGATCTTGTGATATGACGTCCACCCTTATAAAAATGAAGGTGTTAGGTTTAAATCCTAATTCGAGAGAATTTAGGTGCAAATAAATTTGTTGTATAGAAGAAAAAAAAGGGTTAATTTTTACTACTTGCTCGGGTCTTCTGGAATTTAAAAAAAACGGGTCGTCTCGCCCGATCTCGGGGCCCTAATATCAACAAAGGTAGTGTAGAAAGTTTTGGGGCAAACCCCTTATATGCTTTCGGGTCATTTAGGGTTCGGGCAACTTTAACTCTAATTCAGTGTTTTAAAAACCGGTACGTACCGGCCGGTTGAACCAGTTATATCGGATTTTAGTAAGGCAACCGGTATTTAAAACCCGGTATATTTAGACGATTTGCTAGAACATCCTACCGCCGGTTTTTTCAAAAATACCGGTTTAAATAGCAAACCGGTTTTAAAACCAAGAGAATTATGATATTTTTATAAAATGACTTTTAATCTAGCAGATAAAAATTAAAACGAGTAAGCATACTAAACAACGATTCGTTAATCAACCAATTTTGTATCTTGCAAATCCTAGGTTGGCTTCTTTACATATTTTGTACTTGATTAATTTCATATACAAATACAAACTTCATACTTAACTCGATTATTATTCATGTGTGATGTCTATTAATGTACTTTAGGGTTTGTTTTTGAGTTGAATTTGTATTTATATGGAACTACAGGGCAAACTATTCAACCTTGTTGAACATTTCGGTACATCACGGTTCAAACAGTTGTACCGTTTTTGAATAAATTCGGTACGAGTAAATTACTGGTTTTTTAACATTGCTCTAATTCGTGTCGAGCTTCACAATTTGGGCTTCATGTATGGGCTCTAATCACCTATCAGTTTGGGCTTATGTAGATCAATATCATTTTCATCAAAGATTCAAAATAATGGGCCACATTATATCAGCTCCGCGGATTAGATTATTTCTCATTAGATTATTTTTGTTTAATTTCCTTATAGGAGAGAGAACGAAAAGAGAATTATTGGTAGTTTTTTTTAACAGCTAATTTCTTTCACATATTCTACCTTCTACCTTCATGTCTCAAGTGAAACTAAAACCCGTAATCTTTTGGTTAAAGGTCATACACCTTTGTCACTAAATTAAACTAGTGATCGTAGAAATATTGGTAGTTAGATTTCTAAATATTGGGTGCTCATCCACTTGTAATCTCTGATCTACTAACTTCATTTCAGTTTATATATCTTCACATTAGTTGAGAACTTGAGATCAATTTACAGTTGTAGTAATGTCTTGAAATGGGCTGTCAAACTGGAATGATTTTCACTAACATTTTACCCTAATGATCTGTGTTTCGTCACTTCGTAAGTTGTGATTGTCATCATATAAAACCTGTTTCGGTTGGAAAAACTGAACCTAATTTTTGTAGGAAGTTAGTTGCAAAGAAACTTGGTAGGATATTAGTAGTAAAATCCTTTTGTAGGAAATTGACCGCAAAAAACATTGGTAAAATGTTGGCCCCAGAAAAACTTTGGTAAAAAATTGGCCGCAAAGAACTTCGGTAGGAATAATTTGGCAAAACTCGTTGATAGGAAAATGGTCAAAAACTACTTTGTTAGAAAATGGTTGTAAAATTTTTCAGTGTTTTAAAAACCGGTTCAAATCGGCCGGTTGAACCGGTTAAACCGGATTTCGCACAGCAGGCCGGTATTTTGAGTCCGGTATTTTTGACCGGTTTGCTAGAACATCGTACCGCCGGTTTTTGTCTAAAATACCAGTTTTTACTGGCAAACCGGTTTTGTGTCCGAGAAATTTTTATTTTCGCGGCCCGTATTTTTTCGAAATAACTTTTAACCCAACAATAAACATTCAAACGTGTACACTTTAGGACTATTTTTTAATAAACTAAGTGCTTTTGCATTATTTTTTTAATATGGATTAACTTTTTGATTATTTTTTGTTATGGAATCATTTACTTTTAGGTTATTTTTGGATGAAAATTATATTTATATAAAATTATAAGGTAAACTATTCAAACGGTTGAACCTTCCGGTATAACCCGGTTCAACCGGTTTGTACCAGTTTTTAGCTTAATCCGGTACAAGTAAAATACCGGTTTTTAAAACATTGAAAATTTTCCCATAACTTGATTTCCAACAAAATCATTTGGTTTAGAATTTGCCGGTAATTGTCTTTTCTTACAAAATTCCCAACGAAAGCCCGATGCAGGAAACGACCTAGTTTTCTAATAGTGATGTATGCATGTATGTCTATACATATACATAGATATACGCGCATACATACATATGCATACAAAGATACATACATATACACATATAGATATAAATAGTTATTGTACATGTAAACAAATAATAATAACAATAATAAAATTACAAACAGAAATTAATTAAAAAAATATTAAAATACATGAAAGTAATAACAAAATTGACTTGGGAAGAGATGATTAGTCAGGATTTGTCAGAACTACATCTTTATGAGGATATGGTCCATGATAGAAGTTCGTGCAAACATAGTGTCAAGGTTGAGAACTTTTTGAGAACGATATTTTTGGGTCTTAGTTAAGGGACTTAAATTCTTCTTAATTTTAGGTAGACTTAGCATATGACTGTCTTCTTGTTTTTTATGTTTGTTTTACTATGACACGTTTTCAAAATATGTTCTTTTATTGATACATGTATCTTTGTATATTGTCTTCTTTGGAGTTGATGGTTTTTCGAAAAACAACATCTCTATCTTCATGGATATTTACTAGACACGGTTGTTTGTTGTATAAAAATAATACCAAAGCAATACATTCGGCCGGAAGGGTCAGATTTCAAGTTTTAACACCATTAGGAGGAAAATTATATACACATGATAATCCTGGATATTTTTTATAGCAATTCACTTTGATTCTATATATAAAGGTTGACCACGCACATATAGTACATTTTAACTTTTTTCAACATGTCGTTACTTGTATGCTAGCTATTAGCCTATTAGAGAGTTGAGTAACACCCATCCATATAGATGAATATATCAGCATATGTTTCCAAACGAAAGGCTTCACATCTTATTAATATACACTTTCTAGAACCGCCCATAAACTGTACAAAGTGGTGCCATCAAGCCATTGTCAAAGGGCATGATGGTGAAGTTGATGGTCCATAGCATGACCGACCAAGGTCGATAAACGTAATAGACACAACAACCTGGCCCAATTCAATTAATAACAAGTGTGGGCCGAAAGATAATCGAACAGTTATGTGTTGGTGCATGTTTTTTCATATATAGTGATCGAGAATTTCATATTATATATACAAAATTGTGAAACATCATATATATCTAGTTGTTCATACTTAAATATCATTCATGTCTGTACAATCTAGATAAAATATCACATGTATTCATTTCATTATAAAAAAATTAAAATTTTCATATTTACAAATTTTTAACCATAGAATTTTAAATTCCTCTAAATGATTTTTTTTTAATATGAGATTTACACATTTTATTGTAAGCAAACGATTTTTAAACTTCTTACTTTTATAAAACTTTGTTTCAAATTTCTTTTGCCTTCGGTACTAATTTAAGTTTAAACTTTGTTTATAAAATTCAGTTATGAACTTTAGAACTTCGAATTGAATTGACGTGAATATACGAACTCGATTGATGCATATATGTTTTCACATATAAGCGTATGACAAGTTTTAAAATTTCCTCAGATCAAGTTACAAGTTTATGTTTTTTTCTCCTAACTTGGCTGGTTCGAATCAACCCAAATACGTATTGAATTTGAATCGTAGTTCTAATTCTTATTTGATTAGATCAAGGTCTGAATTCACCTTAAAAAATATCTAGCTTGAGCAAACGATTCTCACCATTCAACACTCTCGAGAATCAACTTAATAAAATAGTTTACGAGTAAGTAACGCACCTTAAAAAATATTTTATTTTAAATCAATAAAATATATATTACCATTATATAATAAAAGTTTACCATGTTTAAAATATTTAAAAAATAATTAAGCAACGTGGTTTTAAATTTGTCTAAACAAGTTAAATACATATTTAATTTATAATTATTTTATGTTTTTCTGTTTATTTAATGTCAATAGATTTTCCATTGCTATTATTTTGGTTATGTTCTCTTTTTTATTTGTCCAATTGGCTCCGTCATATATGATTTATGAATGGTGTAAAGAAAACTTGAAAAAATGGTTAAAAATGACTTTCTTGGATTTTGTAAATTTCATATTTAATATATATATATATATATAATTGATAAGTACATACAACTTTTAAAGTTAAACATGAGCAAATATGAAGCTTTTAAACCTTAAAAAACTAGTCATTTTTTAATTTAACGGGTACATATATAATGGGTAATTATAACTTTAACTACTTTTAGAGACGTGTATATACTAAAAATTTGAATCATGTATATACAAAATACATCATAAGTTTATAATGGTATATATGAAAATCTCCGTTTCTTAATAATACCATAACTACATGTTGTATTTAACAATCAAATTGAAGGGAATGACACATAACAAAATGTTAAAACCCTAAGGTGCGGTGATTTTTTCAAACAAGCCGAGCCTATTATCAGATAATCTTGACTTGTATGCGGAATTCTTGTATTCGAACCAAGTGAACTCCTTGTACAAGCTACGTTCCTCTCCTTGTATGAGTGATGGCAATGGTGCTATTTTTTCACTCAATGGTGGTCCACCAAAATATATCATCGACACCCTACTCTTGGTACCGTTTGCCACCACCCTATGCTTCACACTCTTAAATCTTCCATTAGTCATCACCTAAGTCCAAAGCAATCTTAGTCACAATTTAACCATTTTATTATATAACCCCCATCCCAAAAAAAAAAATGAAAGAAAGAAAATAGATCCTTTGAAATATATATTCTTTGTGAAGAAATCCAATATTATTATATATACAATCAAAATTAATTGGCACACGACAAAAGAATATCTTTAATTTACAAATTTTGTGTCATCTTAATATTCACATTTAATCCATCAAAAAATGTAAGTGAAGTTTTTATACCGTAGGTAGTGGTTTGAGTGAAAGAAAGAGAAATCCAATGTTTTTCTGTATATTTGAAAAGTTATTTTTCACACCCTATAATTTTTTAATATATTTTAAAAGTGGTTGTGAGTGAAGGAAAGATAAATGATAATGTTAAAGGTTTATTAAAAAATATTATTTAATTGAAATTGAAGAGAAATTGTAGTGATTTCTAGTGTAATTTTGGATTTGAAGATTGTGATTGGATGTGAATTTTAAGTAATTTAATATTTTAAGTATTTAAGTTTAACTGGGTGTTCAAGGTCCGGTATTGACGGCTATAAATCTTAAAGGTTCGATTACGGTTTTTGATAACCAAAAAACGTTGCTAACAGTTTCACAAAAAAAACGTACAAAAACAAACCGGACCAAGCATGAGAATGCGAAATATATTAGTTTTATTTTATTTATTATCTACTTTATATTTATATGTACTACCATAAATTTATACAAATATACAAACTCATATCCGTTGTTTAAAAAAGTAAGCTCATAAATGAGAAAAAGACTTAAAAAAAAGATCAAATGTAACAAGAAAGAGTGAACATTAAGTAATTACATTCAGCCGCATTAACGATAATGGCGAACATAAAATAGTTTTTTTATACATTTTATCAAACTTTTATGTTAAAAATCTATTTTGTAATCGGTTTTGATAAGCCCAACATTATAGTTATATTATTATTTAAAAAAACATGATTATGACTTTAGAATAAGAAGTTACTTGTTGGACTTGAGAAAAAGATTGATTTGACTAAGGAAACAGACAGCACGATAGGAGAATACATAGATTCATTCGACCTCTTTCTTCGTCTTTCACTGTTTTGTACTAGGTTAAAAACCAGTGTTTCAAATACCGGTTCAAACCGGCCGGTTGAACCGGTTAAACCGGATTTCATACAGCAGGTCGGTATTTATGGTCAGTTTGCTAGAAAATCATACCGGCGGTTTTTTTTCTAAAATATCGGTTTTTACCTGCATACCGGTTCTAAGTCCGAGAAATATTTGATATTTGCGGCTCATATTTTTACAAAATTACTTTTAACCCAACAATTAACTTTCAAACGTGTAAACTCTATGACTATTTTTTTTAAATTGAGTTTTTTTTTATTATTTTTTAATATGGATTGGATTAACTTTTGGATTATCTTTTGTTATGAAAGCATTTACTTTTAGGTTATTTTTGGAGTTGAAGCTGTATATATAGAAAATTATAGGTAAACTATTCAACCGGTTGAACCTCCCGGTATAACCCGGTTCAACCGGTTGTATCATTTTATTTGTTCAATCCGGTAAAAGTTAAATACCTATTTTTAAAACATTGTTAAAAACTTAAAATCAATCTAACCAACACATGTAAATCGCACATTAAAACTTGTACAATACCTAGGCCACGTGTATTTAATAATTAGTTAAAGCGTAACGTCATACTTAAGCTAGTACATCCTTAACTAGCGCGTTTTAAGTTAACTAACATTAACCTTAAATTTAAATTTTTTTTAAAGAATTGGCCCCACACAAAATCCATCATGACAGTGCTCATTAATACCTACCGCCTACCGGGCGTTATGGAGCCTATGTGGCAATTAAAACGCCTAAGACCACCCGTAGTGGTGGCTTTGCCACCAGCGCTATGAAGCAAAACGCGGGGGGTACACCCCCCCCCCCCCCCCCCGCGTTATGTTGATTTCAATTTTGCTCACGTTGTATATAAAACGCTGAGAATGGCACCAAATCCAAATTTGACCGTTGCTTTTTTGACCGTTGGAGAATTAAAAAAAAAATTATTTCCTATATATTAAACCATTTCATCCCCATCCACGTGGCGCATAACCCCTGGATGTGGAGAGTTATGACTACAGCCTGTTTTTGTACAAAACCATAACTCTGACTGGGCGCCACATGGCGCATAACCAATTATAATAGAGCTTTATGAGTACACATGGTTTAAGGCATTAGTCAACATCGCACAATGTTAATATCTTATTACCTGTAACGAATCCCCAACATTGATAAAGAAAGACTCGGAATCTGGAGGAGCAGACATCCAACTTCCATCCCTTAGAAATATTTCAAGCCCGGACGCGTTGTTGGATCGCAAAACGGATATTATTTGCGGGTCAGTGTGCTCGCCAAACCCGACCAATTTCCGATCTTTTGCATGTTCTTGAAACTCCGGAAACGGTGGGTAGTGATTTAGTCGAAATACAGAGTCACTATCTTCATCCATTAACAACTTACTAAACACATTTCTTGGTTGTAATTTCATTTCATCCGCTAGTAATTCCATAATTTCACATGCCATGTGTCTAACCAATGTCACATAATCATTAACAACACCCCTAGCAACAAAAAAAAACTAAGTAATTAGAATAACAAAAACCCTGTAAAATGTATGCATCATTTTATTAGTCAACTATTTAAACGTATAGTTAATATAATAAGAATAATTTAAAAGAAAAGGTAACAACGTGGTCCGATACCATGTAGAATAATATATTTTCAATAATCATGAAAAGGCGTTAAAAAAAAGTAGTGTTTTTACCGAAAATTATCCGGGTAAACGGATTCGGGTTTGGTGTTGAGAAGAAGATATTCGACCCAACCCACATCGCCATTTTTACCAATGCTTTTGTTACCATAACCGAACGGGTCGGGTGGGCCGGATTTCTCTTTAACAGAAAGCGGAGAATCGAAGAACTTGACGGCTTCGGATTCGAGTTTATTAATGAACTTTGCGGGAACTCCGTGATTAACAACCTTAAAGAATCCGAAGTCTTGGCATGCTTTAACGAGGTGGTGTTTTGATTCGGGTTTGGAGAGGTCAATGAGAGGGATGTCGGGTATGATTAATGGGGTTGTGATTGGTTTAGATGGTTTCACGAAGAACTGTTCCATTGGAGGATTTGTTAGAGCCACCATGGTTGAAAGTTGATGAAGATTGTTCAAGGTTTTTGTGTGTTATGTTTATGAAGAATGAAATGAGATGTGGGTATATATAGCAATATTATTACAAACACATGCTATGGTTATTGTAGGGATGTTTCTAGGCTAGAGAGAATATAATATAGTGGATTTTGGCCCAATACAATTTTGGTGAGAGAAAGATTGATTTAGATGGTTAATTGACGGGTGTAAACGAGTCAAGTCATTCGTGATACATTTAAGATCGAATTCTTAAATGTTTGAATCGAACAAGCGTAAACAAACTTGATTCTAGAAATAAACGTGTTCAATAACTGCGTTTGAGTTCGAGCTCGAGCTTCACTTATCGAGCACGAGTTGGTTCACCTCGAGAGCCTAAATGCATCAATCATTTATATAATTTATTTTTAATATTATATATGGCACAGATATACAATAATTATTATAACATGTAAAATTATAATTATATATGCACATACATATGTGTGTCTTGTGTGGATTTTAATAGAACTTTTTAAGATTAAGAACTTTAAGATTATTTTGGACCACTAAGAACACCCATTCAAAAATATATTAGAAAAATGAAAAAATAATAAACCATAAAAAATATAAAAAGTAAAAGAATCAGAACGATTATCTAGCATTTCAGTTTCAGAAAAAAAAAATATAAATCTCTTAGTTGTGCATATGTATATATTATCATTTAACCTCCAGTTACATAATATACACACATGTACATTATCATCTATCGTAAATGTACATATACGTATAAAAAAAATAACATAAATACGTGTTTAAATTAAAAATATATGTATTATACACATATGTACAATTTAGCTAAACCGAGATTTTTTTTTGATCCGGGATGCTAGATAAACGTTTTGGTTTTTTTTACTACAATATTTTTTTTTTTACAATTTTTTTATTATTTTTTTTATATTTTCTTGAATGAATATTCCTGTGGTCCAAAATGGTTCTCATAATTCTCATTTTTCGAATGATTTTCACACGATTTTAACTTACACACACATAGCAATTTTTTTAACATCAATTCAATGAATTACCAAGGATAGATACAACAAAACTTGCACCTTCAAGATTTGAACCCCAACCTTCTGGTTATGGGTCACGCCATTTAACCACCATGATGTATATAAATTAATTAATAAATAATACCTTAACCAAACTCAAGCTAGAAAAACTACTCACATCAAACTCGAGTTTTTGAAATAAAGCCTTAAACGAGCAAAGCTCAAGCACAGTTGAATTTGTAATGTGTATTAAACATTCCTGTATAATTATAATTTTATTTCTTTCATACAATAAGTTTATACTTCAAACCTGTTTCGTATTGAACATCCTTGTATGTAAAGCAAAGGGTAATTTTATTTCTTTTAATTACTCTATCGAGTAATTAATAGAATTAAACTATAATAAGAGGACGTTGCAAAGCCATCTTAATATTAAATTTGGTTTGTCGGGAGACCCAACGAATCTTGTGAACAGTCTAGTGGCCTAACCACCGTTAAGAAAAGGACTAGACTTGTTAGGATATTTGGTGTATATTCAATTGGGGTTCTCATTTTCAAACTTCATGCTTTCAAGTAGGTCATGAAGGTTGGCATGATATTTCAACATTTAATAGAACTATATGCAATAGAATTCTGAATTTTCTTTCTCAAACAACACAATCTTATATCCGAATCCAATGTGGGTTTAGAAATCTTTAAAAGATCACAAACCATGGTCCATTTAATGAAGCGAACAGCACGAAAAGTACCATCGAGAGCTAGATAAGTTATATCCATAACGACATAACATGTATTTAATGAGTTTGTTATTAATGTGATGCAACATGACGGAAATATGTCTGATTATAGATGTTATCGTAATCCTCTTATCCACTACCCTGTTGATACACACGGATAGTGAACCCAGAGTATATATCAATTTGCATGATCCATGATTTTTTATATATGTTGTTGGAAAGGCCGTATATTAAGAACACTTGCAACCACATCATGAAGCAGATACAATTCTAGACGTTATTACGGAAACATATATACAATGGGTACAAACTTTACTAAAGGAGCCTATAAGAAGATATTGATTATTACAAAGACTTTGTAAGAAACTTGTGTTTACATGGGTTTAATAAAGAAAACAAAGAAAACATTATGTAGTTCAAAATGAGGATTTGGAAAATATAAAATGATATTTTGATAAATGATAGATACATATAGGTTACTAATTAATGAATTAATATCTTTGCCAGATGATGGAACGGGAAGACCTAGGATGTAGAAGATCATAAAATGAGTGATTCGGCAGAAAAAAATGTGAATGAAAGATCCCACTGAATTGAATTGGGTCCAGGAATCTAAGAAATAGTGAGAATTCTTGATCTCTTTCAATATCTCTCTCAATTCTAAAATCCAGGACTTGAATTCATGTCCTGTCATTAAATTCCTCCTGATTTATTAGAACTAAAAGAATTCCATTTAAGCATCTCATTGCTTTAGTTGAAAGATTCCATTTGAATTGGAATCTGGTCATTCACTATGACCCGCTAAGCATCCATGGCTGAATGGAAGGAGAAGAAGGAGCCGAGAAGAGGGCATCAGCAACAACTGGTTTTATTACGGGACAGCTCATAATGTTCATATCGATCTATTATGCGCCTCTGCATCTAGCACTGGGTAGACCGTCAAATATATCACTTAAGTTACTATATTTATTTAATATATTATGTTTTTTATTTTAAATGTGAACGAGATAAATAAAATAAGTGAGAAAAAGATTTTTAGGCTCATTGAATTGTACTACATGACATAAATAGCTACTTCTTTATTACATGTAGATGTTCCAAAAAAAATAAATAAATAAATAATAAAAATAATTATTACATGTAGATTAGGATAAGTGTCATTTGTGACAAGGGTGGACTCCCATCCGTCTTTCAAAATAAAAAGTAATAATTAACCTTTACTTGCCATAAACATAGAGTAATTGATGTTATTCTTTCTCAAATGTGTGAGCGTTTGTATCTCGCATGTCACCAATGATCACGTCAATTACGATGGGTCATGTGTATCTTATCTCCCAACTTCAGTTTGAAATTAACCATAGTGTTTTGAAGAATTCAAAGATCATAAAATAGTTCAAATGTGAGGTAACTAGGGTATTGAAGAGACCTAGATATTAAGAGTGCCTCCTCTATTTATTGTGTTTGTTGGAACATTTAAAACGAGCATCATTTCATCCGGTCCATTGTGAATTTACTAGTTAAGAAAGATACCATAAATATACAAATGCAACGAGTAATGCCCTTCTGCAATATCATGATATACATGTGTAGACAAATGATATCTAACACATTATAGTGATGATAACTGTTCTTCAAAGTCATTGTTAGGTTTCCATAGGGCTAGCAATTTATACACGAGACACGAATCTACGACACGTATCTACACGACTTTAACATGTAACAGGTAAGGACTTAACAAGTTTCGTGTACTAAACAAGTAGAGACGAATTTACTTGTTAATTTTCATGTCTAAACAGGAAAAATATCTGTTATTATTAAAGACATGTTAATACCTGGTTAGATTTTTATAATTAAATATATATATATATAATTATAAGTTATCTTAAACCCTAATTTTCTAAAACATTCGCACTCTATGTTTCTCATCCGTCACCACTCACGAACATTCTCTTTCCGTCTTTTGTTTCACTAAATAGATTGTCAAATATGTGTTTCTAAATAGATCTTATCGTGTATATTATGTAGTAACATGTTCATGTTCGTGTACATGATAAGTTTTTGTGTCGTGTATAAATATACATATTTTATATTCGTATTTTATCGTGTTAGTGTCTTATCATTTATAGAGGTATACACAATGTCTCAGCCTTATGTTTTCAGAGTTTTTTCTCAAAAGAGTGTTGTGAAGAAAATTTCTTACCAATATAGTGTTGCTACAAAAGTATTTACCAATTAAGTGTTTTTAGTTTCTCTCTCTTATTAAAATCATTAGGTAACTTTTAACTTTAATACAAACAAACTTTTTTCATTAACAAATACAAACTAATTTAATATTTTGAATAAATGATTTGAATTTTACTAAATAAAAATGTTTTTTTTTCTTTTATTAGATAAACATTTATTTTATATAATAAAAATAACATATAAAATATATATAAATAACAAAAATAATACATTAAATATGCCTATTGATCTTTATAAAAGTAAAAAAAAAATTGTACCTACATTTTGTATCTTATTACATAAAGCAATGTCTTTATGTATATAAGAAAATATTTATTTATAAAAGAAACGAACGTATTTAACATATTGTACCACTATTTGGAAAATATTATAGCATTTTTTTAACAAATTGTACCTTTATTTTGTATCTTATTACATAAAGCAATGTCTTTATGTATATAAGAAAATGTTTATTAAAAAAAAGAAAAAAAACATGCATTACACAACAACGTACGCTAGCGGAACTTAATATATACTATAATTGCAATTTTTTAACTTGTTTGTTATGTGGACTTTTAATATTAGTGTAGTCTTCATATGCATTATCTTTTTTTACAAACTCTTCTAATACTAAAAATAATATGATTAAAAGAATCTTCCTAAATTGTAAGACCTGCGAATAAAAAAACATGTAAAGAAAAAAGACATACAATTATATTTAATAAAAAAGTAGTTTTTAAAAATATTAAAACTAGTTTGTTTATAAAGTTATATGTTATCCAATAACATATAAATTTATAAACAAGAGAATTTATAACATTATATTTATTATATTGGTTTTATTTATAAAGATCTCAAGGCATATTCTATGTATTATTTTTGTTATTGTATATATTTTATATGTTATTTTTATTATATAAAATACATGCTTATCTAATAAAAGAAAAAAATAATTATTTAGTAAATTTCAAACTCAGCTATTCAACATATTAAAATAGTTAGTTTTTGTTTAAAAAAAAGTTGTTTTTTTTTGAAGTTAGAAGCTATCTAATAATTTTAGGAGAGAAATTCAAAAACATTTAATTAGTAAATACTTTTGTAGCTACACCATATCAGTAAATGCTTTCTCCACAAGACTTCTAAGAAAAAATTCTATGTTTTCATACGATCATATGCAATTTTAACCTTGAGAAATGGGTTTGTAATTAAGGCAAGTGGGGCATGGAAAGTCATAAATGCAACAAGCGGAAGAGGGTTGAGGGGTTATGCTGGAATTGACGAATGTAAGGTGGCCACGTGGAACTGAAAATGACAACGTTGTCATTGGCCATAACACGTTTCTAGAATGTTGTTCAATGATACATTGATATCTGTGGCTAGCATGGTGGCCATTCTTTTAACACGTGATATCCTGGAAACCGTACATTTGAAATAAAAGCGGCGATACTGCCTAAGTTCAATTTTTAGTCATTCTGGACAGGACTATATCTTATTTTCACTGATCATGATGCAATCTTTTTTCTTCTTTTTAATATAACCTTCTAAGTATAGTTACATACCACTAAAAAATAGTGTTTCCGACGATACATAAGAAAAACGGGCAACAAACTGCACCAACAACCTTTCTTAGATAGCTACACTAACGTTCAAAAATAGCATTCATATGACGTGGGGGTCACAACACTACAATTCATGATTTATTGAACATGACTAAGTAAATCTATAGCCCCAAACACTAGGAAATTAAAATTATCAAATGCGAAGGGAATTAATAGGTGTTGGGTAAAGACACGTTTTCTCGTGGTTGATCACTTTGCATGAAGCAACTTTTAATGCAACCTGACCCACCATGAAAAGTTGAAAACCCATGTGTGTTTCTTCCTATCCATCAAAACCAAAATGTCAGCTGGTTTGAGAGTTGATCTTCTATCCATTGGGTTGATTAAGAAATTTACAGATGCTTAAATCTTAACGTAAATCCCGACGCACCTGAATATGTCATAGAACACATCCCTAGCCAAATTAACACTAATATTTAAGGACTAAAAGTTGAAATATATATTGTAAATTTATATTTCAATAATACATGAAAGTTAATTTAAAAAGTCGGCTATGTTGATTATCTAACAATTAACTAGAGTGTTACTTTTTAAACGGATCCAATAACTCAATACTATTAGCAGTCGATTCTTTGGAGGTAAATTCAGAGGACAACATTATTGCCCATATTTTGTATTTTAGTTACATTATCTACGGCCATATTCATGTTGCATGTTTATAATATATTCAAGTCTCTCATAACTAATGAAAACATCCAAATTATTCAATATGAATATATTATCCATATTCATGGTATAAAGCCTAACTAAAATCTCATATTTTTGTCATATTTCTTCTATCATGTTTCCGGCTCTATGGCCGCCAACAAAGATGTCATGGTGGCTGCACCAAAACTGTCAACCTTGCACCTTGTCTACATTATAACGAACATTTAGAATAAGGCTGGTATCCTTGACGACACATAGGTTACATACTCATTTCTATTAAAAAATCGATATATTTAATTGAAAAATCTCGATTTGTAAATTGTAATAATATGAGGGAAAAGCGACGGTGCAAAAATATTTGAAACAGTTTGTTTGATGTTATTAATCTGTTTTTAAAACATTTTATTATTATTATTATTATTGGAACAATAGGAAAAACTAATAAAAAATGAGAGAGAGCACTTATGATGATGTAACACGTGATTCAAAATATCTTTGTATTCAAATGTGATATTGAACTTGGAATTGTGATATGACCGAGATAACCACAAATCATATATAGGAGATTCCCCAATCAATCTTTACTTTTCTAATTTTGGCAACATATAAGAAACATCATTAGTTTGATGTAACATTTAATCGGAATTTAAAAATCAATAATAATGTGAATTTACAATAGTTTTTTATAGATGAATAAAAATAGCTTTAATCATTTTAAAATATATTCAGATTGGATGAGCTAAGATCAAGAGCTTTGCACATGTAAGTTTAATCTTTCTAATTTTTTATGTTTATCATAAATTAAACACACCATTTGTATAACGGTAAAAATGTTGGTATTATCTAGTAAAAACTAGAGTTCAGGTCTTATAAAAAGAAAAAAAATATGAAAAATAAAAAATTGCTTTTAAAATAAAAAAGATAGATTTGCACACCATCACATTAGTTATTATAATAGGTGTATTGAATGGCGCAACAAATAGTTTTAAAGGTATTTAAGAAAAGCGAGAAAGAAACTTAGAAAACTACAAGTAAAACATCTTTAATTCGCCGTTGTGAAGAAATTCTTGACTAATGTGGCCTATCTATGGGATTGGCAGGCGTCGGGGGGCTCGTGAAGGTCGTGCATGTGAGGAAGGGTGAGTTTGAGGTATACGAGAGGGGGAATGACTAATGAGAGTGGACCATGAGTCCGTCCACAACTCCACGTTTGAAAATGGGAAAAGGGGGGACATGTAGGAGGGACAACATCTACCATGGCGGAGTTTAGATTTTATCCAAGTTAGGATCTGGTGTGGTTGAACCAATTAACACATTAAGAAAACATGTCTTTTTCGGGTCAACCTAAAAGTATAAGAATGTTTTTTATGTCAAATAAATTCATTGAAATTTTATTTTGAAATTCAGAAGAAAAATTAAAATTACACATGAGGTTTTATAGTTTGAACGTGATAATTTATCTACAAATTTGTTTTTAGTTGTATATTTGTAATGTCAAGGTATATAAAAAACACACACAAAAAAACCAAGATTAACTTTTCATGTTATATATCTAGCGTTCGTATCACCCTATGCAAACTTGTTTCATTTTCGGGTTAATCATGAACGTGTCTTACACGATTTTCAATTTTGTATCTGAGTTAAGATGCGAACATGACCCATATTTTAACCCTTATTATTCTTACAATATTGAAACTATAAATATTTTTAATTAATTAAAGAAGTTGTTTATTATTACCTTGCAGTGCTAAATAACTAATTGTTTTGTTGTTTCATATCAATGAAATAATATTATAAAATTTTTGTGAACACTAGTTCAAAACGTAAACGCATAGAATGCAACAGATTGGAAGGATATCTTTGGTAGCTTTTTGTGATCATGACATGCTAATCATTATTAATCATGAAAGTGTACAAGAAGACTATTAATAACAAAATTTGTTTGTTTGGACGAAAACCAGATACGAAAAAGAACTAGTGGATTTGCGATGGATGGATGGATGGATTCCTATCATCCTATGCTAGTCTTTGTGATCATGACATGTTGGTCAATATTGTTCATCAAATTGTACAACTTTTAAATGATAAGTTTTTTGTTTTGTTTTTGTTTAATTCAAAGTTTAGTTTGGAGCATGCAACCGGTTTAGGGTTGTCGTTAAAAAAAAATGATTTTGTGTTCGTTTTTAAGAGTGAGGTAGTGTTCTTGAACAATTTTACCTAGATGGTCACTTTTTTTAATGTTTATTACTAAATAGGAAATTAGTGTTTTTTTTGTCTATGACAACGAAATGAACACATGTTTAAATGATCCTAACCTCGGATGCTCTTAGGCTAGATGTAACGGACTTAGGGAAGTGTGAAGGAAATTGGGCTGACGTAGCGTGGGATGCCAGATGGATCAAAGGTAACAAAAGCATGGTCGTCCCAAAATGAAGAAGCAACTAACAAGGATGAGAAGTGTGGGATACGACTGGATGGAACGTGACATGGAAACTTCATAGAGCGTTGAAGAGGTAGGTCCCAGCAGAGCCCAGTTGGACCCGCAAGACTCACCTTGAACAGGGACGTCTGCGCAATGACCAACTGCTCCAGCAGGACCCACCATGCTCAAAGAACCTTACGCGCAGTACGCCAGCTGTACCCGCAGGGAAAGCCTCCCAATGGTGAAGTACCCCGCCTGTTCCCGCAGCTGCGGATACAAGCCATCAGGGAAGGCTACCCGCACTAACAGCAAGGCTACACGCACAAGGCATTAGCCACTTCAGTAGTCACATGAAGGAATGAGCAAGGCGGGAATACTCCCGCCTAAATGAGCCAGTCCGTATGCTTCTGGAAGGTCTTTCGTACTATACCTACCAAGGTATGGGCGAAACAGACAATTTGACCAGAGCAGCCCATGAACCAATCACAGGGTGACAGCTCACCGACAACAATACGAGGATGAGCACCCTCTAGTACTGTTTGTCACTATTAGCCGCTGCCTACTCACCAACCCTTACGATGGGACGTGCGCAGCCTGCAGTTGGTGGAACAGTGCGTAGCCGGCAGTAAAGGAACAGTATACAGCCGACCTTTACTGTTGGCCGTAGCCTATCCACCAACCAGCATGGCCTGTGCGTAGTCCACTGTTGGTGGAACAGGATTACTATTCAGCCGGCTGTACCTTTTAGGAAACCTACATTCGGCTATAAATACTCCAACACCTTGGAATGGTAAGGACATGATCTGATATCTCAATCTTATCTAGCAATCTCTTAATACACACTTATATTCAGAGCAATCTAGTCTGATTCTCACGCCGGAGGGTGGTCACAAGGAGGAACCCCCCCCCCCCCTTCTCAGTGACGAGCTTACGGTGTCTGTTTTGCAGGTCTCCAGAAGGACAACCTTCTCTGTCGGACCTCATCCTCGTGGGAAACATTACTTAACCCCCAGATTATCTATAATTTGCCCGTGGGTTCACTTAGTGTTTCTTCAAGCGTCGTGATGCTTTCTCTAGTAAGTAGTAACAATAAAAAACAAAAAATAGAAATTATTAAATAGAAAAGAAGTGTAACATTTGTTCATAGTTTTAGAAAAGAGAAATTTAACTTATATTATTGTTCCGTATATATTGTCATATGTTTTATGTAAATTGTAAGAACAATCTAACCTTCGTTATACACCTCTCGTGACCCACCATGCTACCTACCTCGCTTTATCCTAATATCGTAAAATTTTATATTTTTTGGAATACCTTATTGTACCAATTCATTTATTAATAGTATTTTCAAAATTTATTATATATTTATTTTTGTACCTTTTAGGGATAGTCTTATCAATGTTTTTTTTTTAAATTTTTCTCTATATATCTTATTTAAGTCTCTGCATCATATATACTTATTCTTATGCTATTTTGCTATTTGAACAAATGTTATTTTTTTCCTTCTCTTTCATGTTTATAGGCTTATAAATGAACGCAACTCGATAAATAAATAAATAAACTGAATAAACATGACCAATTGTTGTTCATGTCTATGCTCGTTCTTAAGACACTAAACATATCTTTATTCGTTTATGTACTTTCATTAATATTATAAATGAACATAAAAAAACACTCATTACAAGTTAAAAGTAAATAATTTCATAATTTAAGCGTAAATACTTTCACTAATCTAAACATGAACACTCATTAGTCGTTAACCAATGTGGATGGTTTCCAATTATCCATCTTTCCTAGCCTAGACTTTTCTTTTTTACTTTATCTTCTCCACATCAACCTTTTTCTTTAATCTTTTCTTTGAACTTCCCTAACTGCATTCACGATCCATTTCTCATGCTCATCTCTTTCTATAATTTAACAATAGTTTATCATTCCATAAATTTATCTATTATTTTTTGAAAACATCGCACATCTCATTCGCCATTCACGTCGTTGGATGACACTGAGAAGATCTTAATGGTGTTTGATCAAGAATTCTCATGCGTTGTGAGGGAGTTCCCAAAATTCATTCTTTTAAATTTTCTAGACATCTAAGACCTAGTATTATGAAGGGGCTAGTTAATCAAATGTGACGTCACGTCACTGACACATGGGCTACAAGGCTTTCACTAACCCCTTAAAAGTATATAATGGTTTAGCTAAAGAGACGAGGTCATAGTAACGTGATATTGACACAATTAAATGATTATTGTGAACTAGGTTAGTTACCCGTGTTACACACGATTGAAAAATAAAGAAAAACGTAATATATATCGTGTGTGTGTGTTATATTTTATTGAATTGCAAATGCCATATTTATAAGAACGGATAATTTTACGTGATTCAATTTAATTAAAACATAATTATTATTTGATTTTGGTCAATAAAGAATAAGAAAAAAAAATATAAATTGTTTGAATATTATACAAATGTATTGTGAAATATGGAAAGGTCAAGAATTTAATATAATTTTGGTGTTATATTTGAAGAAAATACATATTTATATATGTTAAGTCAAAAAATATAACACAATTACCACTTTAAAGGGATTGGTAAGCATATTTAGTTTAAAACATGAGGTCTTAGGTTTATGACCCGTATCAAACAATTATTTATTTTATCTTTCAAAATTTATTAAACCACTGTCATGGAAGAACGGGACATGAGTTATAATAAAAAAAATGGTTCAAGAGTCATGATATAATAGGAACTAGTTGACTGAAGTTGGACATGTCCTCAGTGTTTTAAAAACCGGTTCAAACCGGCCGGTTGAACCGGTTAAACCGGATTTCATACAGTAGGCCGGTATTTTGATTCCGGTATTTTTGACCGGTTTGCTAGAACATCGTACCGGCGGTTTTTGTCTAAAATACCGGTTTTTACAGGCAAACCGGTTTTAAGCCCGAAATTTTTTTGATATTTGTGGCCCTTATTTTTCCAAATTACTTTTAACCTAACAATTAACATTCAAACGTGTAAACTTTAGGACATTTTTTTAAAAATTGAGTGCTTTTGTATTATTTTTTTAATATGGTTAACTTTTGAATTATTTTTTGTTAAAGGAATCATTTAGTTTTAAGTTATTTTTGAATTCAAGTTATATTTAAAGGAAATTATAAGATAAACAATTCAACAGATTGAACCTCCCGTTTCAACCGGTTGTACTATTTTTTAACCCAATCCGATAAAAGTAAAATACATGTTTTTAAAACATTGTATGTCCTTCAAAAACTTTATTAGAAGTGATGTACGAAAGACTAGAACTTGCTAAATTTGTACTTTAGTTTCTAGCAAGGTGGTGTTGGTTGAAGCAGATTATGACAGAGTGGGCTTTTGATATTAAAGATGTGAGTTTAATAAGTTTTATAATTAAAATTTATTATAATTTGTAACTCTCACTTAAAATGTTTTGACCCGTGACTTTTGTGAATTTATGATCAAACACTGGTTTTATTTAGCTAGAATACTTTCACAAGATGTGACAATGTAATGGATTTAGTGATATGACATTAGAGGTGGTAAAATATAATGGTTCACGAACAGAAACCAAACTGGTCACTCTAAAATCAGTTTATAACCGAAACGAACTGCTAGTTTACAATTGGTTTGAGAATACTTGTTATGAGCATTATGGGTTTGAGCTCAATTCACACACATGACACCATAATGAATCAATTAGGCAGCCCAATTCAGGAGTTTGTAAGGCCCACCAACTTATGAAGGGTTACTGGTTACAAACTTACAATTAGAGGTGCACGAAAAACCCGTACCCGGAACCGGACCCGAAAAGAATATACGGAACCGGTTTTTTTATACCCGGGTATTCTATACCCGAAACCGGAACCGACCCTACCCATAGGGTATGAATAGGGTATGCTTTTTGAGCTCCATACCCGTACTCGATTTATACCCGTAAATACCCGAAACCGGTCATACCTCATACACATACCCATAACGGTTTTCTAATACCCAAAATAAAACATGTGTTTTTATAGTTTATTTTTATGTTTACTTCACAACTTTTATGTTTAAATTTTTTTAAAATGCATATTATTAAGTAAATAATTTGTACTTAAGTGGATTTATGGTTTTGTAATATAGTTTAATTATTTTTTTAAAATTACAAAGCAAATTTAAATTTTAAACAAATTTAAAAATGAATAAATAATTTACAAATTCAAAACCGGGTATTAATACCCGGGCATACCCGGTTCCAGTACCCGAACCCGATTATACCCTGCCCGGGTACATAGGGTTGAGTTTTTCACGTCAATACCCTACCCGATTTCTCTCAATACCCGATCATACCCGAAACCGGTTTCATACCTGAACCCAGGTATTAGAAAAACCCGATTTGTGCACCTCTAGTTACAATCGCATGTTGAAAGGGCAGTTAGAATAAAGTTTAGCGTATGAATGAATTTGTAGAAGAGAGGAACTCTAGTGTTTGATTGGATCTTGTTAAAACTGGACCAAACGGCCACAAACCGAACCGATTTTGGCTTTCTATTACGAAAACTGAACCACTTTTTAACCTAAAACTGAAGTGAGCTGCTATATTTTTTTAACAGCATTTGAAACTACCCCGTCTTACCAAATGAGTCATCATAAGACAGGATGTCAACCGTTCTTAATGATTTGTACGCTTCATGCATGCTTGACTCACCCGAGAATACTATCAAGGAAGAAACTCGCTACTGTGGGAGAACTCCATCAACTCAGATTTCGAACATGAGACTTTAAGATTCCAATGCTATTAGACCATAAGGCTAACTGTTTGAGCGACTCTAATTCTAATTAAAACAATTATTTTTTTAATTATTAAAATTTAACAACAAATACATGGCCATCGAGTTTTGTAATAGGAAGTCTGGAACAGAAACCCATGAGATGAGCCCAAACTACACTGGGCTGGTACAGGTTTAAGCCCTTATTGCTTATACTGAGGATAATTTGTCAAGTAAATTGATTTGGATCGGCTAAGGGACTTGAAATCCCTTTTCATAGAGCCCCAGGGATCTGGTTCCATCAGTTTTGGGGGAAATCTAAGCCAAATGCTCACTACGTTTGGGAAAACTACAAACCAAAACGGTCGAATCGGCTGGGCCCACCTAAATGGTTTGGCTTTTATGGTTTAAACCGTTTTTTATTTTCATTTAAATTGTTATTTGTACTAAGAACATTAAAACAACGATGATGATTCATGAAATAAGCGTACCGATAACCCGAATCTTATAAATCTTAAACTTCCTAAACATGTTAATTTGCTTCGGTTTTTAACGGTTTGGTTTAAACAAATTCATGAATTTGTATGTTAATAATTAATTGTTCTCTAATACCAACCCAAGATCTTCTGAATAGTATTGAGCATTCATGAATTTGTTTAAACTAAACCGTTAAAAACCGAAGCAAATTAACAAGTTTAGGAAGTTTAAGATTTATAAAATTCGGGTTATCGGTACATTTATTTCATGAATCATCATCGTTTTAATGTTCTTAGTACAAATAACAATTTAAATGAAAATAAAAAACGGTTTAAACCATAAAAGCCAAACCATTTAGCAGGCCCAGCCGGTTCAACCGTATTGGTTTGTAGTTTTCCAGGAGCGGTTCGGCTTAGATTTCCCCCAAAACCGATGCAACCAGATCCCTGGGGCTCTATGAAAAGGGATTTCAAGTCCCTTAGCCAATCCAAAGCAATTTACTTAACAAATTCCATCGGTAGTTACATAAAAGATATCATAATGTTTTTTTTAAAACGGCTAACTCACACACTCTAAACCTATTTCTACATGTATATAATAACATATTCACCATAGGCACTAGAACCCTTGGCAAACCCTTTGAGAGAAACACCAGACTACAAGCCCATTGGTACAATGTAGTCGTTAACAAACCCTTTCAACCCGAACTTGCGATTCCTTTCTCAAGATTTGGTTCTACAGATTCTTGATGAGCTAAATCATACGTCGCATGAACCCCAACAAGAACATAGTAAACCAACATCACACCGCTACATATAAAAAATCTCTTAAACGCAATAGCACCCAACGACCCGATCAAAAACACATTCATCAAAATCGACAACGCAGGCAACAACGGAACCAATGGGACCCCCCAAACCTTAGGAACCCTTTGCTTTTGAACCAACATCATTCCAGCCGTACCCACGAACCAAAACCCGCCGCATACTGCATACCCGATCCACCCTTTCACATTTACCCCCCAAAGCGCGGTTATCCCAATAGACGAGCCGATCACAACAACTAGACAAACCATAAACTTAACCATGTCGTGTTTAGATGTTTTGTCCTTCACATAATACCGCCTAACAAGCAACGCAACCGCCATTAACATGAATATAAACAACGTACTAAACGATAACACGCTTGACAAAACATCAAGGCTCGAGAAAAAAGCGACAACACAACTTATTGTGGTAACCAACAGAGTAGCGTAAATCGGGGTCCCCGTTTTCGGGTGGACCAATGCGAACCATGGCGGGATCATATGGGCCCGGGCTATTTGAGTGGTGTAACGGGCCTGACCCATTGACCCGATTAGCATACTCGTTAGCATACCCTTTAAAGCACATAAACTCACAACATATTTAGCCCATTTCATACCGATTTTCTCAAATGCAACCGAATACGCAGCGTCTGGATCTATATCCGTGTACTTAACCATTGATGTAAGAGCTAATGCCATTAAACAATAAACCACACTAACTGTAGACATCGAACCAACGAGACCTAACGGGATATCCTTTGCGGGTTTTCGTGTTTCTTCCGCCATGTTGGCAACCATGTCGAAACCCGTGTACGACCAGTAAACGACGGCTGCAGCTTTAAACACACCTTCGGCTCCATACGGGAAAAAGGGTTGTAAGTTTGAGGTTTTCGCGTGTGAAAACCCGACAATGATTATAAAAACTATGATCAAGGAACTTATTATTGATAATATCATGTTGGAGAATGATGTTAATTTGGTTCCTCTCATTGCTACCATGTTGGCCATGAATAATACTGCAACTGCAAGCGGGTCTAGTAGATTGAAACCTTCTGCAAACGAGTCAATTTTGATGCGAAGGATATCGGGATTGGAGCTAATCATACTAGCAAAGTATGATGAGAATGATCGAGCTAAACCGGCTGCACCTGCAACAGCTTCTAGTAGAATGTTACCTGAAAAAAAAAAGATCAAATTAAAGGCTTGTTTGGCATTGTGGATAACCGAAAATCAAGGATCATCAGAGATATATATAAAAATGCAAATTGTTAAATTTTGGATAAATTAAAGCGTGTTTGGCAATGTAATAACTGGTATCAAAGATAAGCATACTAATCCACATTGTTCAATTTTGAAACAAAGTATGATAATCAAAATGAATGCAGATTGTTTAATTTTTTTTAACAAATTAAAGGAGTATTTTGCATTGTGCAACTATCAGCAAAGATAAATTAGGATTGACGCAAATTGTTCAGTTTTTTTTAGCAAAATTGAAGATAAGACCGACTGTTGTGGTATCATCAAGGGCGCCACCCACCTGCCACGCAAGCACGATGGGCGCCAACCCTCTTTCCCCGCCAACGCAATGACGCCCACCATTCCATCATTTCCAAAAAAATCCGAACGTTAGATTGGTTGACTCAACTCAATCCATAACACACCCATATCCATGACACTTGCCTTTTGGGCTTGCAAATTAATGCCCCACTGCTTACGTGACAATAACGTGACATCACTTTTGATTAACTAACCGTCAACTAGGGCTGCAAACGAACCGAACGAACACGAACAAGGCCTTGTTCGTGTTCGTTCGTTAAGGAAATAATGTGTTCACGAACGGTTCATGAACACTTACCGAACAAGATTTTATGTTCGTGTTCGTTCATTAAGGAAATGAATGTGTTCATGAATGGTTCAAGAACACATGCGAACACAAATAAAATCAACAAAGCCTAGAGATTGAGACCGACATATTCATCAATGTGAATAATAAAAGCCTGCCAAAGAATCGAACAAACACAAACAAAGGCATATTCGTGTTCGCTCATTTAACTTTAAACAAATACGAACACTTAATCGAACAAATATTCAAGTTCTTTTTCGTTTATTTAAAAAAAGAACATTTGTGTTCGTTTAAATTATAATCTAAGGGAACATAACTGGCCAAAGATAAACGAACATAAACGAACATAGATGAACAAATGTAAGTGAACACAACAAACATAAATGAAAACAAATTAAAACATATAAAACATTTAATTAGATGACTCATCAGATAATAATTAATTATATTCTATTAACACATTACGAGCATAAATAAACGAACGTTGATGAACATAAATGAACGAACGGAACATGTGTTCATGTTCGTTCGTTTAGTTAAACGAACACAAATTATTTGTTCGTGTTCGTTCGTTTAGTAAATAAACGAACATAAACGAACTTCCCGCCGAATGGTTCACGAACAGTTCACCGAACGTTCGGTTCGTTTATAGGCCTACCGTCAACCACAACACATGGTCTAATCATAATTAATGTAAATTAATCAACTTTGGAATAAAATTATAAATAATCAAAGTTAATGCAAATTAATCAATTTTTGAACAAAATCAAAGATAATCAAAATAATGCAAATTGGTCAATTTAGTAACAAATTAAAGGGGTGTTTGGCAACTGGCGTTGTATGAATTAAAGATAAACAGAATCAATGCCAAGTCTTGAACTTTGGAACAGTATTAATTAAACGAGTATTTGACAACATGCAAATTGTATAAATGTATAATAATAATAATAATAATAATAATAATAATAATAATAATGATAATAATGATAATGAGTTACCAGCAGCAATAAAGGCAACAAAATCCCCCAATTCAATCCTTAAAAACGAGAACGAGCCACCCGCAATGGGAATCTCAACAGCAAACTCCGTATAACAGAACACCGAGAACAGAGCCGATAACCCGGACAAGGCATACGACAACACAATAGACGGTCCAGCGTCGTTTCGAGCTTCAAGTCCAGTAATAGTAAAGATCCCCGAGCCAACAACCGAACCAAACCCGAGCCAGATCAAGTCAACCCAAGTCAAACACTTTTGCATCTCATTCTCACTCTGTTTCTTCAACTCAATTAGTTCGTTAACGTCACTGGACCGGCCGAGGCACCGGTCGTGGAGACGGTGGAGCGTTTGGGTGAATGCTGACGTGTAGGTGGTTAGGTTTTGGAAGGTGGGTTCGGGGTAGAAGTCTTGTTTGCTGAATCGCCAGTAGGATCTTGGTGGTTGATGGTCCATGGGGTTAAGGTTAAGGTTAAGGTTAAGGTTAAGGGGTGTGTGCAGATCGGAGTTGTGGCTCATCGGGTTTTATTGGTGGGTGAATTTGGGTTGGATGGTGGTGATTGGTGGAGGATGGGTTAGGGCTAGGTGGAAATCATGCATTATTGTTGGATCGGGATATTATTCATATTTATTTGAATTTTGAAGTTAAGTGTTTTTAATTTAATAATATTTGGTTTTTAATAAATGTTGTGATCGTGAATGATATTTTATTGTTTTTAATTAAATGTAGTGATTTATTGCACTGGTTGCAAAATTGGTCACGTGTTTATGCATGCAAGTCATGTGGACGAATAACAGGTTCTGTTCATTTAGGCTATGCGTAGCGGAGGGCTATAAATGGTGACGAATTGCAACACGTGACGTCTAGTCAGCAATGGGTGAAAATTTATTTTTAGGGTGTAATGGTGTAGAGCTACAAACTGGGCCGCCAATATCTTTCTTTATTATTTTCTTTTTATAATTAAACTAAACAAATAAAAACCAATTTATTTAAATAATTAAATAAAAATGCATTAAAATTAAAAAGAAATGCAAAAAAAATACATAACTAAAAATTAAAAAAATACATAACCAGAAAAAATAATATCCATAATATTCGCGCATTTATTCAATTCGTTGTCGTTGCAATAATACGGCCTCTTCGTGTAACCCGACCGCTTTGAGGGATTCGTATTCTTTACTCATTTCCCGCAATTTCAACATAGTGGCAATCTTTTCGTGTTGTTGTAGTTTTCTCTCATGGCATCGTTGAGTTCCTCGACACACTTTTCGTGTTTTTTGATGATTTCTATCATGGTAGCGGTGAGTTCCACGGGATTCGGTTGGTTCGGGTTGTTTCTAGGATTCATTTTGCTAGATTTTTTGAAGAAGGTGTATGTTTATATAAATATGAAATGGAGAAGAAGGATATAAAATGGATATGAAATGGAGAAGAATGTTTATGTTTATATAGATATATAAATATATTGTTTTAATTAATTTTTTTTATTGTTGACCGTTTGACAACGGTCAAGTTAATAAAATAATATTATTTTTAAACACCTTTGGGCGACAACAACTCTCCGCCCCCGCCCCTTTTCGCCCAAAAATCGCTGAGGGGGGGGTGTTCCAAACCCTTTTCGCCTTAACCCATGTCCCACTACACATTGCCTTAATGTCATCTCTTTAGAGATATTCTTTTTTCTAAAAATTTAAATTCCCCCTTTGTTCTCTTAGTAACATGTCGTCGTCACTACGTTAAAAGTTCAAGACGTAATATTTTTAAACCAGTCGTTTTCTTGCTATGTTAGCTCAAAACTTGTCGTCTCCCCGCCATTCACATTCCCGCTATGTTAGCTCATAACTTGTCGCATCTGCGCCATGCTAGCTCAAAACCCGTCACATTCCCGCTATGTTAGCTCATAACTTGTCGCATCTGCGCCATGCTAGCTCAAAACCCATCGCCTCTCCGTCATGTTAGCTAAAAAAATCTTCCTTATCTTTACTAAAAACAAGAATCCTGAAATAATTTCAAAAATATTTGTATAATAAATAACTTTATTGGTATTTAAGTTCTTCTATATTTAATTTGAATATTTAATTTTAAAACTCGTGCATACCATCAAAATCATTTTATTTGTACCTTTTTTCCCTAACTTCAATGTTTTTTCCGCAGGAACAACGATTAACGAATATTCATTGAATGCTGATACTTTACATGACTCTCTCTCTCTACCTCAAAACACATGTAAATAGTTACGGGGATAGAAGATCAACACCAATTTTAACTCTCAAACCTTTAGTTTTGAAGATATCAACTAATAGTATCCATATAAACCTAAACAATAGTATCAATGACATAATCGTCTAGTGGTATCGTGCTTGCCTCTACAAAAGTAATGTGATGGACGTGGGTTTAAATTTTAAGGATTTCAGGTGGAAGAGTATGTTGTTCAACAAAAAAATAATAATAAACCTAAACAATAAGCGTGTTATATACCGGAGCATTTACATGAATGACTCCCATCTCATTTTTTAACAACAAATGTTACTTCTATCACCGATAATTATACTCTTTTGCCTATGTTTAAACTTGGGACATCCCCTCTAGGAGACAAGTGTCCCACAATGAAGAAAATATCATATTTAATATATTTAGATTCATTATACGGATGCAACTTGATTAGTAAACTTTTTATAATTTTAACCATATATGGAACAATATGTTTCCTTACTAAATCAGACCTATAGTTGATGCAAGTAGACGTGCACAAAAAAACCGGTTCCGGAACCTAACCGGTGGAACCGAACCGGAACCGGTTCCAGTTCCAACCCGGTTGGAACAATACCCGGTTTTGGTATTTTTGTACCCGAAAATCGTACCCGGTTCTAATATTTATATGTCAGTACCGGTCCCAAACCGGTTCCTACCCGGTTATTAATTGGAACCGGTTTGGTTCGTACCCGGAATAACCGGTTCCGACGGGTTTTTTTGAAGGGTCAAACAAAAGTCAAACTAGCCATTGGAACCGGTTCCAACGGTAATATAGCCGTTGGAACCGGTTTTTTTAGACACCAATTAGCCGTTGGAACCGGTTCCAACGGTAATATAGCCGTTGGAACCGGTTTTTGGGCCAAACCTATATATAAGTTGTTTCCATTACTTGTTTCACCACCAAACTCAAAAACAAACTACAATACTACTCCTTTAGCAAACCCCTTTTCTAAAAAATAACTATTACAAACATTATTAAAACATAAACGATACTAAACATAACAACTAAAACATAAAAAACAAAGTCCGTCGTTTTAACCCGGGAATACTTATTTTTGGGTTGTAGAGCCGGACGACTCTCCCACTTCCGTTTTTTTAGCTTCCATTCTTCTTTTCTCTCGACAATACTTATTCGTATGTTTTCGTAATGTCGAGTTGGACGCTGCTTTAAGAAACTTCGAGCAATATTTGCAACGTGCCAACTCATGTGAGTCGGTCATGAGACACAAATCGTAATGAACCCAAACATCGGGGCATCTTGTTGTTTCGATCACCATAACAACGTCATCATTGGTTGCCATTTGTTGTCGGTTTAAGGTTAATTGTGGTTTGGAGTGTGTTTTATAGTTTTGGGAGTGGTTTAACAAGTACATAAACAAACCTTGCTATTTATAGAAAGAAGATAACCTATTTATAGTTAAAAAACCGGTTCCAACGGTCTAAAACGGTTATATAGCCGTTGGAACCGGTTCCTAACGGCTATATTGTTTAAATTTCAAAAAAAACCGGTGGAACCGGTTTTTACGTAAAAACCGGTTCCGGTTCCAACCTACCCGGTTCCTAAAAGATTGCGTTTTTGGGCATCGGTTCGGGTCGGGAACCGAACCGGTTCCTGACTGGAACCGGTTTCATTTTCTACCCGGTGTGAAAAAAACCGGTTCCGAACCGGTTCGGGTTTTCAAGATGAACCCGATTTGTGCACCTCTAGATGCAAGTCCCTTAAAACTGATCTTTAGGTCTAAGCTAATTAGTTCAATTATGTTTCACTCGCCCATCACAATTCTCGTACTTATTTTGGCAACGGTATGAGTTTCGCATGTATGCTATAAGCCCATGTTAAGACGAAATCAATAGTAAGAATCAAATAGCCCAAAAAGAGGGAAATTTAAACTAGCTAGCGTCCTGGATTTTTGTTTCTCTTTAGACCCCAATATAATTGAGTTGACTCATGCAATATATGTTTCATATCATATTCCACTTGTGAAGATTTAAAAATGTCAAGAAACATGAATCTGGTAAGAATAAACCCAATAACAACATAAATATGAAAAACTTACAAATTCAATAATGAATCCTTGATTAATTTCAACCTTATCTCTACCAATGTAGTGAGATTATATAGAATTATATTATATGATTATTATCTGTGTGTGTTTTTTATATCCCCTCTGTTTACTCTACTTTATACCTATCTATAACTCATCTACAAGCCAAAAATACTCCCAACAGCCCACAATAGTTCAGCAAGCAGCCCAAGTCCAATATTTCTAACTATTTATATAATTAATTGTTAAAGCATTAGAAAATATCTATGCAAACATATGTTTTGAAATATATATTAAAAGTAAGTATATATTCCAACAAATGGTAAGAAACTAAAATAGTATAATTCCTCCAAGTTAATTAGCATCCGTGAGACCGTGACAACACATAGATTATAAGATTGAGAATATATATTCTACCCGTTTTAGCCCGACCCGATTATGTTACTGAATTAAAGCCCGTGATTTGAGCCCAAAAGGGGGAGAAGCATCTTCAACTCAGAATTCACTTGCTTTTTGTTGGTAAAATGAGAATATATTACCACCTTTAAGAAACAATTATAAGTTCTAACACTTCTTCAAGCAGATGCGAATTTAGGTGTCATGTCAATAGTTTTCTAAAATGAAAAGGCATAAGATGCAAAGCATATGAATGGCGGATAAATGCTTATTTGACTCGCTAGCCATTGCAGATTCCCTCACGTACGCCAACAACTTATCCCATGCACATAGCCTTTTGCTTTTTCTTCTTAGAACAAGTGCTAAAGTGCCCTTGCATACAAAACAATGAAAAAAATAATTTAAACAGCAAATAAATTAACGTGTAACGTTAAAATCCGGGCTCAAGATTAAGTAATTCAGGTTCGAAGGCCGGATTGTATTGCTACCAAAAAGTACTAGCGGTGCAACTTGTACTCGCCTGCCTTCTATTCGCATGTTTATTTAGTTATATTTTATCTAGCTAAAATTAGATTCGTCCAAAGTTCTGATATAATGTTTATCAATAAAAAAAATTAGTCATGCTCTCAAATAATGTTTTGATTAGAGTTTTCTTGGTTTCTTTCGTATTGCGTCAAACAACTATCAATTTTAAATTGAATAAATTATGCAACCTAAGCTTAATTTTCAAGATGTCAAGACTTGATAGTAAACTTCGGTGTTTATATGTCAGTATATGTTAACAAAATACAGGGTCGGCTCAACCATTTTGTGAGTCAAAAGCGAAAAAAATTCCAAGGCCATTTTAAAAAAACGGTTCATACCATGAGATGTAAAAAAAATTGAAAAATAAAGTTGACAACCATGAGATTCAAAATTGTGTCTCCCAAGAATTAAAGTATAAACACTGTACTGGTGTTGTGTTTTAGTTTGTAACTCTCATAGTGAACTAATACATATAAACAAGCACTTACATGTCCCTTTTTCAAATGGAACCTTATTCAAGTTTGTTTTTTTTTGTTGTTGTTGTTGGGGTGGGGTGGGGGGGGGGGTGTTAAAACTCTAGCTTTCTTATAGTGGCCCTTGGGCCAGCCTTGACAGAATTATGTTTAGGGCCATTCAAATCGCTCGTTGCTCGAACTCGCTCGGAAATTGTTCGGAAAATGCTCGCTCGTTTTTTCGCTCGATTGTAAACGAGCCGCTCTGCTCGGTTCAGTTTGCAAACGAGCCAAGCAACGAGCAAAGGTCTGCTCGGTTCGGTTCGGCTCGAATATTTTTAATTTATTTTATATATAATTATATATGTATAAATATATAAATATATAGACAAAACAAATAAATATAAGCTTACAATTTTTTTAACCCCTTTGAATTTTTCCTATTTCGTCAATATTATAGTTTTATTTGTTCTCTTCAAGTTTTTAGAATACTATAAGTGTGTTTACATGATCAATTTATCTCACTTCAAACTTACTTTTAATAAAAACTTGCAATATGTTACACGTTTGTCTAAAAACTACTAATTTATTTATAAAATATATAATTTACAACCTTTAAACTTGTTTCTTATTAAAAATATTAAAGTGAAAAAGAAATAAATAATGCTCGAAATCGCTCGATGTTCGATCGAAAAATGCTCGATTCGATTTTGGCTCGTTTCGGTTTTCGCTCGGTTCGAATTTCAGCCGTTCGGTTCGGTTCGGTTGTAAACGAGCCAAGCAACGAGCAAGTCTTCGCTCGGTTCGGTTCGGCTCGTGAACAACCCTAATTATGTTGAAGATAAGTAGATGCTATTATTTAGAGGAATAAACATGAAAAAAAGGAGTATAATCTTTATGATGATTCTTTTACGATCGCACCAAAACAATGCAATTACATTGACTTGTATTCGTCTTAGAAAGAAATGTGTTTATTATTTATTAACGTCAGCACTTTAGAATATAGGTAAAATTAATTATAATGAACGTATGGATCAATAATACCATCAATTGTTGATGATTTTGGTGTCATTAGTCTATTTTGAGTAATTAGGATCCGCGTATAGACACGGTGAAATGAAAATTCAGAATACTGTAAATGTTAAAAGACGTGAAGTACACCCTTGTCCTTGACTAGTGTGAGTTGTGACTTTGTTATTAAAAAACCTCTATAACTTTAAAACCATGAGGGCGTTTCAAGGAGCACTGCCCCTGGCTAAGTTAGCGTGAAAATATTCAATTTTCTCTTAAATGTGCTTTATTAGAAACATATTTGATCGTCGTCTATGGTAAATATTTAATGATATTTGAAACTTGTTAAAAGCCGAAGTTATGTAGTAGCTAAGAGGTTGATAACAACTTGTTCTACATTAGCAAATAATGCTAATAAGATGCGATAACATAAGTTGAGTTTAGCTAAACTATATTCATCGCCAAGACATATTGTTTGGCTTAAAATGATTAATCATGCTTTCTTTCAATAACTAACCTTGTTATTTTGTTAATTACATATCAATACTATATTTTTATAGTAGTTTAATAACGACGTTACGCCTAAAAAGAGGACGTATCATTATATCAATATATGATGGTGACGCATACAGGACAACCATGTTATATGGTGTGTGATACCCGACCTTTTTCATGACCTTAACTAATACTTTTAAATCAAGACTATTACTTGCTAAAATGACATTAAACAACTTTTATCTTCTAAGGTTCTATTCAGGGAAAAACCAAGATTTGATTTGTTTTTAATTTACTATAGATATAAATATTAAATGGAATAATTAGTGATCTTAAGTTCTTAACTTAAAAGTTAATCAATTGTAAGATGAATTGGTGTGGGTCACATGGGGTTAGATGCGGTTCCTGTGGGTTAGCTATTATATGCAAAAGATGAACAAACCGATGCCACCCAACATGTGTTATTGGTGTACCTATTTTGGTAAAACCCCACTCACGCCATGTGCACTTAATTCGCAATCTTGTATCTTCTTTTTCATATAATAATTGCAAACGCAACTTTCATACCAAACGTTATTTATTTATTTATTTATTATTAAACCTAATTAATCGGTTGTTAAAAGCAATATCATACTCATAACTGTTTTAATCAAAGTAAGATCGAGATTAGAAGATCCTAATCAAGCAGCCCATAACTGGCTAAACATGTTTTAACCATTCAGGTCTCTTACTAATTCAACGCTTATTGAAGCAAAAGTTGCTAAACAACTCATTAGTTCATTTGTAGTTTTTAATAAGCTAGTTGATCATGTCACATAAAGATTCGACATGTTATTAAATTAAAATGCTAGCCATAAGACTTTTTCTATTTTAATTTCGATATCGGAATCTTAACATCATGATGATATCATTAATATAAAAGTAAAATTTGTTTAAATATATTAAGTTTAAAACATTATCATCTTTCTGGAAACTTTATGATATGGAAAAGATATGTGTATGTATGGAAGTATTGAACATGCACCATCAAATAGGAGCCCACTTTTTGTATAATTGTACGAGATACCCCATGTGTTACACTTGGTCCATTGCTTTCCGGGATGCTTCCTTGATTTGCAATAATTGTAGAATTATTAACCGCATTACTTGTTGGATACTAATTGGGAAACATGTAGTTTATTAATTTGAAAATTCCCAAAATAACCCATTTATAGAATGTGTTTTCAAGTTTATTCCCACTAATTCAAGTTTCCAACTTTGTCCCTTTAGTACTTCGTCGCCGACGACATGATAGCGAACACCGACGATGCGTTACTGAAACAAATAGGATAACGACACGTGGCCGGAATCTATGTTGACGATGTGTTATGTTGCTAACGTGGGGTAGCGGAGATGCGTTATGTTGCTAACGTATGGTAGCAGCGATGCGTTATTACTAACGCATCGTGGAACCCTTGTGTTGTCATAACAAGGTAGCAGCAACATAACTTACCGCCGCTACCCCACGTAAGCAACATAACACATCGTCAACATAGATTCCGGCCACGTGTCGTTATCCTATTTGTTTCAACACAAGGGTTCCACGATGCGTTAGTAATAACGCATCGCTGCTACCCTACGTTAGCAACATAACTTATCGCCGCTACCCCACGTTAGCAACATAACGCATCGTCAACCCTATGTTGTACGTAACGTAGGGTAGCAGCGATGCGTTATCCACTAACGCATCGTCGACCACCTATTCCGGCCAGATTCCGGCCACGTGTCGTTATCCTATTTGTTTCAGTAACGCATCATCGGTGTTCGCTATCATGTCGTCGGCGACGAGATAACAAAGGGACAAAGTTGGAAACTTGAATTATTGAGGATAATTTTGGAAACACATTATTTAAATGGGCTATTATATGAATTTTCCCTTTATTAATTATATTATTTTTCATCTTGTACTTATACATTGAACGTCTCCAAAGGCTTTCCAAATTATCATAAAGCTGCGATTAATGTTTGGGAGCGTCCTTCGTAAGACTATTTGTTATGGGTCATCTTCTTATTTTCTATCATTCGTTACGTATGCGTTATCTCAGTGTCAACTCGGTTTTTCTTCCATAATTCACCCTTATCAATCAACCAATGTTATGATTCATTCACTTCATTCATCATCATTCCATTTATTAAATAACAAAATAAAATAAAATAAAATAAAAACTAAAACAAAAAATTTGATTGGCTCTTTTCTCTACCATCCTTCAAAGGATGCGCATGACCGTGATCATTTGAGTCATTCCCAGCGTGGAGGAGATGGGTGCATCGTGGTGTTTAAATTGCTCAATTGCATGATTATTTTGCCACGTAGGACCCTTAAAGAGTCTCAAATAAACCATACCCCAAAGCCTATGAACATCTGAATAATAATAATAATAATAATAAATTAATAATAATAAATTAAACTTATATGTATAACACTAACAAAATACCTAAGTTTGTTACTAAATGAGCAAATGTCTATCACGGATTCATCGTTTCCTTGATAAAACAACGTGCTAAAAACATACCTAAGGCACTAAAAAAACATACCTAAGGCATTGTGTTATAAGATTTGTTATATAAAGTATGAAACAAATTAACAATTTTGCTGCATTAACGATGAGCTAAATAATAAATTTAATGTCTGATTAATTATAAGACTTCTTTTTGAGATAAAAGTAATAATTCGTAACAATTATAATCACTAGAAAATAATTCAATTCAATAATAATTCGTGTGAAAAATATCCCCCGTGCTCTCTACTTGGGTGGGGTCCGCACATACTTCCAAGTTCCGTCCTATCTATTTTCGCAACTCCAAATACATCGTATCAAATATTATTCTATTTAATATATAAATTTAATAAAGAAAAATACTATTATATTTAACTTAATAAATAGTTTAATAATAACCGAGATGGGAGCAAATGCTGGTGGTCATGGAGACTTGACCGTGGCATGCATTATGCATAATTGAGTTTAGCCAATGTAAGCCGACATATGACACATCATATTTGTATTTATATTAAGGTGTGCAACAATAAGTGCGTACGCATGTGCCCCAAGACCCACAACCCTTGATTCATACGTATCGCCACTTGTATAGCATCTATGTGTATCATGACTTCCATTTATTTTAAGTACTATTTAACAATAGTAAACTCTTTCCTATATGTGAAGATCAGGAGTGAGCGGGTTTCGTTAAGCTTTATAATGGCTATTAATAGGCTACATTTTCATGGTTTGTAACATCTTAAATTCTTAATGGTTAAGATTTAACCTTTTAAGAGACTGTTTGTTTACATCTGAATGGAACCATTCAGATGCAAACATCTGATTCATTCAGACTTCAGACTGTTTGATTTCAAACAGAAAAACATCTGAATAGTTAAAATTAGGTCAGAATCATTCAGACTTATTGTTGTTGCTGAATGAGACATATACTCATTCAGATTTGACTCATTCATATCTGAATGAACCAAACAGCCCATAAGTCTGAATGGTTTAGAGACTACCTATTAATGGTTATCTCTTAATCATTCAGACTTAAAACTACCCTTTAACAATTAAAATTATGAACCATTAAGATGTAGCCTCTTAATGACCTATAATAAATGGTATAAATTCAATTTTGTTGATTTCCAATTGTAATTCTCGATGTTTGTTGTTTTGTCTTTTTTTTTACCGTTTGTAGTCGGTGCCTCGTTGATTCTTGTGAGTTGTCCCTTTTCTCATTTAATATACTTGCACTTCAAAAAATAACTTTAACTATAATAGCAACTGATATATACCAATGGGGTAGTGATTTATTGGCAAAGACAAAGGTCGAGATTGTTTCTCTTCAGGTATGCTTTAGTTTAAATGTTTGGTGTAGTTAATTAAACCTTGGCCAAATTGATATCTGACCAAGTGTGTATATGTAGGATATGCGTGTAGTTGTGGTTAGATTTTGTTTAGATAACTAAAATATTTTCAATTGGAAAATTATTCTTAAAATTCAAGGCCATGATTGGTTGGTCATATAAATTATTTTTTGAATAAATTATATGTCTTTAACTGTTATTTCATAAAAATATATAAAATTTTCTTCCTATGTACATTACAAATATCGCATGTCAAAGTTTAAAAGTTTGAATTATAACCTGATCGTTTTGGCTTTCTAAAGTCAAATGCGATATGTTTTCCACCAACCTTAATGACAATTTTATTCTCAAATGTAACAATATTACAAGGTTTTACACAATTATCCAACTTTTCTTGAAAATAATTAATATTTATTTTTCTAACAAAGGGATACAAGCAATCAGATTGTTTTCATTCAATATGACATGATATGCCCTTTCTTCAAAAGAAAAGTTGCAGTTCATTGAAATAAGTAGTATGAAAATATAATATAAACAAAACAAATATCCTTGAACGAATTGTTTGTTGAACCACATAATTAGATCTATGTCCAAAGTGCAGGGTTTTTTCATTTTATATTTTTTCATGTTTAAAGGAAAATGGTGGTCAAAATGATGGAGATGCCCATGAAGTTAAATGATTAGGACACTTATAAGTTATATTCACCATCAAAATTACATTTTTTGAAACCTTCCCATGATGTGAAAACCTGATATGTTCATTTTTTGAGTTAGTTATTTTATATATCTACTTTGTGTAATGATTGCATTATGGGTATGGGTCCATTGGGTGTATATAGTGGACAAGTGATATAAGGATGCTAAGTATGCCAAGGGTAGTCTTCTATCAATCCTTCATACTACTTTAGATTGACTACCAAAATTTTACTTTTATATCATCCTTTGTAAATATTGTTTTGAGTTTTGCCATTTTAATCCACAGTAATAATGCGGTTTTGGTTCCTTATAATACAAGAACCCTGAAGTTCCTAACGTATATGGACGCGTGGCACCATGCGAGGTTAGTGTCTCAGTTGTTTTTTCATTCAAAATTTTCATGTCATTTGAATTTTAGTTTATCGTGTTTTAAAAGTTTTGGTGTACACAAGCACACTGGAGGGATTTACACCTATTTAGGATTTAGGGCATCGTTATTTTACGTTTCATGTTGATGTTTTTTTCTTCTTTTGAATAGTTTTCATTATGCATACAGGTACTTTATAAAGGGGAAGAGAAAAATGAAATTTTGCTCTAGGGCTATGTCCTATTCTATGTTTTCTTCCCCTGTTGTTACTAAATCCAGTTTATTATTATTAATTCAGATGAAGCAAGGGTCAAGAAAAATCAGCGCACTTGACAAGTTTTATCCTGTCATTGGGGTATAAATTGCCATTGTTTGTTATCCTACATCAATTGGTATTGTTTTATAAACATAATGACCATTGTGTTGTTTTCTTTTGTTTGTATAATTCCAGGATGAATATGAATATGCGGTTGAAGTATGTTTGATGGAGGAATTTCAAGTGTGGCCAACTCTTTATGTTTGGAGTGGGCTAAAATATAAGACTAAATACTGGACTTTTCAATACTCTCGCGAACATTTGGCGTGGAACGGATTTTTGGAATCTATATTTGATGTGTTTTTTATTAGAGATTATTTGTCTAGACAGATACTTGAATGATTTTCATTGTGGTTTTGTGTTTCTTTTAATGAAGTTGGTCATCATTTTACTCATAAGTGAAACAAGTAGGTTGAAAGTAGTATATTTGTTTAGAATTTATAGAAAATTAGTTTTGCTATTATGACATCAAACTACCTGTCCACCGGACGGGTATAAAACTAATTAACTTGGTTGGGGCAGTTTTAAAGGTGATTTCTAAGGCTCTTGCTAATAGATTAAAGTTAGTTATCAACTCGGTAATCTCGGAAAATCAAACTGCCTTTCTTAATGAGAGGTCAATCATAGATGGCCCGCTAATCATAAACGAGATTATTTCTTGGCTAAAGAAAAAGAAGTTGAAAGGGTTGTTATTTAAGATAGACTTTGAAAATGCCTATGATCATTTAAACTGGTCATTTCTCGTCTCGGTTATGGAAAGGATGGGGTTTCCTTTGTTATGGCGGGATTGGATCAAGTGCATTGTCTCTTCGGCAAGATCGTCGGTTCTGGTTAACGGGTCTCCTACGTTCGAGTTTAAGTGTGGTAGAGGGATCAGACAAGGCGACCCTATCTCCCCCTTTCTTTTTATTATTGGAATGGAGGTTTTATCAGTGTTATTTCAAAATACTTGTGATCAGGGGCTATTTCACGGGATACAATTGCCTAACAATGGACCTCTCATCTCTAATTTATTATTCGCGGATGACGCCCTTATTATGGGAGATTGGTCTTATTGTAACGTTAAGAATTTGGGGAGAATCTTAAGAATTTTTCACGTTATTTCAGGTTTGAAAATAAACTTGGCCAAGTCTAGTCTGACTGGTGTAGAGGTTAATGATAGGGAGGCTTGCCATTTTGCCTCTCTTCTACATTGTAAAGTGGGTTCGAATCCTTTTAGTCACCTGTGAGTCAAGGTGGGAGCTAATATGAATCATATTAATAACTGGCAATCGGTGGTAGATGTTTTTGATGCGAGATTAGCAGGATGGAAGGCGAGCTCTTTATCTATGGGAGGCCGGTTAACACTGGTTAAATCCGTACTCGAGAGTATTCCTACTTATTATTTTTCCATGTACAAGGCCCCGACAAAGATTATTGAGAAATTGGAAGCAATGAGAAGAAATTTTTTATGGGGGAGCTCAGATAATAGAAGAAAAACTAATTGGGTGGCTTGGGACCGAATCACTAGGTCTAAGAAGGATGGTGGTTTGGGCTTAAGTCCGCTGAAGGATGTTAATACAGCTTTACTTGCCAAGTGGTGGTGGAGATACAAAGTGGAAGAGAAAAAGATGTGGAGAAAAGTTATCGACGCCCTCCATTATACTCCCCGCACGTGGCCAGCCCTTCCATATAATAAACGTTTGACCGGAACTTGGGCCTCTATAGCCAAACTAGAGAATTTTCTCATGTCTACAAATTTGTCTCTCTGTTGTGCCATTAAAGGTACAGTGGGGAATTGGAAAAGAATAAGGTTTTGGCTTGACACATGGTTGGAAGAAAAACCTCTTAAAAGATGTTTATCCTAATCTTTTTAAGTGTGAGTTGGCAAAGGGCTGTTTTGTAGAGGACCCGTGCAAATTAAACGGTGATGTGTCAGAAATCAAATGGGAGTGGAATCGGTCGAGATGGTCGCAGGAAGCGAAAGCAGAGTTGTTAACTTTGGCCCAAAGCGTCGGGCAAGTCAGGATTCAAGATAAACATGATAGGTGGTTCTGGTTAGGGGAAAAGGATGGCGTGTTCACCGTAGCGGCGGTTAAGAAGTTATTGTCTTCTCATGGGGAGATAAATGGGTCAGAAATTTACAGTTGGAATAGTTGGATCCCCCTTAAGGTAAACTTGTTCGGATGGCAATGCCTTATTAACCGATTGACTACTTCGGTCGAGCTCGTAAAAAGGAAGATTATTCCGGTTAGCCATGGGTGTCCCTTATGCGGTTGTGAATCGGAGACTAGTGAACACTTGTTTACTTCCTGTTACGTGACTACTTTGGTGTGGCAACACATAAGAAGCTGGTGCAAGATCCCGCCAATCTTCGTTTTTTTCTTTGAAAGACGTTTTCGAGGTTCACAAGTATGCTCCTATTCTCAGTAGCCGGAAAAGAAGCATCCAAGCCATTGTGTTGGTCGCGTGTTGGTGTATTTGGCAAGCAGGGAATAAACTTATCTTTGAGCAAGAGAAAGTGGATGTTCATAAGATCGTGGGCCAAATCAAATCTCTTAGCTTTCTTTGGATAAAAGCGCGTTCGAGGAATGTGGGGATAGATTGGAGTAAGTGGTTGGAGTTTAATGTGTAATTTGTTGTTTTCTTCGGTGTTGTGTTTTTAGCCTTGCTAGTGGCTTGCTAGCGGGTGGTTTTGCTTAATGAAATTTGCCGTTCAAAAAAAAATATGTTCATAGGTAATTAGGTGTATAATTAGAGTCGGGAAACTAAGCTGGCGGTGGGGTCACCCCATTAAAACATTGGAGATATAGTTTGCAAACTCATTACCACTTTTGATTCTACCATATCTAACACAATCTTAAATGCTCCATTATTTGTCTCCTTTTTGTGGGGCCTCTCTTGCACTTGCATCATTCATCGTTCATGTTGGGTATCATCTCTTACCTAACAAAATAAAAACATTGCATATAAATTCTTTAATTATTTTAAGATAAAATAAATTAATAATTTCGATCATATTAATTAGGGGAAATTATCAAAATAAACATGTTTGATCAAGAATTTATCAAAATAGACATGTCTATTTTAGCCTACATCTCTCCAATCATTGGTTTTTTATCAATAAGCAACTGACACGTCACCGAGCCGCCTTAGCCGCCACTTTATGGGCACAAAATTTTATGAAAAGTACATTTAGCCAATAGAAATTCGACACGTGTCAAATGCGGCTAAACTTAGCCTACATTTATGGTTATTTAGCCGGCATCTTTGACTCTTAGCCGGCTTTGGGATACATGTCTATATAGTTAGCCGGCTCCAAATATTCCTTCTTAGCCGGCTCCAACTCGGCTTGTAGGCTAAGGCTTCACTTAGCCACCTTCTTTTATTCATTTAGCCGTCTAATTTTAGTCGCCAAAATTAAATAATTTACCAAACTTACCAGCTCTATTAAATATTTAGCCGGCTTCACTTAGCCGGTGTAAAATTAGCCCCCAAAATTAAATATATTTACCTACTCAGTTAATTAACATCGTGGGCCGGATGTTACATAAAAAACCGGCTAAGTAAAGCCTACAATCTGATCTGAGTAAACGACGACGTTAACAAACATACCTTTTTAAAATATGAGGATCTTGTGATAAGAAAGTAAAAAAGTTTGAGATGGTGAAGATGGTTTTATAAGATGTAGTGAATATGGTTGTATAGTTTTATAAAAATGGTTGGTGAAAAATTAAATTTGGGTTGGTAAATGTATTTAAATCTGATGGCTAAAACATGCCGACTAGGAGAAAAAAATGACGGCTAAGCGAAGCCGGCTAAATAATTAATTGAGTAAGTAAAAATATTTAATTTTGGGAGCTAAATTTACACCGGCTAAGAAGAAGGCTAAGTGAAGCCGGCTAAATATTTAATAGAGCTGGTAAGTTTGGTAAAATATTCAATTTTGGCGGCTAAAATTAGACGGCTAAATGAAAAAAAGAAAGCGGCTAAGTGAAGCCTTAGCCTGCAAGCCGAGTTGGAGCCGGCTAAGAAGGAATATTTGGAGCCGGCTAATTATATAGACACGTATCCCAAAGCCAGCTAAGAGTCAAAGATGCCAGCTAAATAGCCATATATGTAGGCTATATGTAGCCGCATTTGACACGTGTCGAATTTCTATTGGCTAAAGGTACTTTTCATAAAATTCTGTGCCCATAAAGTGGCGGCTAAGGCTTAGCCGCCTTAGCCGGCTTCGGTGACTTGTTAGTTGTTTATTGGTCAAAAAACCAATGATTGAAGAGATGTAGGTTAAAATAGACATGTCTATTTTGGTAAATTCTTGGTCAAACATGTTTATTTTGGTAATTTTCCCTATTAATTAGCATGTTACTTACTTGAATAAAGAACATGAACACAGAGACTTCATAAACCAGCCTTATATTAATTAAAAAAAGCCCTACTTGTTTAGTACTTAATTACTTATTTTGACACCAATGGTATTCCAAAGTGGAGAAAGAGTAGGTGATTATGATTTTGGAGATACGGTCCATCCTACTCAGCAACCTCTAAGTTGTAGATATAAAGATAATTGTACCATCATGTCATTAGGGCCCACTAAAAGTTGATTAATTTGTGGGAACTTTGCCTATATAAACAAATCCTCTTTCCTCAATACTCATTCCATTTCTCATATTCTCACCTTATTTGTTCCTTTTTCTTCTCTCATTCTATCCACTCTTTGATTTGCTTGATGGCTTCCTTGATCCAAGAAAATTGGGCACCCATCAATGATCAATATGATTTTGATAATTTAGAATCCCTAGAAATCGATGACACCCTTTTAATGTCGATACTCGATGAACCACACGTTGAAGGAGAGTGTGATAACGAGAGATTATCGATTGTAATCCGATCTTTAGAAGCTGAGATTAGTCCAATTGTAATTGATGATCGTGATATGAGTTTGGAGCTTGAATGGAATGCTGATTGGGAAAATTCTAATCAGATATTAACTAGTCAGAATTATTTAAAATCGCATGATATAGAATATAATTGGATGGAGATGGATGATATGTACATCCAAAGTTATGAAGATGAGATGGGTGGTATAATAGAGTTTGGAGGAGTTAAAGATTATTCCCATATTTCTTATGGAAATAACATTGAGGAGCATGGTTACGGTGCTTTGTGGCAAGAAATTAACTAACCAATGCTCTTAGAAGGTGTAGCAGTCCATATACTTTAATTTATGGCACCTTTTTTGTAAATCAACTTGTAATGTTTGTGGATTTCAAATAGCCCATTCACTTGACCAATTAATTATAAACCCAAAATAAATTTTAATCAGCATGTTTGTCAACTGATTTTTGCCTTCTATCAGAAACTATAGACGTAAATATTGATGTCAATTTCTTAAAAAAATATAGCAATCGTCTTGTTATTGACTTATTTATTGCGTGGTTCAAATTGAAACTTTACTTTGTGACGACCCAACCGATGCTAAGCATCAAGTGGGAATGACACCTACCTTTCACGTTTATTTTATGTTTATAGTCATTTTATATGGGCGCTATGGTTGTCAATGAGTATATTAATTTTGACGTATTGATAAGTCTATGAAAAAAGAAAATAGTTTATTGTTAAAACATTCAAGTAAATCATGAATCATCACAAAATTGAAACAACTTATTTTAAAACATAAAAAAATATAAGATCTACAAAGAAAGTTATTAGTTGAAACTAGAACTCAAGTATTAAAATGCTCAAATATATTTTTTCAAGATATAAATATTAACTTTTTTATTTTATAGATATAAGACTTTACGTTATTGGCATGGTGGAGGGGCAAAGTGGGCCCCCAAGGGGCATTAAACCATAGCATTATATTATAAGTTGAGGCTTAGATGCCCCCGGTGCTTATGTGGCTCTGACGTGACAATATGAAAGGGCATCGATGCCCCTCATTATAAAGGATAGTCTAACGACTAATAGGGGTATTAATTAATTAACCCGAAGTAATTATGATGTGGTGGAGCCAAGAATTAAAATGACACGAAGAATACAAGAATCATTTTTAAATAATAAAAAGCCTAATAATAATAATTACAAGTCCTCAAAAACTTCAAACTTAGAGGAAAACCTAAATAGAAAACATAATTCAAAAAGAAGAGATGAACAAGAAATTAAAAAGAAAATAAATGGATAGACAAAATTCAAATTCAAGTAATGGATAGGGGAATCGGGGATTATCATTAACATCAAATTAGCCATTTTAAAGTAGGGACTACTTCATAAAATAGTAACCAACTTTGAAAGTTGTTTCAATCAAGTCACTGATATAAACTTTTGTTCCAACCATGTCACTGAACTTTCATTTTTGTTCCAATCCTAGATATTTTACCTGGATAGCAGGTAATCTAGTTTTTTTTTTTTAATTTTTCAATGTTTTTACTTTGCATAATAACTTTTAAAGGTTGCGAAAATTAGTAAAAATGCGAAATATAATTTTAAAATTACGAAAATTTGCAAAAAAAGTTCAGAATATTGAGGTTCGGGTTAGAACGGGTCAAGGTCGGAACGGGTCAAAACGGGTTTCGGGTCAGTTTTTTTTTGAACCAACGAATCAGCGTGTTTTCAACACGTTACAACTCGTTTTAACAGCAAAAGCTCGTTTAAGCGATTTTTCAGTTCGTTTCAGCACCTAACAACTTGTTTAAGAGATTTTTAAGTTCGTTTCAGCACGAAACAGCTCGTTTAAGCGATTTTTCAGTTCGTTTCAGCACGTAACAGCTCGTTTAAGCGATGTTTCAGTTCGTTTCAGCACCTAACAGCTCGTTTAAGCGATTTTTAAGTTCGTTTCAGCATCTAACAGCTCGTTTAAGCGACTTTTAAGTTCATTTCAGCACCTAACAGCTCGTTTAAGCGATTTTTAAGTTCGTTTCAGCACCTAACAGCTCGTTTAAGCGATTTTTAAGTTCGTTTCAGCACCTAACAGCTCGTTTAAGCGGTTTTTAAGTTCATTTCAGTTTTTCTAACCAACGAATCAGCATGTTTTCAACACGTTACAACTCGTTTTAAGCGATTTTTAAGTTCGTTTCAGCACCTAACATTGAAACGAATTGAAAAATCTCTTAAACGAGCTGTTAAGTGCTGAAACGAACTTAAAAGTCGCTTAAACGAGCTATTAGGTGCTGAAATGAACATAAAAATCTTTTAACGAGCTGTTAAGTGCCGAAACGAACTTAAAATTGTTTAAACGAGCTGTTAAGTGCTGAAACGAACTTAAAATCACCTAAACGAGCTGTTAAGTGCTGAAACGAACTAAAAAATCGCTTAAACGAGCTGTTAAGTGCTGAAACGAACTGAAAAATCGCTTAAACAAGCTGCTAAGTGCTGAAACGAACTTAAAAATCGCTTAAACGAGCTGTTAGGTGCTGAAACGAACTTAAAAATCGCTTAAACAAGCTGTTAGGTGCTGAAACGAACTTAAAAATCGCTTAAACGAGCTGTTAGGTGCTGAAACGGTTTGAAAAATCGATCAGAAGAACTTAAAAATCGCTTAAACGAGCTGTTAGGTGCTGAAAGAACTGGAACATCACTTAAATGAGCTGTTAAGTGCTTAAATGAACTTAAAAATCGCTTAAACGAGCTATTTGGTGCTGAAACGAACTTAAAAATCGCTTAAACGAGCTGTTAGGTGTTGAAACGAACTGAAAAATCACTTAAACGAGCTTTTGCTGTTAAAATGAGTTGTAGCGTGTAGAAAACACGCTGATTCGTTGGTTCAAAAAAAAATGACCCGAAACCCGTTTTGACCCGTTCCGACCTTGACCCGTTCTAACCCGGACCTCAATTTTCCGAACTTTTTTTTGCAAATTTTTGAAATTTTAAAATTATATTTCGCATTTTTCTAATTTTCACAACCTTTAAAAGTTATTATGCAAAGTAAAAACATTGAAAAATTAAAAAAAAACATAGATTACCTGCTATCCAGGTAAAATATTTAGGATTGGAACAAAAATGAAAGTTCAGTGACCTGATTGAAACAAAAGTTTGTATCAGTGACTTGATTGAAATAATTTTCAAAGTTGGTTACTATTCTATGGAGTAATCCCTTTTAAAATTTATATAATTTGATTTATGGTTTGAAGAATCAGGTATACCAGTTGAATTCAATCTGATGGAATTTAAAATTAACTATGGGTAACAAGATTAAATTTATCCAGTTCGAAACACAAACTATGAAATCAAACGTCTTGGCCAGATGTCTTCTCCTTCCAACCTAACCAACCTAGCTAGTTTGATTTACCATTTTAGGTACTTCGTACGGGGTGACCCAATGCCAAAAGGTCACCGCCAGCTAGCCCAACTTAACTGTATGGAGATCTTAACCGCCTCCAAGTTATCTCCAGTTTCGAGAAAACCCACCTGCACAAAAACCCGCTGATGATAAAACCTGGACGCTTTCAGAATCGAACTGAAATTCACAAAATTACAGTCTTTATTTATTAAGCCACCTATATCCCTCTTAAAACGGTATAAGTTATAACCGACTAATATAAAACAAACCAACCATCCAAACAAATAAAAATAAAAAAAAGAAAATTAATAAAGACCACACGTACCATTAAAAGAAAAGGAGAAAATGACATCAAAATGCTAGTGATTTACATTTACCCAATTGGGCTTTGCCATAAAAGTCAAATAAGTTGGGCCCCAATGGTAATCGATATAGCACAAACCGAGTAAACATCCACGTGTCGTTATCCAATTAGTGAAGCTCGATTGGAATTATCTGTTCTATTTCATATATTTATATAATATTTAATATTAATATTAATATTAATATTAATATTTATGCTCGTAATGTTTTAAGATCAAAACCTATATGAACACCTGATCAGAATCAACTAAAACCCTAAAATTCCTTTAAATCATGAGTGAACCAGCAAAGGATGATCAGCAGCTACCGCCTCATCAGTACGGAACCTTCCAAGGCGTTAATACCTATCGTCCGCCGCCGCAGCCACCGGTGATCGGTTTTCCTCAGCCTGTGCCTCCTCATGGTGCTTCCGGTGGTCCTTCGGTCAACCATTATGTCCACGGTTATCAAGCTGTTCCAGGTATGATTTAATGTTCAAATTAATATTAATCAACTTATTGTTGATCATGAATAGATCTGTTTCGAATTCGTGTGGTTTATGACGCTAATGTGGATGATTAGACTGTTGAGTTGGACAATTTAATTATTGCAGCTTCTTATCTAGGGTTTATTACAGATTTTAGAAGTTCGGTAAACGAACCGAACAAAAGTTATTGTTTGTGTCCGTTTGTTAAGGAAATGAACTTGCTCGTGAACGGTTAATGAACACAAACAATGTTATATTTGATTTGGCTAACGGAGAAGGTCAGTGTCAACGGTTTCATATGTTCATTTTACATTTAAGTTAGTCACAAAATGCTCGTGTATATTTTTTATAGTTAATAATTTTGCTTTAATTTATATGATAACATTAGAAAATATTAACAATCTTTAATGAACAAACATCAACGAGCATAAACGAACACAATTGAATGATCATAGTATCTGTTCGTGTTTGTTCATGTAGTTAATCGAACACAATTTCTTGTTCAGGTTCGTCCTTTATTAAATAAACGAACCTAAACAAACTTCCCGCCAAACAGTTCACCGAACGTGCAGTTCGTTTACAGCCCTAGTGTTTAGTGTCCGATGCCGTTTCTTCTGCAAATTTGTGTCGAATTGTTTGTTTTTCTCTTAAGATATACGCATCTATGTTTGCTATAGTTAATCTCCCTCTGAATCCTTAAATCGTTGTATGAAAACTTTATGAGATCACTTTCAACAAATTTATCTAGCTTTAATCCAATTTTTCTCCAATTATTATCAACTTACAAAACATATATGTTGAATTTGTTATAAATAATAAGCTATGTTTTGGTATGGTGTTCTAGGTTATGCGATTGTAGAAGGAAGACCTATAAGACAGAGGCGCCTTCCATGTTGTGGTATAGGTGTAGGGTGGTTCTTGTAAGTTTTTATTGGTTTATCAGTTCTATAATATAACAGACTTATGATAATGATTAATGGTTTATAATCTCTATAAAGGTTCATTATTGGTTTCTTTTTGGCTGCAATCCCCTGGTATATTGGAGCATTCGTTCTATTGTGTGCTCGATATGATCACCGCGAGAAACCTGGATTTATCGCTTGCCTAATTGCTGTAAGACAACATTCCCACTTTATGTTATGCAAAAGTTTAAAGTTTGATGATGAATAATGTGTAATTTGTTTTCTTGTATCGAAGGCTATTCTTGGAACGATTGCTGTAATTCTTGGTGTCACGAGTGATGACTGGTACTGGGATTGATGACGTGCCAGCCATGTGGGCAGGTGAAGGCAGGTGTACAGGCCTAAGAAGTGGATTGATGCATATATGAAATCAATTCAGTTAAGTTGAATGGTGGTTTAAGTTTTTGATGTTAAATCACTTTCAGTTTATCATTATTTATTATTATTATTTTTTTAGTTTTTATAAATTGCAGTATATATAGAACTATCAGATGACTTATGACTATAACTGTATGGATGTATAAATTTTATCCTTAATCTATATCTTTTGGAAAGTGTTTTTTTGGTTCATTAATTGATCATCTGTAATCTCAGCATAGTGGGACATTTAACTCGATTGGTCGTTTGTTTAAATACACATGTTCGTGCGCTATAGAGCCTAAAAGAAGGAAACATCACTGAAAGGTTAAAATACATGTTATGATGATGCTCGACTGAATAATAATCTTATAAAAGCAACCGTAGTGCAACATGCTTGCACGAAAAACACAAATTCACAAAATAAGATGAAAGAAATCAAAATTTTGTGACTGTACCAAGTACACTTTACCAAAAATCCAAGACTCCACAAATTAAGCCTAACAAGCATCTCTATCCGACATCATGGTAAACAACGATAGTTTGGTAATTCTAAAGCCGTGAGTTTTTGTAAGTAATCACATATCCAAATACATGTCTCATTATCAAACCTCATGTGTTTCGGGTTATCCCGTCAGGCTCATATTCTTTTGTTAATTCCTAGACGCAATCCAACACCATAGTTTATGTTAAATTACAAATTTACCTCAAATGTTCCCCCCCTCCCTTCCTCTTAAATTAGTTCTGTATTTTGATGTGGAATGATAAGAAAAGATCAACCAAAACAAATTTGAAGCAATGGATTTGATCAATGCAAACTACAAAGAACCACAAGCTAAAACTTCTCATAAACCTTAAAAAGGCGATTATTAAGATATCCCTATTCAATTTGTGAGCAAATATGTTTATAAAATCAAATAAAAACTTCTATAATCTTCCATGCCAATCATCTACGCATACTGGCAGCCTCCATAACCTGCAAAACAAGTATAAAAGTATGAAATAAACTTCATATTAGAGACCAGAATGAGTAAATTTTTTATACAGATCAAAACAGACTTACTTGGGTCACTAAGTGTAAGGAGACCGGAGTTTTTAAAATTACAGTTCCAAGTGTTTCTTCCTTTTGACTGGAAATACAAGTTCATGGCTACAGATGCATGGTTGATTGCATTATCCGGAGAATAGCAAGGACCGCCCTGTTGAAGACGACAACAATCCACTTGTGAGCATGCAAAGTTGATATTTTCTAAAAGAATCGCCTGGCTCGATGAGGGTTTAGCCACACACCATGTTTTCTGCAACCCAATAATAAAAGAATGGTTAACTTTACTTAAACATTATGCACAATATTCTATCATGCATGTTCTTGATCGGATTTGAATAAAACAGTAAAAATGCATCAAGATTGTGTCAAGAAGCCATTTTTGGTTAATCTTATGAGGAATCTTGATTTTAATTACCTGTGCATGAACGAATCTCAGTGTCCCAACTGTGGAAAAAGAAGAAAGATTAATATGCAAGCAAGATTTATCATGAAATGCTAAATTCAATAAAATATTCGGTGAGTTCCCATAATGCATGCTCGATTTATGGAAATTTTGCATAATTTTGTCGAAAATGAGTTAATTTTAAATCATTTGATGATAAATCATCGGTATAAAAGATAGAAACCTTTGTGTTTTGGAGTTGTGAGTACTGAATATATAATACTGTGTTTTAGATTTTGTCTGGTAGCAGTTGAAGTCGCAACTAAGATGCGACTTCAACTACTTCAAGATACGATGAACGTTCATTGTATCGGTTTTATGAACTTCGAAAACACAGACCTAGAACCGAAAACAAAATCCCATTTATTATAATTTTGAAATTAAATATTGAAAAATAAAAAAATTCTGGATATATGCTTTGTAAGTGAGCTATGCATTGTGGAGTAAGGGCAAGAAGGTAAATTGATCACCTGAAAGGAAGCACAGCATGATGAGGGAAACATAAGCAGATAGTTTCCCAGCCATTGATATTATGATGTTAGATCTTCTGGTTTGTTGTTTTTGTGAGGAAGCAAAAGGTGGTATTTAATGGGAGTCTTGAGGAAGCAAAAATAAAATGGAAAAAGATAAAGTGTTTTAAAGATTTCAGTTACTTAACTTTACAGCTCAGTTTTGCTTTCCATTGATATGTAACATGCATAAAACTGATGATTTTGGTTATAATTATAAAAATGATATTGGTGTGAGTACATTTTAATTGTATCTATTGTTTTAAAGATGATAAATAAGACGGTTATGTAACTACTAACCTTATTTATTCCCGTCTCGTTTTATATTAAAATGTATTAACGAGAATACGCTGTATTTAATTAGCCTTGAAGGAAGATATATATGGAAGTAATGAAAGAACTCAAGAAGTGATGAGATGTCAAATACCAAGGAGGATCGAGTTAGATCTAGCTTTGGATTTCATGTATTTTATAAAGAAAAAAGAGATTGAGGTACTTTTGGTCATGTGAGTTAGGAAATCTAAAAGAAGTGCATATGCCATGAGACTTCTACATCAAACTTCGAACATTGTACTTAAATAATACCAATTAGAAAGTAAAATCAAATGCAATTCTGAATGTAAAAATGTCATATATAAAAACATCAAGAAGTATATTTAACTATTACATCTACTTCTAAATTTTTCAACATATGTTCACTGAAATTTTATATTCAAGTTGTTATAAATCATCCTCGCTTCTTTTCTATTAACTTATTTCACTATAAGAATTTTGTTTCACTTAATATGATACTGATTGTGATTCTCGTTTCACTAATATTGGCAGTGATCACCACTTTATCTTTAGTTCTTTAGGTTATGTGTAGCGGAGGGCTACAAAATAGGGGGATTTCGACACGTGACGCCACGTCAGCAGATGGACTATTTTCATTTTAGGGATGTAGTGGTGTTGTAGCCTAAAAATCGCCCCACCTATATTTGATCGCCACGTCAGCAAATTCATCACACAAGCCGGCGACAAGTTCATGCCCCCCCCCTACCGCCTAATATCGCCTGAATTTGGGGATTTGTTGTCCCACTACGCATTGTCTTACACTATCATTAGCAATGATCACCACTCCTTACAAGCCACATACAAATAACTGTCACAAGATTTACAATAAAGTGTACTTTTTTTTGTCTGCTAGAGTACTAGAATATTAGATATTTGTATCTTGATATTTTTCTTCATTATAGGATATGAGACAGTTTAAAGATCACTTGTAGAAAAGATAAATAGATAAATATGAGATTTTTGAATTCCAAGGTGCCATTTGTCCAAGAAAACATTTTTCTATAATGAAACGCAACTATATTCACCAAAATCACAAGATGGAAAGATATTTTATCTCTCTTTACATCAATGTTTTAAAAACCGGTATTTTACTTGTATCAAATTGGACTAAAAAATAATACAACCGGTTGAACCGGGTTATACCGGGAGGTTCAACCGGTTAAATAGTTTACCTTATAATTTTCTATAAACGTAACTTTAATTCAAAAATAACTCAAAACTAAATGATTCCATAAAATAAATAATAATTTAAAAGTTAATCTATTTAAATAAAATAGTGAAAAGACACTCAATTTAAAAAAAATAGTTCTAAAGTTTACACGTTTGAATGTTATTTATTGGGTTAAAAGTAATTTTGAAAAAATATGGGCCACAAAAATCAAAAGTTTCTCGGACTTAAAACCGGTTTACATGTAAAAACCGGTATTTTAGACAAAAACCGTCGGTACGATGTTCTAGCAAACCGGTGAAAAATACCGGACTCAATATACTGGTCTATTGTGCGAAATCCGGTTTAACCGGCCAGTTTAAACCGGTATTTAAAACACTGCTTTACATTTATTTCTTTCAAAATTATTTGGTCAATTCCTTACCAGGAAAAAAAAATGTTTATTTTATTGAACCATCTGTAGTGGGCCCATCTTTCTTGTTAAAAATCTACGCACCCAAAAACTTACTGCATACCCTCTCACCGCATCATCTAAACTATCAAACGGGTTGACAAGTAGTAATATAGTTATAAACTTGTTAATTAAGTTGATATGTGATAAAAAAAAAACATATTAAATGAGTAACAATTTATTAGGTCGACATGTTTAATTAATATGTTAAACATGTTGACACGAGCATGCTCAATTTATATAACAGTCAACCGAAACCTAATTAACATTCGTCCTTTTATAAAACGCTCGAAAGTCTACATCGGCATACAGTAGCATCACTGCCAGTCCCCACTGCCAAACTTTTAAAAACCATAATTTCAAATTTAAAAATCCACATCCACATATATTAAATCCATGGGACCCTTGCATTACATTACATTGCATCTAGTTGAAATGGATAAGGAGTGTTGTGTTGATTAAACTACATCAAACTTGTTTTCTACTGATCATTCAACAACTCTCAACAAAAGATATGCTAGGAGAAGTTGCAGCAGCTATTCCCAGATCACTTTGGCCACTTCATCCTCACCGAAAACTCGAATACTCAAATCCAATCTCAGTTTCAGTCCCAACAATTCGAACCCGGTTTCCACAAGCAGTTAGAACTTTCTCCCTGCAAAAATATACCAATGCCCGCCTTCGTACCTTCTCGGTTAACGCTGCGGCTGCTTCTTCAGGTTTGATCAATGTTTTCTCATGTACTAAGTTGGTTGCCAAGTGAGCTGAAACTGTAACTAATGACTGATCATTGTTTGTTGTGTGTTTATTTATTTACAGTAGGAAATGCAGACTATGCTGAAGAACCAGCTACAAATGTGAAGTTTCAGACATCATTGGATCTTCCTGGTTTCTCAACTTCGTTATCTTTGATCGGAACAGGTTAAAACTTTTAACATGAAATCCCACATGCACATTGACTCAATCTATGATTTCCTGTGTAGAAAAATTGGATTTTAATAATCACAACTTAATGCAGTTGACCGATAATAATCCAAATTTTGAAAATAGCGGTCACTGGTCCCAACTTTCACACTATTTGTTTTCAATGAACCTCATTTAAAAAAAACTTAACAAAGTTAAGTTTTTTCCAAATTTCAAATTTATGTTTTAGGGCTTTTGATCGGAATGAGAATACAAATCAATTGATGTAAAACTTAACTCGAAACGGCGCTTCAAACAGCTTGATTTTTGTTAATTAAAAGTTTAAACACCGGAATTGAAGCATCCTTTAGTCGTTTGGAGGTAAGTCTTACATCAATCGACTCGTATCCTCATTTTGATCAAAAACCCAAAAATATCAGTTTGAAATTTGGAAAAAACTTAACATCGTTAAGTTTTTTTTAACGGATGTCTAATGAAAACAAATAGTGTGAAAGTTGGGACCGGTGACAACTATTTTCAAAGTTGTGATTAATATCGGCCAACTGAATTAAGTTGGGAATATTAAAATCCAATTTGCCTTTTTTGTATTTCGGTAAACGAGCCAAGCTAGATTGGGCCCGGCTCCTTTTGGGGGGACCGGAGACGCAGTGGCAAAGCTTGAATGGTTGGATACTAGGACTCTAGGAGAGCAATGTGAGGTGAATTGGGTAGGAATGTAGGAATATGAGGTGTAACAAATTTAATCCCTAGTGGGTTGAGTTAGGTAGGGGTTAAGCTAGGTGGGTGTCGCATCCTTTTTAGGTTGAATTGAGTAGAATTAGGATGAAATAGTAGGCACAATATTACTATGTCAAAGTGTGGGTGGTCCTGACTATTGAGTTGTTAGTTAGCCCCCCACCAACCTTACAGGCTTATGTTTATCTTAACAAACTGAAATGTTGGGCGTAACCTCAAATCGTAAAACCTTGAGCCAACTTGTGGCTCGTCGAACTAGTTTGTTTATTTAAATATAATGATTATATATATTTAAAAATACTGGTAAACACAAAAAATGTATAACTAGTTAGTTAAATGAGCCTAAAGTGTGAGCCAACAAGCTGCATAACGTGCGAGTCAACGGGCGTGGCTTGTTTGTGAACCAAGCCTAGCTGGCTCTGCTTGTTTACAAACAAGCCGATTTCAAGCCATGTTTTTAAATTCTTTTTGGAGCTAGATTCTAGCGAGCAATGTGCTTTTCGAGCGGTTCTATTTCTCTGTTTTGCACAAATTTAACACACACTCGACATGTATCTACAGGATTTCGGGAGAAAGTGTTTGCGATAATCGGTGTTAAGGTTTATGCGGCTGGTTTATACTTAAACCCGAATATCTTGGACAAGCTAAACCCCTGGAAAGGACGAACAGCACCTGAAATCGAGCAAGATTCTACATTGTTTGACTTAATTTATAAAGGTAATCACACATTGCTCAACAATTAATAATGATCAAGAACTTAAAAGACCGATATGGTTACATAATTTGATTTATTTCTCATGAACTTGCAGCTCCTTTGGAGAAATCATTGCAAATCGTTTTGGTTAGAGATATCGATGGGAAAACGTTCTGGGATGCTCTAGACGAGGCCGTATCACCCAGAATCAAATCACCAAATTCCATTGATAAAACAGCTCTGTCCGCATTTCGTGGTATCTTTCAAAATCGACCGTTAAAGAAAAAGACTTTCATTTTTTTGACATGGGTTGATCTTTCCAAAATGCTGGTTAGTTTGATCTTATTATTTGGTGTTTGGATCATCTAGTATTGCATGATCATTTTTAAAACGCACATTCAAACGCTCCCTACATGTTATTCTGTTATTGCGGGATTTACAGGTTCATATATCTAGTGGCGGGTTTCCATCGGCTGTAGAAGCTACGATTGAGTCAGAAAACGTGACGGCTTCTCTCTTTGATGTATTTTTTGGGCGTGCACCGGTTTCTCCTACGTTAAAATCTTCAGCAAGCAACAGCTTGGCTTCGTTTCTTAACTAAAATTAAGTTGTCGGTTATGGGTATGAGTATGAGTATCATTTAGCACGGCTTTGTTTTGTGAATCGAGTTCTTTTTTTCCTTTTTTTTAATGGTTTCTTGAATAAAAGTAAGCATCTTTATGCTCATGAATGTTTCCAGACAATAGTTGTGATTTGTGATCTAGAATATGTGGTTTTGATCATACTAGGTGGTCTGGTTTGATCTTTATCGGTATCTTTTAACACTTCAAACATGTTTGGTCTTTTTTATGGTTGTTTCTAGGTACATTATTAATGTTATAATAGATTTTTTTTAAGTCAATTTTATTGAAAACCAAAAACTAGCAAGAAACTAGCCAAACCAAACACCAAAACACCCGCATTAATGTTATAATAGATACATGAACGAATTCATTTAAAGTATTTTCTAATAAGCAACCGGATAGGTTAAATCTTCAAAAGTTAGTCAATGCTATTTTAAAAAGGATTTTATAATAAGCAAGCAGATAAGTTTAATTGTCAAAAGTTGACTTCTAATACATACAATTTACAAAGTCATCTTATTTAATATTTGATATGATGTAGATTATTAACATTATTTATTTATAATGACAGGCACACACACATAATAATAAGCAAACATACGGTGATGTTTGTGAAAATATAGAACAAAGAAATCTCAACCTAATTAATTAAAACAGGGCTTATCTCTATCATGTTGTAATGAATTTCATGCGGCTGATCCTATGGAAGGATAACCTAGCCATTACTATTGCAACTCGAGCCGCTGTAATGGATTTCATGTAGCAGATTAGCCGGGCATTCTTCATTGGATTATCATTTTAAGTTTCTATTAACTTTTTCATCGAAAAATCCCGTCATTTTCCCGCATCAACATAAACATTAAAAAAGAGTAAAGAAACTTGACATGTTAAGTAGTTGTTGGAATTGATCTGCCCAAGACACATATTAGAGTTGATGTGGCTAGTACGTATTGATCCAAGTCGGGTCATACCAAATAACAAGCTAGACAAACACCACGATAATTATTATTAGATATGATCTAAATAATGATTATCAACACTTATAATATTTGGAAAATGGTTTTCTAAATATTTGCATTTGTGTGTTAAATAAATTATATGGATAATTTATATTTTGAGAGATGTTATTTAAATTGGTTAAATAACATATTACATATTACTTATGATATGTTTTATAACATAAGTATTATAAGTAAATAGTTGTAAGTAATTAAAAAAGGATTTGAAATTTGGGTGGGAAAATTCCTCCCTCTTCTCTCTCATCCTTTTATTTCTTTCAAGACATGCATGGTCATCCATTGGGAGATAATTATTCTTGGGTGAATAATATCTACACCTTCTCTCTCACACACATCTTCTCTCTTTTCTCCCTCTGTTGAGCCGTGAACAAAGAAGAAGAATAAGAACAAAGGTTGTTCTTGCAAGTGTTAAGGATCCTAGCAACCAAGGTGTTTGTTGGAGCTCGTTGGGTATACAGGCTTGAGGTTTCCTCCATTGGAAGCTAGCCGTTCATATCCTTCATCCTCTCTATTTTTCGGACTTGAAGGTAGTATGCTAAACACCCTATGGTTGTTTTTGATAGCATGTACTTTGTATATGGATCCGGGCATTGGGTTAATCTATATAAAATCGGTTTTATATTTATTAAACTAACAAGATTTAAAACTTTATTATCCGCTGCGTTTTTACATATAATGGGTTATATGGACTTTGATAATCTTGTTAAAACCCAACAATGGCATCAAGAGCCGCTTATACGGATACATGCTTCATGGATCTAAAATTTTCGGGTTTTATGGTGTGGTTCACCATATGGCCGAAAGGTTTTGGGTTTTTGGTTACCCCTTGGTTCCTCAAGATTATACTTCACATGCATGTGGTAATCTTGAAGAAATAAGTCATTTGGATGATTAATATTTTGTTTGGACAAAACCCCAAACTTTCGGTTTTGTTCCTCTTGGCCGAAAGTTTTGTGGGTAAGAGGGGAACCATTTTGGTCTTCTAAGACCTTGCATATTTGGATGTGCATTTGGATTTTCATAACCTAGCCATGACCTTTGGATGTATGTTTGTGTTGTGATTTGTTCGGTTTATTCAATATGGTTGTAATATTCATTTATTTGGGTTTGTAATCTATTTATTCATTTCATATTGGTTTGTAATAATAAGTAGGTTAGTTGTATTTCTTTTACTAGAGAAAAATGTATTAGGATATGTTTTTTTGTAAAAGAAGAAGCAACAAAGTTACGGTTTTGGTTTTGGGCCTTAATGGACTTCATAGTCCAAGATGAGATTTTAGCCCAATGGCTAAAGCCCAAACTTGGAGGCCCATGGAAGCTAGGAGCTGAAGTTGGAGCCCAATTGGAAGCCCAAATAAAGTGGAAGAGTCACAACACAAGGTGGACACTTGAAGCATATGGATGCGGGATCAAGTGGGAGTTCACCGACACATGCCTTTTGTCATTCTCGTCCCTTATGAGAGACCTTTTGACACACTTGTTTCGGTCGACAAGTGTTGTCTGTTTAGGTGGCTATGGTTATGGATATGTGATAATATTTTATGCTTGTATGGTTGATTTATATTTATTGTTTTATCATGTTTGGATGTTAACAATTAAAATCGACAATTAGCATAAAAGTGACTCCTTTGAAATTATTAAGTGATAAAATTGGTTTTATTAACTATTAATGATTTCATAATAAAATGGGTTTTATTTAAAGGAATTTGAAAATTTGTTTTCAAAGGTACCATACATTTGAATGCATGCAATTGGAAAGTACATTATATAGTTTTCCAATCTAGAATTTTGAAAACTAAAATCCCTTTTAAAACAAGTTAAACACCATCCTTTTATATGACACTTAAGTCACTTGTAGACTTGATGTGGAATAGGGTCACCTAACCACATTCAAGAAAACTTGTGATCTTGAGGTGGTTTTACAATACTTGTGGGATTAAGGGTCACCTAACCACTTGTATGTGTAAACTCACACGTGTGTGTAAGTATGACGACTTGATTTGAAACCATGTGAATAGGGTCACCGGCACATGGCGTTCAAAGGTGTTGATGGGATTAAACGTGCCAACTAAACATATAATGTTTAACCGATCCCATAAAACTAGAAGTTGCAAAGGGTTGTAATTGTCAAACGTTGACTATCTTGTTAATTTGAATAGTAGGATAAGGGTCACCTAACTACTATTTGAATGAAACGTTGGATTCTAGATATTAATAATTAATTGTCTTGGAGACATTAAAGGGTATTAAAGATTAAAATTTATTGATATCGAAAATACTAAATTGAACTTTGTTAAATATTTTTATAGATGGCCGCAAACAATCCACAGAACGCTATTATCCCTCACGTGCATAATCTATCACTTAGATCCATTCTGGATAAGGATCGTCTAAACTTTAACAACTTTATGGACTGGTATCGAAGCTTGAGAATTGTTCTCAAGCAAGAGAAGAAGTCCTATATATTAGACGATCCTATTCTCGATGAACCCAACGTTAATGACTTGGATACCTATGCGGATTGGTTGAAATACACCGAGGATTCGGTGCAAGTTTCTTGCCTCATGTTGGGAACAATGATTCCTGAGATCCAAAAGGATTTCGAGAATCATGGGGCGTATGACATGATCACCCAACTTAAGGAAATGTTCCTTACTCAAGCTAGGGTGGAGCGCTTCGAAACGGTTCGAGCACTTCATGCATGTCATATGGAAGAAACCCAATCCGTATCATCTTATGTGCTTAAGATGAAAAGCCACATTAATCGGCATGAACGGCTTAACTGTCCCGTCTCAAAAGAGTTAGCCATGGATTTGATCCTGAACGGCCTAACTAAAAGGTTTGAGACATTCGTCATGAACTGCAACATGAACGGATGGGACAAAAGCATTGGTGAGCTTCACGCAATGCTTAAGACAACCGAAGCCGACATGGGTTAAAAGGTTTTACCCGTTCTCACGATCAATGAGGGTGGCTTGAAGAAGAGGCATCACCTGGAACCTAAGGCAAAGGTTGCTATTGGTAAGGGGCAAGTCAAGAAAGGGTTCAAGGGAAAGGCAAAGGCGGAACCCAAACCTAAGAAGCTAAAGGTTAGCTCTGAGGATCCGTGTTTTGGTTGTGGAGAGGTAGGCCATTGGATGACAAATTGTCCAACCTATCTCAAGGAGTTGAAAGCTAAGAGGGATGTGGGGCAAACCTCAGGTACAACTTTCATGATCCATATTGATATTAATATTATTTCTTTTAACACATGGGTATTGGATACCGGATGTGGAACTCATATATGCAATTCATTGCAGGGGTTTAAAAGAATACATGATTTCAAGAAAGGAGATATAAGTCTCTTCATTGGCAATGGAGCAATGGTTGACGTCCAGGCCCGAGGAGATTATGTTTTAAAGCTTCCAAATGGTTTGGAAGTTCTTTTGAAAAACATTTTGTATGCTCCTAGTTTGACTAGGAACATTATCTCCGTTTCTCTTTTAAGACAATTTGGTTATGATTTCAAGTTTGTAGATAATGGGTTTTATGTTTTCATGAATGATGTCTTTTATTTTAAAGCAATGCCGTTTAATGGCATTTATGAATTGGTTCATGATGATACATCCATTGATAACTCGTTGTACCAAGCTAGCACCAAAAGACTCAAATTGGATTTGAGTAAAACTTTTCTTTGGCATTGTCGCCTTGGTCACATAAACAAGGATCGCATTCATACACTTCAAAAGAATGGTCTTTTGAAATCAAGTAATGATTCATTTGATGAATGTGAATCTTGTTTATTGGAAAAGATGACCAATGAGCCCTTTAGTGGAACTAATGAAAGGGCGAAAGACTTATTGGGTATCATACATTCGGATGTATGTGGTCCTTTTAGGACAATGACAAGGAATGGTGAAAGATACTTCATTACCTTTACCGACGATTATAGTCGCTATGGGTATGTGTTCTTGTTAAGACACAAAAATGAAACCTTTGAAATGTTCAAAGTCTTCCAAAATGAAGTACAAAATCAACTTAACAAAACAATCAAAGTACTTCGATCCGATAGAGGAGGTGAATACCTCAATGATGCATTTCTAGATCATCTAAGGAGTTGTGGGATTGTCTCACAACTTACTCCACCTGGAACACCACAACATAATGGTGTGTATAAAAGAATGAATCGAACCTTATTGGATATGGTTCGATCCATGATGGCTAGAAGCACATTACCTCTATCATTTTGGGGTTTCGCACTGATCTCTGCTGCCCGTATTTTAAATATGGCACCAACCAAGAAAGTGGAAATGACACATTTTGAAATATGGCATGGAAAGGTTCCATCGTTATCATATTTAAAGGTATGGGGCTGTGAGGCTTATGTTAAGATCTACACCCCTGATAAACTTGAAATCCGTTCCACTAAGTGTATCTTTGTAGGATATCCCGAAGATTCAATGGGATATTATTTATACAATCCAAATGAGCATAAAGTGTTTATAGCTCGCAAGGCTAAGTTCTTAGAAAGAAGGTTCCTTATGGAAGGAACTAATAGAACTATGGAACTCGAGGAGGATCGAGAACCACAAGCCGATACACGTTTGGTTGACACTAGTAATCAACAAGAGGTTGTTGATGATGATCAAATGGTTGATCAACCCACACAAAACGTTCGCAAATCTGGTAGAACTAGCACTCCACCTGAAAGATATGGATTTTTCACGGATGGATGCTATGTGGTAGATTCTGATGAACCAACCACATACCGAGATGCACTGTCACAATCTAATTGTGATAAATGGCTGGAAGCCATGAACGTTGAGATGCAATCCATGCATGACAACCAAGTATGGGACCTGGTTGTTCCCCCTCTAAATTCCAAACTGGTTGGAAGTAAGTGGGTTTTCAAGAAGAAAACTGACATGCATGGAAACTTGGATACTTATAAAGCTAGACTTGTAGCAAAGGGTTTCACTCAAACTCAAGGGGTTGATTATGATGAAACTTTCTCGCCCGTGGCGATGCTAATGTCTATAAGGATATTGTTTGCCATAGCCGCATATTATGACTATGAGATATGTCAAATGGATGTCAAAACTGCTTTTCTAAATGGGCATCTTGAGAAAGATGTCTATATGGTTCAGCCCGAAGGTTTTGTCGATCCACAACATCCTAACAAAGTATGCAAGTTGAAGAAATCAATCTATGGATTGAAACAAGTATTTAGGAGTTGGAATCACCGTTTTGATGATGAAGTTAAGAAATTTGGATTCATCAAAAACGCTGATGAAGCTTGTGTGTATAAGAAAGCTAGTGGGAGCATCATTACCTTTCTGGTATTATATGTCGATGACATATTGCTATTTGGAAATGACATTTCAACCTTGGAAGGTGTAAAAGCCTGGCTTGGAAGTTGTTTTTCCATTAAGGATCTTGGTGAGGCCGCCTATATTCTGGGAATAAGGATCTATAGGGATAGATCAAGGCGATTGATAGGTTTGAATCAAAGTGCATACATTGACAAGATCTTGAAAATGTTCAAGATGGAAAACTCTCAGAAAGGTTTGGTACATATTCAAAGAGGAACAATGTTGAGTACTTCTCAATGTCCAAGCTCAAAGGATGAGCAAGACAAAATGAATGGAATCCCATATGCATCTGCTATAGGATCCATTATGTATGCCATGATTTGCAGCAGACCGGATGTGTCATGCGCTTTGAGCATGACAAGTAGATACCAACAAAATCTGGGAAGCAGCCATTGGATGGCGGTTAAGAGCATATTGAAATACCTTAGGAGGACTAAGGATATGTTTCTTATATATGGCTCTGGTGAGGAGGAACTCGTTGTAAAGGGTTACACGGATACGAGTTTCCAAACTGATCGAGATGATTCTCGATCACAATCGGGATATGTCTTCGTTCTAAATGGTGGTGCTGTCTCTTGGAAGAGCGCAAAACAAGACGTGGTAGCCTTGTCCACCACTGAATCGGAATACATCAAAAGACTAGGCACATTGAGCGGAGATTCAACTACATAAGGGATGAAGTTGAAAAAGGAAAGATATGTATTCGCAAAGTTCACACTGATCAAAACATTGCGGATCCACTCACGAAGCTCCTTGAAAGGCCGAAGCATGAGGGTCATACTGTGCCTTAGGACTTCGATATTCTAGTGATTGGATTTGATCAAATTTTGTATTTGGATATCGGAACAATTGTTATTTTGGCTCATTCATATGATTATGGTTTATGATTATGCTTTTGAGTTATGTTCCATTTTAGCATGTTTAAATCCATGAATAAGTTAATTATTCTAAACGTCCGTAGTCGATCGTACTTATGGGAACAAATATGAAAGTAAGACTATTATGAACTTGGATTGGTAGATATTCATGAGGTATGAATATAGCAAAGGGTTTGCTGCCAAGGTTCATAGATATTTATGGGATAAATATTTGACATGACCCGCCCTCAAATTTTACTGCATGGAATCCTTGTGATTTGTGATCATAAGTAAATTTGAGTAAAGGCGAACATCATGGTATCCTCCGACCTGAGATACATATTGGGTCTTGATATTCACCGACTATTATGCATTGACTTAGTTCTTCGCTGCTCTGAAATATGTCAGTACATAAGACTAAGCTCAAGTATAGTACAAGGTGATAGTGAGAGACGTATGTAGTCAATAGGGGATTTGTCCCTCTTATTCGTTAAGAGTTAAATGTCTAAGGCCTGATAAGTTAAATCAACAGAGAATGATCACTCTGTGTCTCTGGATTTAACATGACATTTGTGGCAAAAGGATAAATGTGAATCATTTTCAAGTAAGGGACTTGAAGGGGATGATGTTATTGAATGACACTTCGTCATGCGTATTAGGGATAGTAAACCGTTGTTAGGCGGTATTTGCTATTTGCATCAATCATCTATGAATCTTGTGCAAGTGGGAGATTGTTGGAATTGATCTGCCCAAGACACATATTAGAGTTGATGTGGCTAGTACGTATTGATCCAAGTCGGGTCATACCCAATAACATGCTAGACAAACACCACGATAATTATTATTAGATATGATCTAAGTAATGATTATCAACACTTATAATATTTGGAAAATGGTTTTCTAAATATTTGCATTTGTGTGTTAAATAAATTATATGGATAATTTATATTTTGAGAGATGTTATTTAAATTGGTTAAATAACATATTACATATTACTTATGATATGTTTTATAACATAAGTATTATAAGTAAATAGTTGTAAGTAATTAAAAAAGGATTTGAAATTTGGGTGGGAAAATTCCTCCCTCTTCTCTCTCATCCTTTTATTTCTTTCAAGACATGCATGGTCATCCATTGGGAGATGATTATTCTTGGGTGAATAATATCTACACCTTCTCTCTCACACACATCTTCTCTCTTTTCTCCCTCTGTTGAGCCGTGAACAAAGAAGAAGAATAAGAACAAAGGTTGTTCATGCAAGTGTTAAGGATCCTAGCAACCAAGGTGTTTGTTGGAGCTCGTTGGGTATACAGGCTTGAGGTTTCCTCCATTGGAAGCTAGCCGTTCATATCCTTCATCCTCTCTATTTTTCGGACTTGAAGGTAGTATGCTAAACACCCTATGGTTGTTTTTGATAGCATGTACTTTGTATATGGATCCGGGCATTAGGTTAATCTATATAAAATCGGTTTTATATTTATCAAACTAACAAGATTTAAAACTTTATGATAAGCTGCGTTTTTACATATAATGAGTTATATGGACTTTGATAATCTTGTTAAAACCCAATAGTAGTATCCTATAAATTTTATAAGATTTAAACAACAAGTTGAGTAAGATTAAAGATTCAAGAAGTTTGAATAAACTTAACGTAACATATGAGAAACTTGAGCATTGTTTATATAAATTTATTATGTTTGGAAATTAATTTGAAAATATTTAATAAGTTTCTGGAAGTTTTCCTGAAGAAATGTAAAATTAAAAATAAACGATTAAACCCACATGTGCTCTGTTATTAAATTATATATTAAAATCCTGAGAGAAGAAGTCATTGGTAGTTAGAACGGCAACTAACGGTCGGTGCATGAAGAGGTAGGTCCCAGCAGAGCCCAGTTGGACCCGCAAGACTCACCTTGAAGAGGGACGTCTGCGCAGAAACCAACTGGATCCGCAGGACCAACCATGCTCAGAGACGTGACGTCCTTACGCGCAGTACGCAAGCTGTTACCGCAGGAAATGCCTCCCAATGGTGAAGGACTCTGCCTGTTCCCGCAGCTGCGGATACAAGCCATCAGGGAAGGCCACCCGCGCAGCAAGGCTACACGCACAAGGCACTTAGCTCTCAATCACTCAGTGTCACCTGAAGGAATGAGCAAAGCCGGGAACAATCCCGCACAAGGGCGGGAGGGGGAATACTCCCGCCCAAATAAGCCAGTCCGTACGATACGGGAAGATCTTTTGTACTGTACCTGACGAGGTATGGGCAAAAGATCTGACTAAAGATACGACAGCTTATTGACAACAGTATGGCGAGCAGCATGCTCCTGTACTGTATGTCACTATTAGCCGCTGCCTACTCACCAACTCCTGTCATACCACGTGCATAGCCGGCAGTTGGTGGAAAAGGAATAGTACACAGTAGGCCTGGTCACTATCAGCCGCTGCCTACCCACCAACTACCAGCAGGGCACGTGCGTAGGCCACAGTTGGTAGAACAGGAATACTATTCAGCAGGCCACACCTCCTTGGAAACCTACCTTCGGCTATAAATACCACAAATGGTATGATCATCTCATCTTATCATATTATCATCATAATATACCTGATATCTGCTCTAGCAATCTCTTAATATACATTGATATTTAAAGAGCAATCTAGTCTGATTCTCACGCCGGAGGGTGGTCACAAGGAGGAACCCCCCCCCTTCTCAGTGACAAGCTCACGGTGTCTGTTTTGCAGGTTATCAGAAGAACCATCTTTGCCGGGTCTAACCCCTCGTGGGAAACATCTATCTAACCCCCAGGTTACCCGTAATCTGCCCGGGGTCCGGTTAGTGTTTCTTCATTGGCGCCATCCGTGCATAAAAGCTAGAACATTTCTTTTCAGTTTTTTCAAACTTCTGAAAAGATGGTTAAAGAAACTCCGGTAACCACAACCCCAGCTACTGGGGGGAATACCGGCTACACAGTTTTTACAAACACTACCCCGGTTACCCAAGCCGGGGCAAGTGAAGTAAATTTTACGAACACTACCCCAGCTGGGGCAAGTGCAGTAAATAATCGCTCACTGGGATTCACCGATACCCAGTTAGAGAAACGAACAAGACTCCCCCGCCAAACACTCGATGAAGTTAAGGCATGGGCGGAGGCACGTCAAAAGGAATTCCAAGCTGAGTTGGACGAACGCTTGCGTTCCGTCCAATAGGCTGACGAATTCGAAGAATACTTGGACGATGACTCGGAGGAATCCGACACCGACGCGAACCCTCGCCATAGGGCAAAAAGGGAAGCGTAAGGAAACGGACTCCCAACCGAGAAGGCATTTTGGACAAGCCTTCAAACCAAAAAACACAGGTGGAAGTCCACGTGACTTCTCCAAAACATTCAGACCAAACGTTGCAAATGCGGGAACGTCCAAATTTGCAAGGGACATTGCGGAAGCAATTGCCCCAAAAAGTGTCAAACAAATGTCCAGCATAGGCACATATGATGGTATATCTGACCCAGATGATCATTTGAACAGATTCATAGCGGGGGCAACCGTCAGTAGTTGGACGGAACCTACGTGGTGTTACATGTTCCAAATGACGCTTGTTGGGGCTGCTAGAGCGTGGTTCGATCGTCTACCGGTCAACCACATCTACGACTGGGCAGACTTCCAACAGAAGTTTAGCCAACACTTCAGCCAGCAAAGAAAGTATACCGAGGAGCAATGGACAATCCTCAAATGCATTCGAGAGGAAGATGAATCTTTGCTAGACTTCATCACTCGCTTCAACTCGAAGAAGCTAAGTCTGGGTAACATTAGCGAAGATCTTGTTCGCGCTGCTTTTATTCAGGGCGCGAACGACCCAGAGCTCATCCGCACCTTAACGGGTAAAGATGGCATGCCATCCACATGGGATGCCATCATGACAGCAGCTAAACGCTTTACGGAAACGGAGAAGCAACTGGGTAGAGATCTCCCACAGAGCACAAACCTCTACACCCAGAAAACAAGAGAAGACAACGTCCTTACCGCCCGATTAAACAAAAAACGGAAGCTAGGCATTTGGCAGTCAAGGGTAAACTTTGACACCTCATCCGGCTTGCAACATTGGTTAGGCGGAAGGGGTAACGTACAGTCGAACCACAACTCCAGATGGACGCCGCTCACCAAAAGCGTCACCGAGATATTCGCCACTGAGGAGCTCCCATGGCCAAAGCCTCCAATAATCCGACATCGTCACAATGCTGATCGGAGCAAATACTGTGACTTTCACAGGACAAAAGGCCACAACACTGAAGAATGCATAGACGTAAAGGACATGGTCGAAGCATTTGTCAGAGATGGGACGCTCGCGCACCTCGTGGCGCAATGAATGCTGAGCAGGCTGATGCGTGTAGAACCCCAGCTGGGGAAAACACGAATAAAAATTCCAGCTTCAATGTGGAGACTACATGCTGCGTAAAGAACGAGATCCCGAACCAGGTGCGTATCGGCTCGATGGCACTCCCATCCCAACAACATGGAAGGGAGCTCAATTACACAGTTTGCATGTAGATCAATTCCAAATTTGTAAAGAAAAGGCCAAAAGCCACTTCTAATGGAAATGATTCTCCTTAGAACATCGACGCTGATGATTTTACATTTATACTTTATGAATTATCAACACTAATATGCCGGTTTTCACCGCATAATTAAGTGGAAAGTCGTTGATTGGGGAAGGCGGCAAAACCCGCATAAACCCAAAAAACGGCAAACCCCTTCACGCAGGTCAGTTGAAGGGGAAAAGTTCAGTCATCCCACTAAATGAAAGTGCCGGTCTATCCGCATGAATCATGATAGAGGAAACTGAACACTAACCTATTAACAACCGCGCGTCGAACAGTTAATTTATTCAACACTAATATGCCGGTTTTCACCGCATAATTAAGTGGAAAGTCGTTGGTTGGGGAAGGCGGCAAAACCCGCATAAACCCAAAAAACGGCAAACCTTCACGCAGGTCAGTTGAAGGGAAAAAGTTCAGCCATCCCACTAAATGAAAGTGCCGGTCTATCCGCATGAATCATGATATAGGAAACTGAACACTAACCTATTGACAACCGCGCGTCGAACGGATAACTTATTCAAGAAAATTTCTAACAAAAGGATGAGGAAAACCTACACGCAGGTCAGATATAGGTAAAGTTTAGCCATCCTACTAAGTGCAAGTGACGGTCCTACCCGCACAATCACGAAAGAGGAAGCAAAACTTCACACCTATTATCTACCACGTTCAAAGGTTAACTTATCCTAAAGACTTAGAAATTTCAAAAAAGATGAGGAAAACCTCCACGCAGGTCAGATGGTAAAGTTTAGCCATCCTGCTAAGTGCAAGTGACGGTCCTACCCGCACAATCACGAAAGAGGAGGCAAAACTTCAACCTATTATCTACCACGTTCAAAGGTTAACTTATTCTAAACACTTGGAAAATTGCTAATTTAAACTAAAGTATGCAAGTCATATAACGTTTATAAAGCAAGGAATCCAGAGAAAATAGCGGTCTTACCCGCACAAAGATTTATATTTCACAATGATTCATTACAAGAATGGCCGGGTAACTACCCGCCTACAAAAAAATAAATCTATACAAGCTAAATCTATCCTAGCAGTGGGAAGGGATCTTCAGGATCAGGCTTCAGGGCCACTTCCACTTGGACCAGCACCATCAGTAGAGCGTGGCAGTTCAAGGAAAGCTTTAAGGATAGCTAGCCCATCATCAGCAGCAGCAACTTCGTTTACCTTCTCCACCACCGGATGCGGGAAGGCGGCATACTGATTCACTGCTTGGTCGTATACAGCTTCAGTATCTACATCGAGTAAAGGGAAGTTGGAAGGCGGGATGCCTTTCTCAACGAACCCTAGACTAAGCAGGAAGCCGGCCTTTTCCCCATCCTCGTGAGAAGCGTTGAGGGCTGCGCTCATAGCATCGTCATAAGACGTCTCCGTAAAGACTCGATGCACAACCTACAAGAAAAAATACAAGTGTCAAAACCTTTTCTATTTACAAAGAAAAGCGTGAAGACATGAAGCTAAACATACCTGAGACAACGCTTCTCGAAGAAGCCATTCCTTGGCAACCAGAGCTTCTTGGAGGGCAGCTTGAGCTTCGTTACGGGCGCGTTCGGCTTCACTCTTGTTGAGGTTGGCAAGCAACACATCTTTAGCCGCAGCCTCTTCGACGCCCTTTAGCTTACGCTCGGTATGGTCAAGCACCCCCCTCTGGTCCAGGATTTCTTGGAGCTTCTTCGCGTCCTCCATCGCCAAGGCATCATGAGCCTGCTGGAGAGCCTCTAATTTGGCTTTAAGCTCTTCATTCTCCAGGTGTAGAGGCTCAGCAACAGCTTCAGCCTTGGTGGCCCTTTCAGTTGAGTTCCTAGCAGTTTCCTTAGCCAGCCGAGGCTGTTCATTAACAGCTTGGGCAGCCTTGGAGCGAGCCTCGAGACGGGCCTGAACCTCAACTTCAAGGGCCTTGAACGCCTTCTCCTTCTCCGCCGCCGCGGCGGAGAGCCTCCTATTCTCCTCCCGGACAGCCCGCGCCTGAGCTACTTCCTGAAGGCGAGCTGCTTTTAACTTGTCGTTTTCACGACAAAGCAGCTCGACGCGCGGCTGCATCCGGGCCAGGAGAACCCGAAGCTCATTGCTTAGCCTATCCTCCTGGTAGCTAGCCATGGCTTCCCCCAACGCACCACTAGGAGCAGCGTGACGAGCCCACTCCACGCACTCCACAGGGGTGCGAAGGGTTGTTCCTCGGCGAATGTTCCATCGTGGAACATACACTTCATTGGAATCCGACACTGCAAAAAACAAAAAGCAGTTAGGAAAAGATGATATATATAAAAAAAAAAATAATAATAAAAAAATAAAATATAATAATAGGCCAAGAGAACCCTACGCACCTGTAGGGTCAATAACAGGCCGATAGCCGCCAAACCCGTCACCTGAACCCAAGGGAAATCCATCTAAGAGGTCAGGCAGATGGGAAGGAGGCAGAGGTTGGCGATACGCCTCATGCATACCTGAAGGATCGGCCGTCGTTGCTGATGACGGAGGAGGCATGGTAAAGACCGCCGCGGTCGCCGCGGTCGCCGCCGCGGAATCCGCAGCAAAAGTAACCGCCGGCTCGGTGAAAGATGCGGTAAAAATGGCACTCACAGCCGGCGGTGACGTCATCACAGCTGGAACAGTCGGCTCAAAGGAGTGAGCAACTGAACCAGCGGAAGCAGGCGCAGGCGCAGCCGCCTGGGTCGTCGCCTCAGGTAGGCTGACCAAGCCTACCGTCATTGGCGGAGAGGTACTCCTCTGCGCTCCACCCTGGAATGCGTCAACATCCACGCCTGCACAAAGAAGAAAATTGTTAATGATGGAAAGCTATGAAATTAAAGATAAAGGAAGTTTGTACTTACGGGTTTTCTTGAGCCTGAAAGTGCGAACAGGCGGGGATGAACCCGATGGAGCCGGCCTCTTCACGCCGGTCACCGTTGTCATCCTGGGCTCTCCGGAGGTGACAATCGTCGCAGCCTCCGGAGCGGTGGTCTTATCACCACCGGGATTCCCCGCCACCTCTTCGCTCTCGGTCTCCGAATCAGACCGAGGCACCGGATCGGCAGTGGAGGCCACCTTCTCCTTCCCCTTCCCGCCGGCAGCCTTCTTCTTCCGCACCAACGGAGGACCATCTGCGGATTCCTCATCAGAACATACGATTAGAGGAATTCCAGCAAAGGTTTCAACATTGAGGGGTCGAGGGTTGAATAGCGCCTTACCTGGCCACCTGGCGCTCAGGATCTCGTGGCCTAGCGGGTAGACCTCCACGAACCGATCCGCCGTTTGTTATAGGATGGGCAACTCGTTCTCGTCTAGAGCGCGAGTACCCATCCGAGCGGGACCGTCAGCCTCCCGCGGGTTCAGGAGCGACTGCAAGTCGTTCCCCTCTGAAATAAACAGGAAAAAAGTTAGAAGAGATTCTAAATCAACAAAAAGAAACAGAGCATACCGTAAGGAACAGAGTTCGAACCGTATTCAAGGACGATTGGGATCTTTTGCGCATCCGCCTCCTTCCACACCCGGCTCATCCCCAGCATCACCATCCCGGACTCCGCAAACCGGTAAACAGGAGATTGGACCCGGGATATCCTTGAGAACCATTCCGCCTCCTGGTAGTTGGAGGCGTGAAGGCTGGGAAGTGCTTGCCCGTTCTTGAATTTCATGGCAAGGGGGATGGCGCGAGCGGAGATAAAGAAGAACTCCCACTTCCACGAGCGAAGACTGCGCTCGGTTGCGCAGATCTTCAAACCCTTAATCCGGGTTATCAATGTATACCACCCCTGGATGCACCTCCAAGAGTAGAAGGTCATCAGGCGGTCAACATAGGGCTCAATGCCCAGAATCCGGCACACCCACTCGAAGTGCCGAATCTTGGCAATCGCCATCGGGTGAACCTCGGTCAGGTGCACACCGTGCCTCTCCAGGACACGGTAAACAAACTTTGTCAATGGGAACCTAAGATTCCCATAAACAAAGAATGCAGCATATACCCCGATCTTGCCTCTGGGGGCATCGTACACCGTCTGATGGGGTTCAGGAAACTCAGGCTCGAGAGACTCGAGTATGAACTTCCTGACGACGTACTGATACAGATCGACAGGCAAAGCACACTGGCACTCGCCAGCAGTACTCTTGTCATCGGCTGTAGATTCGAGATCACGAGACGACATCTTGCAGATATGAAAGAAGAAAACGATTTCAAGGGAATGACTCGACGGAAAAGATGAGTATTCACCGGAAATCGTTAAAGATGAAGAGAAAAGTGAAAAGTGTGGATTACAAAGAACCCTCTCCCCCTTTATATACTAATCGCAATTAATGCGATGCATTTAATGCGGAAGAGAGAGAAATCGAAGGTGCAATGAAACTATGACACGTGGCAAAGAGCAAGCTGGCAACAGCTGTTGACAGGACGCATACCATTAATTTCGCGGCCACGCGCCCGAAAAATCGCGCCCACGCGCCTGAAAAAGCGTCTGGAATGACCATGTACTGTCACGTCACCATAACTTCCTGCACGTCCTGACACAGTAAGAAGAAACCGTCGCACGACGTTTCAGAGGTTTGGACTGTTCTTATCCTTTCACCAACTCTTCGAATTTCAAAAAAAATTCAAAAAGATTCAAAAGTAAGCGGGAAAATACCCCTTACCTTGGCAACCAAGTAACCGTAAGACGGATGCGGGTACAGTGTTAAGGCAAAACCCTTCACATACCTAGCACCCGCAGGGAATTGAAGCCAAGAATAACTTGGCAACCAAGTAACCTTAAGACGGATGCGGGTACAGTGTTAAGGCAAAACCCTTCACATACCTAGCACCCGCAGGGAATTGAAGCCAAGAATAACTTGGCAACCAAGTAACCGTAAGACGGATGCGGGTACTGTGTTAAGGCAAAACCCTTCACATACCTAGCACCCGCAGGGAATTGAAGCCAAGAATACCTCGGCAACCAAGTAACTATAAGACGGGTGCGGGTACAGTGTTAAGGCAAAACCCTTCACATACCTAGCACCCGCAGGGAATTGACGCCAGGAATACCTTGGAAGTAAAGTAACCATAAGACGAGCGCGGGTACAGTGTCAAGGCAAAACCCTTCACATACCTAGCGCTACGCTGGGAATTGAAACCAAGAAGGATCTTCTGGGCAATGCTTGCGGAAACGGAAACAACATCCCCGCATAGCGGGAACGTCGAGAACTACGTTGTTTGAAGCTCCAGGATGGAATTGGTGGTTTTAACATAATTGATCACTATGTTCAAAACTACCAAAACCTCATGGAGAATCCACACAAGTGGGACTCAACGCTCCTGACTTGCGAGGAGGTTACAGACCTACCCGCATCATACCCAAAGATCAAGCAGGAAAGTCAGGAATTTCTGCAAGTGACAAGGACTTCCGCGGGAAGAATCCCCATGGAAAACCTTAAAAAACCCTTTTCAAAACCCTTTGCTTAAGTCCAAAAGTTCACCTCACTTTATTAAACACTCATGAGAAGAACATTGGACTGGGGGGACTTGAAGAGGTAGGTCCCAGCAGAGCCCAGTTGGACCCGCAAGACTCACCTTGAAGAGGGACGTATGCGCAGAAACCAACTGGATCCGCAGGACCAACCATGCTCAGAGACGTGACGTCCTTACGCGCAGTACGCAAGCTGTTCCAGCAGGAAATGCCTCCCAATGGTGAAGGACTCTGCCTGTTCCCGCAGCTGCGGATACAAGCCATCAGGGAAGGCCACCCGCGCAGCAAGGCTACACGCACAAGGCACTTAGCTCTCAATCACTCAGTGTCACCTGAAGGAATGAGCAAAGCCGGGAACAATCCCGCACAAGGGCGGGAGGGGGAATACTCCCGCCCAAATAAGCCAGTCCGTACGATACGGGAAGATCTTTTGTACTGTACCTGACGAGGTATGGGCAAAAGATCTGACTAAAGATACGACAGCTTATTGACAACAGTATGGCGAGCAGCATGCTCCTGTACTGTATGTCACTATTAGCCGCTGCCTACTCACCAACTCCTGTCATACCACGTGCATAGCCGGCAGTTGGTGGAAAAGGAATAGTACACAGTAGGCCTGGTCACTATCAGCCGCTGCCTACCCACCAACTACCAGCAGGGCACGTGCGTAGGCCACAGTTGGTAGAACATGAATACTATTCAGCAGGCCACACCTCCTTGGAAACCTACCTTCGGCTATAAATACCACAAATGGTATGATCATCTCATCTTATCATATTATCATCATAATATACCTGATATCTGCTCTAGCAATCTCTTAATATACATTGATATTTAAAGAGCAATCTAGTCTGATTCTCACGCCGGAGGGTGGTCACAAGGAGGAACCCCCCCCCTTCTCAGTGACAAGCTCACGGTGTCTGTTTTGCAGGTTATCAGAAGAACCATCTTTGCCGGGTCTAACCCCTCATGGGAAACATCTATCTAACCCCTAGGTTACCCGTAATCTGCCCGGGGTCCGGTTAGTGTTTCTTCAGTGCACCTTGCCGACGTCACCTTGGTCAATTTTGTGAGGTATGTAATATGTATATTACATTTGTATTGACGGTCAACGGGATTAAATTCTATTAAGGATGGCGTCAAATCCATTTATAAGATGGTAAAAATGGTTTGAGTTTAAACATGCTTGACTAATAATCAGATACTTGGGGTAAAAACTTTTCTTCAAATGCTTTTGGGACCATTTGATTGGTTAGCTCATTTAATTATAAAAATGTTTAAAAATCATGTTATTTATAATGTATCTAAACTGATTATAAATATTTTGTAGTAAAATATAAATGTAACTTATCAGAATGACCGATGTTACCAACTACAACACTTTATATCACCTAATCCAGCTAATAGAGAAAAAAAACATGTAATAATGTTTTAATTTATAATCGAGTAAACTGTGGTTTTTGTCCATGTGGTTTGTTTAAATATGCGGTGTTAGTCCAATAGTTTAAAATTTGTGATTTTCATCCATGGTTGTAAAAATCGTGCCTAGGCGCCGAGTACTCAACGAGTAATCCCCGCCTAGGCCGAGTTCTCGGTGAGCCATCCCCGAGTACTCTCCGACTAAGGCCGAGTACTCACTGACTAAGGCCGAGTACTCCCAACTCCCCAGTCGACCGCCTAGGGTCCGCCTAGCGACTTTTGCAACCTTGTTTTCATCCCTGAGGTTTCATTTCACTTGCAACTAAGCCCGACCCCACTAACCCCGTTAAGTCTGGTCGTTAGACTTATTAGCGTACCCCTCATGTGAGGGACAATTTTGTCCTTTTTCTCTTCAAATAAACTCAGCCTTAATTCACAAGAGGGGTGTATTTGGGGGAAAAAAGAACAAAACCGCCCCTCACGTGAGAGACACACTGATAGGTTTTAAAACCAAACTTAACGGGGTCAGTGGGCCGGGTTTAATTACAACTGAAATGAAACTAAAAGGATGAAAATTACAAATATAAAAATATTAAACTAAAACCACATATTTAAACAAGCTGCAGTTCACTCTTTATAATCTCCCAAAACTCCAACTTTCAAAAACTTACCATTCAGTTTTAAAATTCCGACCATCATTAAAAAAAAATAAACAAAAAGTAATGATAATAGACTATAATAATCTATGCTGTATATAATATATGAGCGAGAAACCTCTTAAATTTTAAGAAGTACCACTCTTATTACACATAATACAAGTAACAATGCATTTATTTTTAAAAATATAGGGGTAAAATAGTATTTGCTTATTCCAAAGTAATATACAATAATTATCCTTCAACTTCAATCAACTTTTGTAAATATATTAAATAGTTACACATTTCCCCCTAATTATAAACCAGCAACCCCACGACTTTTTAACGGTCGTAACTTTTTTACACGTTAATATTTTTTTCTAATAAATGACACCATAAAAACGAGCATTTTGTTCTCTTTAATTTGAGTATAGTATTGCTATAGATTATTAATTTTTAAAATCTAAAATGTTACGTGATCAGTTATTACCGACAACGAGTCGGACATGTTCGGCTAATGGTGTTGGAACGGGTTAGGGTTGGAACATGGTAATACAAAAAAAGTTAATTTAGTTCATGTCGGGATGAGTTTAGATCGACAGGGTTCATGTCAAAACGGGCTTTGGGTAAAAACGTTTTCGGGTCGGAACAGGTTCGTCAAAACGGACTGGGTTTTGAAATTACTGTACATTTCATCTTTGCTTCTTGCTTGTCGCCACCAGTTATGCGCGTTCAATCATCAACTACGTGGATGACATTGTTTATACATACGGGGTTGCTCGCGAATAGGCATTATGTGGCGCGCTTATTGACATTGGTTACACGTCCAAAGCCACATTAAATGCATATCACCTTCGGGTTATACACATCCATACTGTTGCGAGGTTACAAACATACTTAACCGGTTGCGTTTGCGCATACACCGCTGCATCGCGCGATCAACTGACTAGTATGAAATAATGAAAGAAGTAAAGAGACAGGATAACGAGTGAGAGTTACATTTATTTTGTTAATAAATAATAATAATAATAATAATAATAGTAGTAGTAGTAGTAATAATGAAAACGGCCCCTGAAATTTGGGTGAGACGAAGACCCAATCCATCCAACGTTAAGTTAACCTTTCAAAATCACCAAACTCTCTCTCTCTCTGGTGGATAAGATATATCAAGATAATAAACGACCATTCGAAACCCACTTCACCTGGACACCAATCTAATCTAATCTATTCACTGCCGTTGGATTAGTATTTTATGAGTACGGTGTTGGCCGATTACATTTCTGGTGATTCCGATTTATTGATCCGCAGTCGTAGTAGGTGGGGCAAAGGCGGCTGACCCTGATTTTTATACCCTTTATTTATTATCTCTCAATTCAACCATTTCATCAATTTCAACGATGCAGCAAGATCGCCCAAGAAAGGTTTCATTTATTTGCTCAATTTATTAAATACATCATTTTTATTATTTTATATTCATTTTGTCTAGTATTATCTATATTCCTGAGTAAAATACTTATGTACCAACTAAAAATTTGATCTTTATTCTGTGATAAAGTTAAGGTTTTTGTATTGATGACCAATTTCTGTGTATTAAATGATGCAATGTATTATTCTCTTCCAGTCAAAAGCTTGATGTTTAAGACAGACCTCAATTTTGGGATAAAGTTAGGGTTTTTATATTGATTTTTAATCTATGGGTATTGAATGTTACATTTGTTTTATCAAAGTATGATTCTCTATCATTTAAATATTTGATCTTTAAGACTTTAATTCTGGGATAAAGTTTAGATTTTTAAATTGATTTTTTTTATCAAAGTATAATTCTGTACCATTTATATATTTGATATTTAAGAGTTCAGTTTTGGGATAAAGTTAAGTTTTTAAATTGATTTTTAATGTCTGGGTATCGAATACATTTGTTTGATCAAAGTATGATTGTATACCATTAAAAATTTGATGTTCAAATTTGGGGATAAAGTTAGGTTCTTAAATTGATTGAAAATTTGGTTATTTTGTAGCAGAGTTCAAAAGAAGCAGAGTTCTTCACCGAATACGGTGCATCAAACCGTTACAAAATCTTGGAAATCAGAGGAAAAGGAAGTTATGGAGTCGTTTGTGCAGCACTCGACACACAAACGGGTCAAAAGGTTGCAATAAAGAAAATAACCAACATTTTTGAACATACGTCGGATGCTATTCGAATCCTGCGTGAGATTAAATTACTTAGACTCTTACGTCATCCGGATATTGTTGAAATTAAACATATTTTAATGCCACCATCAAGAAAAGATTTCAAAGATATTTATGTAGTATTTGAACTCATGGAAGCAGATCTTCATCAAGTCATAAAGGCCAATGATGACTTGACACACGAGCACCGTCGGTTTTTCCTCTATCAAATGCTTCGAGCTTTGAAATATATGCATACGGGTAACTTTTATCTTTTTGACATAAAATTATAAAATTATATCTATCAAACATTTTTGGTACCAAAACTTACATAGTTTTGTATGAAATGAATTCAGCAAATGTGTATCATCGAGATCTAAAACCGAAGAACATATTAGCAAATGCAAATTGCAAACTCAAAATATGTGATTTTGGACTTGCACGTGCTGCGTTTACCGATACCCCAACAACGCTGTTTTGGACGGTGTGTTTTTTATTATTATTTAAATTAATGATTTGTTTCAGTTTACACATCATTTTTTGTAACACACATTGAAATTATTTTAAATTATTCAGGATTATGTTGCAACGAGATGGTATAGGGCTCCCGAGTTATGCGGATCTTTTTATTCAAAGGTATAATTTAGTAACCCACGAGGGTATATTGGTAATCTTAATATAGAAAGTCAAAATAACACGCTTTGTTGCTTAGATTTTGAGGTCCTTGATTGGATCTATTGAATTCTCTGGAGGTTGAGTTTTCTTCCCTTCAGGTAACTGTATCGGGGCTTGTGTCAATTTGTGGCCGGTTCTATTGTTATGTTTGTTTTTAATTTCTTATGGTTTTTATATTTTGTTTTAATGTTTATTGTAGTATACTCCTGCTGTTGATATTTGGGGCGTTGGATGTATATTTGCTGAAATATTAACCGGAAAGCCACTTTTTCCCGGAAGAAGCGTCGTTCATCAGTTGGAGCTTATAACAGATCTTCTCGGGACACCGTCATCAGATACAATTTCTAAAGTATGTTACCTTATTTTAATTGTGCGTTTCAATCAACCAATCAGCCCAGTAAACTTGGATGCTAATTTTTCTTATATTTATTAATGTTCATGAATTAACACGTAATTTTATAAAATATTTCTTATAGTTAATAGATTACAAATTGTCATAATTTAAATTTATACTACAGTAGTATAAAAGTATGTCCTTTTTGGGATTAATTTCATAATTTAAATTGTCATAGTATATCGTAATTAAAATAGATCAAAACTAGTGTCCTCTTTACTCTATTAAGAAGTCCCAAAAAATAGGCCCGTAAGTGAATCGCAAATATTCCGTGAACCGTTCAGCGGGCATTTACTTAATAAACGAACGGACATGAACAAATATTTTTTTGTCCTTTTAGTTAGACGAACAAACTTGAACACATTGCTCGTTCCTTTGTTTATGTTCGTGAACTTTTGTTCTTGCTAAATTTATTTATGTTCGTTTACACTCATTTATGCTGTTTGTTGGTTTACATTTTTTTAAGTTCGTTCTTTTGCTGGTGTTCTATATTAGTCTAGTTTTATTAACTTTATATCCCAGAGTCCCACACATTGTTGTCCACATTTACATTAAATTGGTTTTAGCCCAGTCATGTCCGTTCATCTATGTTCACCGATGTTCGTGTTTTTAGTCATTTACCGTTCGTTTATATTGTTAACGAGCAAACATTAACTAACACGAACATGTTCATTTTGTTAACGATTGAATATAAACAAGAATACCCTGTCTGTTCATTTGTTTGTGTTTGATCGTTTGCTTGGTTAAAGTTAAAAGAACGAACACGAATATTCTCTCTTTGTGTTCTTTTAGCTCGTTTACAAGCCTAAAAATATTACTGTAAATTATCTAAAGTTTTTACTATGAAATTGGCAAGTAACATATATTTAGTGCTTTGATATTATGACCTTCAGAAGGATATATATGAAATTTTGAACTTTCTGAAGGATATATGACTATATGTATATGAAATTATATTAATTATTATGTTTGTAATTATTAAATCTATGCAGGTTCGTAATGACAAAGCAAGAAAATACTTGACCGACTTGCCTAGAAAGGAACCAGTATCATTCTCTGAGAAGTTTCTAGAAGTTGACCCGTTGGCACTTAAGCTATTGGAACGGTTATTGGCGTTTGACCTGAAGGACCGACCCACCGCAGAACAAGCCCTAGCCGACCCTTACTTCAAGGGTCTATCAAAAGTTGAGCGTGAGCCATCATGTCAGCCATTTTCCAGACATGAGTTTGAGTTTGAGAGACGAAGGGTCACAAAAGACGATATTAGGGAATTAATATACCGGGAGATCCTTGAATATCATCCTCAGATGCTCAAAGATTACATGGCGGGCAATGATCGGTCTAGTTTCTTTTATCCTAGGTTGTTATTAACTTAACATTAACATTGTTTCTTGATTTCTTATCCAGTTGGACTCTTTGTTTATTCTATAACATGTTTTATGTTTTATTTTTTAAACGTATAGTGCCGTTGGCCAAGTTAAGAAGCAGTTTGCACATTTCGAGGAAAATGACGGGAAAAGTGGGCCTGTTCTGCCTCCAGAGAGAAAACATGCTTCCCTCCCAAGGTAAGTACGTTACAACTTACAACTTATATATTTTAAAGTTCAATTACCAGTTTTAGCAACTAAGTTGCATTTAATTATCTGCACTCATAACTAATCACATGTAAATCATGTGGCAGGTTGTTTTGTTTACTGATCTTTTTAAAAATTGCAGACATGTCATATCATTTGTCATTTTAATGTGTACATATGCCACGTGGCTTTTCAAGCATGCAAATAAATATTATTCTTTTACTATTTTCTGACATTTAAGCATTTTTATGCACAAATGAAATCTGATGTGGCGGCTCGGGTCATTAACCAGTACTACATTAATAATTATTGGTTAAATCAGATAAAATGAAGCTGGTGAAAAGTGATAATAAATTGTAGGTTATCTTCTAGTTTACGGACTAAATTAACTCGTTTTGATTGGCGATTTTTGTATGTTTAGGTCTACAATTTCTTCAAGCACGACTGCTCCCAAGACGCAGCAGTGTTTTGTTTCATTTGACAATCGGCCAAAACTATCTCACGGCAGCAATATTTTTAACCCCACTACTCTTCCGCCCAAAGGTAAGTGATTTTACACTTTAACTGCATAAATTTAGTTGTTTTAGTATTTGGCTACATGCTTATAATTTGGTTTTCTGTCAAACATGATTAGCGAGAGTGGCGGGTCCTGTTCTTCCATTAGAGGGTAGCCTAAACATGAAAGACGAGTATGATTCGAGGGTAATGGTTAGAAATAGAAACACGTTTGGTCTTTCTCCACATTATGCATATAGAAGCAACGGTGCGGATAGAGCACGCAGTCAACAAAAGTCAACCGGCAGGAAGTTGTCCCCGGGGTTGGTAAATGGAGACTTGTTTTACAAGGAGACACATGGTCAGCAAAAGTCAAGTGAACCGATTGCTCTTGATGCGTAGCTTATGCAAGTCCAGTAGTCGTAGATGTCATTGTTTTCGGCTTCTTCCCACTTTTTAGCCCTCGTCGACGTAAGATTTTTTTCTTTTGTATGTATTGCAATTCGTATCGAACTCTAATTATGTGATAACATTTATAAAACACCAAAGATAATTTTATGATCACTTTAGGCCATACCTAGTGACACAATCAAAGTCAACAAACGACCATACCTTGTCCCAACACCATTCTTTGCCATATGATACAAAGAGAGGTGGCATACCTTTTGATTAAAATAATCAAATTGTATGTGTGGTTGTGATCTAGTTTGTCCCAAAAAACATATATAATTTAATTCTAACTATAGAATTTGTATGGACAAATTAGACAAGGATTAGAGATTGTTGTTTATTAAGAAAAGGAGAGAGTTTTAAAACAAACTATTAGTTTTAAGGTTTTATAACTTATATTCTCCTTATTGTGACAAATGCAACTTCACAACCATCTTTTATGTAACTTGCCAATTTCACTAAATTATTTTTTAACACAAGCCAGGCCGACATGTTTGTTATCATTTTCATCAAATAGAGCTTCTATCACTTCCTACTGAAAATTCTTTAAAGCACCTGTGAGAGTATCTTAACAACTCAAGCCCATTCTCAATTAACCCGTTGATAAAAGTAATAATTTGAGTTAGTTTGACCAAATTAGTAATAGTTTACATCGATTCAGTGTTTGGATTCAACTTCCAGAACACTTTAGCGAAAGTATGAAAAAAGAAACGGCTATTTTCTTTATAAAATCCCTTAACAAACTCGCTATCGAACAAAAGGAATTGTTATGTTTTAACCTTTAGAGACTGATATTCGGTCTAGCGTCCCTAATCACTACATCACGTTTAGACGTATGTTATTTATTACACTTTGGTTTCTACATGTAAAAGTATTTAATTGTATACCCTAATTAAATCAATAAGAATATGAAAAACAAGTTGATACACGTTGTGATATTGTGGCCATAAATATCTTAAAACCCAAAACTGTAGTGAAAGTGTACGGATAATATATGTCTTTTAAGAACGACCACTACGTTGCCAGCATCGAAACACCACGACAGTCAATCGACACCCATTGTTCATTGATGCATCATCTTTTATCGCGGAATTCACAAAGATATAAAGCCAACTGGTTCTAAACTATTTGCTTGCTTTAAAAGATTCTCTTGACCACATATAAAGGTGACAATGAAATAGAGAAACAAAAATTTCAAATCAAGTTCACATGATCATAACCAGCGGCCAAAAACAAAAGCATTGTAGATGTACATGAACCGTTAAAACTGACAAACCGAAGCAAATTGGCTAATTCATCTGTCTGATATTTATTCGTTCAGTTTACATTTTGGTTTTGAAATTTGGAACTATTCGTGTAACCAAACTGTTACACCGGACCGTTTACCTTTATTATTATTATTAAATTTCAATTTTGAGTATATGCAATATGTTTATGAAAAAATAATCATGATTTAAAGAAAGATTCAAACTGCCAAGCCAGCGGGTTTAGTGTTTCAGTTCAGAATTTTTGTCAAAACCGACCATACCAGATCATAAAAGCACCATTTATAACACCTTGAATTAACACACCATCGTTAAGAAAGACTTATAAACCTTCAATGAAAGCATCAAAGCTGCAGCCCCAAGTTAACAGGCTGAAAGCGGCGTACTCACACCGCTTTCTTTGGTTAACCAGTTTAAGCACTCCATATGGAACCAAAAACATGCAATTACTTGCTTTAAAAGCAAGAATTAACACACCATAAGCAACACCAAAATAAATTTCGGGAAAAAAATGTTCATTTTATTATTACCGATCTAAGCAAAAAAATAAAAAAAGTCAAAACAGAGAGTCAAGGCGCAGTTTGTAAATTTACATCTGGAACATCTTCTTTGAAGGAATTACTGATGGGATTCGGTCCCGAATGTACCTCATGCAGCTGCAACCTCCTACCACTCTCATCCTCCATCAAAAACTAAACGGAAAATAATAAAGATTTAGATGATTAATTAGCATCAAATTACAAATGTTTAATATTTACCTTATTGTTCAACTTTAACGCACCGAATTTGCCAATCTCGGCATCTGGTAATAAAAAAAACTTACATTAGTAGGTAAAACGACATGAAAACATAGGTTTAAAGATGTATTTTTAACCTTCGGGTTTAGAATGAAGAGATAATTGAGTTTGAAGAAGCATAAGAAGAAATATGAAACATAGAGCCATTTTTGTTCCTTGAAGAATTGGTTAAAATATGGTAATATAGTACACATTAATAATGCTCTTTAAAGGAGACATGGAAAAGATAAAGAGAGAAAAAGACCCAAATAGAGTTTACTTTTCCTTTATTTCTTTCAAAAGAATTCCAGACGTCGTGTAGGTCAGTGTGTACGTTAATCGGGGACAGCATAATAATATGCAAGGACGATTAGCTGAATTTATACAGTAATACATGTAGTTCTTGATTAATTTCAGTTTATAATGCAAAATGGGTAAAAAGAAATTTAATCTAAAATTGGGCAAGTAAAAAAATTTGAAGTTAAAATAGGCATATATAAAATTTTGAACTTTTAGAAAAATAACAGTAAAATGGTCACGTACTATTATTCTTTTTTTATAAATTGGGTATATTTGATTATTTTAACTAGTTTCTAAGGGCATATATGATATTTTTTAGTTTCGCATGAATACGTACGATATTTTCATGTTTATAACAGTATATATGAAATTACCCATTAAAAATATACATAATGTATATAAATTCGCTAATAAATCATAAACATAAACGAGCCGAGCCCGAGCTTGAAAAACTGTCACGACACGAGCCAAGCTTGAGCTATAGAAACTATGCTCATATTGAGCTGGGCTCAAGCTCTAATAATTTTAACGAGCACAAGCTCGGGATCGGCTCAGCTCATTTACTGAACCCAAGTAATGTTTTTATGCAGAAAAGACATGAACTATACCTTATTTATGTCCAAACAGAATCTTAGTTAAATTAACTTTATTTTCACTAAATAGATTGAAGAAGATCCAAAACGGCCTTCCTACGAGGCATGCTCGGGATGGCTCCTTTTACTTGAACACAAAGAGAAGCTGCTGCAGCTGCAATTAATAAAATAAATCATAAATATATAACAAAAATAATATATACAAAAAATAATAGCAAGAAAACAACATATACTAACCTGCAAATCTCAAGCATTCAGCTTTAGATTTCCCTTCAACAAAAGCAACAGCATAAGCAGCAGTAAACGTATCCCCCGCACCCGTTGTATCAAGCACTTTTTCCGCCTTGATAATACCTTGTTTAATCGGTTCGTTTCCTTCGGTGAACAAAACCGACCCTCGTGAACCGAGTTTCACAAGCACCTCTTTAACCCCCTGTTAATATATATTTATAATATAATTACTTCAAAAAAAAAGTGAACTTTTATGTTTTTAATAATCATGTTTAACTTTTGAAACTTACCAACTTGTGACATTCGGCCACTGCTAGACTAATTTGTTCAAAGGTTTCGGTTTTCATTCCGGTTAAACGCGCGAGTTCGCTTTCGTTTGGACTAAACACATCAACGTGTTTTAGCAGCTCTACAGGAACCGGTGCATCCATTCCTCCTGCATCAAGAATCACAGGAACACCTGCACTTCTTGCAGCCTGTAATCATAAAATTACAAAACTTTAAAGGCTTCAAATTCAAAAAATATTCACACACCAGAATCTAACATATAAAAATAGAGTGCTCCTATACGGTTATACATACACTACCCCACATATCATACATGCCATATTTATTTTTACAAACCGCCACCCTTTCACATCGGTCAATTTCTCCACTATTGCAAACCTCCTTAAATGACTCGTACATCGGCTTGTATAACACTTTCTATAAAGTTATACGGGCCGTATAAACCTTAATTTATTTACATACAGCCTATATAACCTTTTCCGTAAAGCTATACAGGCTGCGTAAAGTCACAACTCAAACGGCCTTGCAAACCTTAATTATTTATACGGTTCTGTAATGTTATACCGGGCGAATAAACCTCGATTCAATTTCATACAAGCCAGTATGTAAAAACACATAACCTGCAACTGAGGTTCATATCTTCATATATATACAACGAAACATGACATAAAGTGATCACCTTTGCAACTTGAATATTAACCGAATCCGGAATCTCCCGCTGAAGCAAAACAATCCCAGCATTCTTCACAACCCCCAAATCCCCATCACCCAAATTATCACCCCACCCACACATATTCGCCCCACCAACGATAATAATCGAGTTCTGACCGTCCGACTGAAGCATAACAACCGCATGCCCAGTAGGCACATCACCAATCTCATTCACATAATCAACCACCACTCCACCACCCTCAAGTGCTTCCATTATCAGCTTCCCATGAGCATCTTTCCCGACCCGACCCACGAAGTAAGTCGGGTACGACAGCATTCCGCCGCATACCGCCTGGTTGGCACCCTTGCCGCCGGCTAGGGTTTGGCCGGTTTTGGCGGAGATTGTTTCGCCTTCGGTAGGTAGGCGATCGATCTCCACGTAGATGTCGGCATTGGCGGATCCGACGACTACTAGTGGTGGTGGGGTTAGGGTTTCTGCGGTGGAATTGATGGTGGTTAATGATCGGAATGGTTTTGGTTTCTTTTGTGGTGAGTGGGTTATGAAATTGGGGTTGGTGGTTGTGGATTGGTGGTGGTGACGGTGGTTGCCGTTGGTTGTTCGGGATCGTGCGTGCCACGGTGTCGCCGGCGAGATTGATGCCATGGTGTGAAAGCTTATTGTATGACTGTGATCGAGTCAATGAAGGTCAAACAATGAGGTGTACGTGTACGTCTCTATCCACAATATAAGTTGATTAAATGATTAAAATCCATATTATCATTTAAGTAACTAATTAGGCGTGTATTATGATTTATGGGCGGGTATTATGATTTACTTAACTGATTTAGTTTTGGTTACGAATTATTCAGTATCATAAAAGAAAAGATGGATCGCTAAATTAATTTCAGTTAACATATCTGATTAGCATTCATATTCATTTAAATGAAAATAAATATCAACTAGCAGGGCCGGCTCAACGAATGTGGGCCTAAATCGAAACAAGATTTTGAGGCCTTTTCATAACAATTGTTAAGAAAAAAAATTGAATATTACAAGTTTTAACTCATAACATGTACTTTAGTAACAACCAAGTTTACCACCACACCAATATATTAATTTGAGTTTACTATACTCATTATAATATATCTATATATAATGTTTTTTTTTTCGGATTTGGAGGCATCAACAAAGTGTTGGCCTAAAGCCCTAACTTGTTTTCGCTGTTCCACGAGCCACCCCTGTCAACTAATATGTATACAAAAAACAAGTTTGAGATCCCGCTAGTCACAATGACTCGACCTTATTTCACAAGGGAACTCTAATGTCCCCATTGGTGCTTGGTCTGGATCCAATTTTTTCTATGTAGCTGCTTTAAATGGGTGTGTTCCGTCGAGAACACAATAGGAACTCGGTCGATTTGGTTCGTTACTTTACTATCAAAACAAATAATCTGTGAAAAAGTTGAAAATTTGGTAACCAGAGTATAAAAGACGACAGTTTTATAGCTTGTTGCAAAAGTTGAAAGTTTTGTAACTAAAGTAAAAATGAAAAAAAAAAACTTAAAGTTGGTTTTTATAAGCTTCGTGGACAAAGTATTAAAAAGAAAAGTAAGTTAGTTGGCTTATGATAAAAATTGAGTTTGATGCCTTGGTGGTAGGTAATTAGGGATGAGTAAATTCGGTACCGGTACCAAAGTTTTGAGTTTTGGTATTGATACGGGACCGATATTTCCCGAATTTTACGTTAAACACCGTTACAGATACCAAGAATTTGTGATTTTCGGGATCGGGATTTTCGGTAACAGTCTCATCCCTAGTGATCATAGTATAATAGAGAAAAAAAGTTTGGTGACCAAAGTATAAATAACAGAAGTTTTCAACTTGATTTTTTATATAATCGACTACCAAACCATAAAAATCGAGTATAATTTTTTTAAACTAAACTATTGGTTTCTCAATCACATAAATTCACATTTCTTTCGTGTATAAAACAATCAAGTCTCTTTAATTTTATGCAACCAGCTCCTCACTGTATCGCGTATCACTCGATCACTAGTGAATTTGTTGAAAACTTATTTGTTATACATGTTTAATCATACAATTTTCTGCTTGAACATTAGATAAATTCATATAATAATTTATGGTACAAATCCAAGGAATGCGATTATAAATAAGAACAAACAATATATTAAGCACACCACATTCATTAACTTATTGACTCAATGATATATCACTGACATGTTTCTGTAACTGTTTGTGTTTGTGTATATGTTATGCACTGCAAAAGGATAATATAGATGACAAAAGAATAGTACATTGATCACACCAACATGTTTCTCTTATACACTTGACAATGTAGACTTGAGATTGCCACCTACTTCGGGTTCAATTTCAGCGAAGCACTGCAGAAACACACATTTACTCACACTATACTATTAAGTTTATAACACAAATATAAAAAAAATTATTTAATGAGAATAATCATATACCTGTTGATGCAATAACGTTTTCCAGTAGGTGGAGGACCATCGTCGAACACATGACCAAGATGAGCATCACAAACCGCACATACAACTTCTTGTCGGGGCATAAATATGATTGAAAGATCGAGTTTTGACTTGACATTATTTCCTATCGGCTCATAATATGATGGCCAACCCGTTCCACTATCAAATTTCGTGCTTGACCTTTTGAAATCGACAGCTTGTGTTAGTTTCAAACAATAATCACAGATAACTGAGTGTAATTATATACATAATTGTGTTTAGTTATATACTTATTGTGCGTAATTATACATGACCTTAGTACGTTTCGCACGGAAATTTAACTTACTCGAATAGTGGAGTGTCACAACAGATACAATGGTAAGTCCCGGGGGTCTTCGTGTTCCAGTATTCTCTAAAAATAGAGTTAAAGAAAGTGTCAGTTTCTACCCGTTTACTTAAGAACGATCCAACCCGTGTCAAATAAAAAAGAAGATGGCCATTAACATGTTAGCATGTCTAACCCGTTTTGACACGTAACACAACCTGCCCATTTTAAGAAATTATAGTAGCTAGCATACCCAGTGAAAGCTCTTTCAGTTCCCTTTTGTCGAGTTACATAAAACTGTTCGCCGGTTAGTTTCTTCTTCCATTCTTGTTCACTAACAGATTTATAATCCTTGTTTCCTGCCTCTGCAATTGATCAAACAAAGAACTTATTATTAACAAAAAAAAGCATTGAGAATAAACGTTTTTGTAGAAGAAAATCCCTCCGATTCTACCAAATCGTTCCTAATTCAAGCAACACACTAGTTAATCTCATCACACCACCTTAACTTAGAACCTCAACCGGGCGTGTACGAAACCGAAATAACTGAATAGTAACCGTAATAACTGAGGTAACTAAAGTGAAACAATCGAACCCACCCTTTTTAAAAAAAATAAATATAAAGAATTTTCAATTTGGTTTCGGTTTTGTTATTAACCAAACAACGAACCAAATGTAACTGAGGTCCAATTTTAAGTAATCAATTGGAAATTAATAAATTTTGTATAGCCAAAAAATTTTAGATTAAAAAAATGTAATAACCCAATTAATCATTAAGTAACACCAACGAGCATTTAGCCCAATGGTATTCAAGTGTGTAAGAGGTGTTTTTGCACTTGGAGGTTGAGAGTTCAAATCCCGCAATAGACAGGTTAGGTGGATTTAGAAGTAGCCATAAAAAAGAGATCATCAAGTTAAAGAAAGTTGCCCAAATTCAATAATTTTAGGTCCAGAATTTTTAAGCCCAAATGGTAAAACCGAAGCCATTATAAAAACCCAAAAACTGAACGGTTTTGAAAAACCCAAAAACCGAATTTTCGAGTCCGACCCGAGCACACCACAAGAATTATGTGTGCAACCACCTTAAATTTTGTTAATTTTGCCAGCGAATTCATTCAAATGTTTCAGTTGCTACAACGGGTACGATGAAATCGGATTCAAAAACGAAGAATATTGTGCTTCAACTCAATGAAAGTGTAACATAATATAATCATAATCATAATAATAACACAATAAAACATGATAGAGAGACCTTGTTGATTGGTGGTGATGTCTGGTTTCTGCGATGAAGAAGACGAAGAACCCATAGCACGAATTGATGAAGAGCTTCTTCTGGTGATGGGTAGACTGAATTTGAATCGATTAGATGATCTGAATTGGGGTTTGGAGGATAAGTGAAGTGCGAGTCTGAAATTGGTAGAAGTAGAAGAAGAAGTTAAGGAATGAGACGCCATTAATAATGTAATGATGAAAATATTACTATTCAATAGTCAAATCAGTACGAAGCCAGTTAACGGTCTGGGCCTTGGTGACATGTGAACCGGATGAGTTTGGTCGTGTGGACATGTTTTTCACAAATGTCAGATTTCTGACCGTCTGTCTACATGATGTGTTTCATGACAGACCTATTGAAGTGGGCCGACCCAATAAGGATATTGTAAAACTTGGTGCAATACCAACCATTGCCTAGCCCTCGACCACGCCCTCGGTTCTCGCACCATTGGGATCGAACTCCTTCCCGGCTTCGTCTTCCTTATGATTGTAAGAATTTTTGGATGGGAAGGAGGTAAGCACGTGTGCGTTGATTTGACAGGTGTGTACCCCCTCGTTGGGCTACGGGACCACGGGTTTGTGGTGGGTCATGCGATAAACAAGGCTGAGGCGGGTACAGTAGCTAAGCACGAGAAAGCTTGCCTTGAGAATCAGCACGTATTCGTACCGTTTGCTTTTGACACCTTTGGCGCTCTCGGCCCTGACGCAGTTCGGTTCCTTAAGCGGGTTCAGCAAGTGGTCAGCAGTAACTCCGCTCATGCTAAGGGGAACGTTGTGTTTAGTAGGGTAGGGTTTGCTATTCAGGAGGGGGGTAGCGGCGCAGCTTGTTGCCCGTCTATCTGCCGTTAGTCTGTAATTGTCTATGCTATTTATAATTTGATAAAAAACACACACACACACTAGATTATAGTAATTTATTTTGATTACCCGAACCTGATTGGAGCTCCCCGTCCTAGATTCGCTCTTCATAGGCTTTTAACCGCCCGATAACGTCACTATACCTTGCAGATTAAAATCCTAAATCTGTTTCAGGGATTCTATCATATGACTATGCTTCACCTTTGGAATATTTTTGAGAAATTTCTTTACTGACTTTGGCTCCTCGATAACCCGATCCAAAGCCACGGATTTTGAGGCTAATCCGGATAGCTTACCGAAATAGTCATCGACCAATTTTGAGTCTTTTATCCATAATTGACCGAACTCCAATGTTTGCAATCTTACTTCTCTAAACCTCTTGTCTCCAACATGGCGAGTCTTGATGTATCCCACGTCTTCGTGGAGGTTTCTTGATCACTAACTTGCATGATCAACGACTCTGGCACCAAGTGATACAACAATCACGATATCGTGAGATCATTCTTTAAATATCAACCTAACCTTGTTCGATTACTTCCCAAACTTTGTGAATACGAAGAACGGTCCTCATAGGTAGAGACCAAACACTATAGTTCGCCCATTAAACAAATAATGACCACGATTCTTTACCCTTCGGTGGCGAAACATTGTCTCCCATTGATTTCCTTCCTTGTGAATACGTTAACGGTGTTGTTGGATCCGTTGTATGACTTGGTTTCGATCAAACTGATCTTACTCGATCAAAGATAGTGTTTGACAACTCGAGTAGCGACAGCTATCACGGTCACGCTTGATTGTTTGGTTCGTTAACATGGCTCTGATACCAATTCTAAAATTGAATCAATATCAGTTACACGAAAGAAATAGACGAACACACGATATGTAGACAAACTCGGTTTATTATAATTAGAAAAATAACTCAAAATCCTATTACGTATCACAACTAAAACCAAGGTAGTGTTTGGTATATATGAATGAGAGGCAGAATGGAATGGACCATTATGATGGAATAAAAAAATGTGTTTGGTTGATCAATGGAATGAAATCACCGATTACCAAGTCCATTACATTCCCTTTAAAACACCTCAAATTCATTCCATCCACTCCCCTTGTTTTTTTTTTCATTCCACCCCTCTTTCCCACTATATCACCTCTACCACTCTCCCACTCTCCCACCACTACTACCCATTGTCCCCTCACCACCACCCACCACCGCCGCCTGCCACCACCCATCATCGCCTCCGTCGCCGGCCACCACCACTACCAGGCACCGCACCGGCCACCACCACCACCGCTTCCGCCACCCAATACCACTACCACCCACATCCGCTGCCACCACAAACCATTACCACCGCCTACCATTGTCGTCCACCATCGCCACCACCAACCACCCACCACCACCTACCATTGTCGCCCATCACCGCCACCACTAACTATCGCTCCCAGCCATCACCACCGCCCGCCACCCGCCACTTACTATTGCTACCGCTGCCACCACCCACTATCACCACCACCAATTGCTCTCGCCCATCGCCGACCACCACCACCATCCCACTGCCACTCACTACCATTTTTATTTTTTCCAGCTTTTTTAGCTTACTAAAAAATAAATATTAATAATTCATGTCATTCTGACATGGTAACCAAACATGTCAATGAAATGATAATGATCAATTCCATTACCCCGTTCATTCCATTCTCTCGCTCATTCCATTCCATCGTTAATTCCATTATCACATACCAAACAGACCCCAAGAGATTAGGGAATAACTCCATTGATCAAAGCCTACTTGGTAATGATTAGAAGTGGCAATATGAATACAAAGGTTTTCAAAAACCCCTAAAAAATTCAAAAAATTAATAAAAAATAATAACTCAAAATATAAATTAAAAACGCAAAATGTAAAATAACTAAAATGTTTCCTTCGTTATCCTCGTTCATAAAAAAAAGAAAGAAAAAAACCGGTTTTGTGTCGGTTCAGGTTTGATTTTTTCGATTCGATTTTGCTTTTTTCATATCGGTCGGTTTCGGTATATGTTCGGTTTCAATGATTTTGATTTCTCGGTTTCATGAGTTTTGTTTGAAATAAAATTGGATAGAGCTTTTTTTAGCTCACCACAAACAAATCCATTCTAACATATAACCAACATTTTCCCGATCCATCTTTACCTTGCAAAATTCTTTTGATCAATTATGACTCATTTCAATTTTAAAAGTTATCTATATTGACCCAAAACAACCCATTTGGGTTTTGTTTTGCCACCCTTAGTAATGATCTACTTATAGAGCGACTCAAATTTGGTAAGCAATAAAACTAATTAACCATAATTATTCCTTAACGGGATAAATTAACCACCCCTCCTTAAAAATCAAACCCGCCCCTCACTGAGCTCACTTAGAAATAAGGGTAAGCAGAAAACCGAATTAAACGAACCGAAACCGAACTAACCGAAAAACCGTAGCGAAAAAGCCGGAACCGAAGCATTAACCGACGGTTAGTTTTTTTTTTGAAAAACCGTTTTTTCGGTTATCCATTTAAAAAAAACGAACCAAACAGATGGTTTCCACGTGTTTTTTTGTAGATGTTATGACCGGAAACAAAACACCAAAAGAATCTACTATTGACAGTGATGAAGATTATGAAGATGATGAAGATTGGAACTAAACTTTGAAGACGAATAACATAATGAAAGAAGATACAGACCAAACTTTTAGTGTTTTTTTATTAATAACTTTATTAATTTTAAATTCTACTACTTAAGCAACTTTGTATATGTTCGGCTGCTCCACGTAAAACATGCATATTTTGTATTTTGAATTCAATATATACGTGGTACTCTATCTTTTTGAATTATTTTTTTTATAATGTCTTATCGCAGTAAAAAATAACCGAAAACCGATCGGCTGGTATTCTAAAATAACCGATAGCTTTGATTTCGATTTGGGTTTCACCCAATAACCGAACCGAATCGAACCATGCTCACCCCTACTTAGAAATTACCGGGCCTTCATATTTGTCATTTTCTGTTTAGTTACCATTATTAAGAACCACAAAACAATCATTTAGCAACAACCGAATTGAAGCGATGGCCTGACCGACATAGACAAGACCCCACTTAATTTATGTTCATTGTAAATCACTTTGCTTCCTGTTGCTGAAAAGAAAAAGGAGGAAATAGTAGTGAAATGCCATAACACTTTTATCTACAAACCACACATGCTAAAGCTGAAAAATGTATCCAACTCATGTACAAAAAAACAAAGAATGATGAGTTTATGAATTATTTAGTGTTGCTATACAAAGTTTCTTCAAGTTTAACTCAAGAACCGGATTAAAACAAGAAGATCTCAAAGCCGAAAAAATGAATCCATCATCTCCCTCTTGTTCTAAGAGGAAAAGGAATCCTAGTTTTTTCGATCATGAACCCATCACATGTAAAAAGCCAAAGTACGACGTGTTCGTGAATTATTCATTTAAAGATGTTGGCAACAGCTTCGTACGCCACCTCCAGGGCGCACTCCATCGCAACAGTTTTACCGTATCTGACCACACCTTGCTCCCTGTAGGTCAAGATGTGTGTCTAGAGTTGTTGAAAGCTATACAAGAATCCAAGATCTTTGTTGTTGTATTCTCCACCAACTATGCTTCTTCTTTAAGGTGCCTCGATGAGCTGGTCGATATTATGGACTGCTTCCACAAGTTTGATGGCAAGCGGAAAGTGTTTCCCGTATTTTTTAAGGTTGAACCATCGCACGTTAGAAGTCAACACGGCGTTCATGGAAGCTTTCCAAGCTCACGAGACGAACGTAGATCAGTGAAGGTTCAAAAATGGAAACAGGCACTAAAAGAAGCTGGCCAGTTGTCTGGTCTAACCTTTCAAAATGGGTAATTATATTAATCTACATAATCAAATTATTTCGTTTACAAAAATATTATGGAGCTTGTATTTGATCAAATGGTCATAACTAAATTTATAATTCATACATGTGTAGCTTTTCACAAGATTAAACATATACAAAGACCACAAATTGTTTGTTTCTTTAACCCCGGCTTATCTTTTCACAATAATGTCATGAAAACGACACAAATTCAGTTACCTTTTGGCTGGCTAAGATAACTCTTTATCAATGGGTACACACGAAAGTGAACCCATTAAATAAAACAATTGACTTTTAAAATTTATCAGTTTTTAAAGGTTTTAGGTAGTGATGATGTTTATTTAAAACGACACCTAACGTTTGATATTTGATTTTTAACCTCTTTTTTTTCTTTTAAATTTTTACTATATGTTTATTTCTAAACGTGAAGTTAAATTTTTCTATTAAACGATCCAACGAGTCTTATTTCTAGCAATTGTATTCATTACTCTGAACTATGCATAGTCATTTGCCCATTCTTTTCATGTCGTTCTTTAAATCTCTGGATATGAATTGTGTATGTATTGAATCAATTAACGATTGGTTGAATTGATGATTCAATAATCAAGAGCAAAAATAAAAAAAATTATTGGTATATTAAATCCTTGAGAACTTATTATTTAGAAAAAAGAGTTTAACAATGGTTGTGACAGACTGATAGGCACTCAATTTTCAAATAATTATGTAAATTTATATCGTGTAAAGGTTGAGATGTTAAGAAAGTACTTGGTATTCAAAAGTTTGACATAAGACACACGGTGTTGAATTTTTATTTTTTTTCTGTAACTTGGCAGTGACGACGAGGCTGAATTCGTACTAAAAATTGTTGAAGACCTTGAAAAGATGCAAAATCCACAAGAGTTGCACGTTACGGACCACCCTGTCGGTGTAGGATCTCGGGCAGAGGAACTAATCTCAAAATTAAGGTTAGACTGCAAAGATCATGTTTTGGTTGTTGCAGTTTTTGGAATTAGTGGGATTGGTAAGACGACTATCGTCAAAGAAGCGTATAATAGAATTTTTGCATGTTTCGATGTTAGTTGTTTTCTTGCGGATATCCATCACGCATGTCAGGTTCCAAGTTGGAAGATTGATTTGCCAAGGAGCTCATATCTTGTCTAACCAAAAATAATAACTTTTCAATCACGAATAATCATAACGTTAGCGTTACAAAAATAAAAAGGCTTGTTAGTCACCGTAAGGTTCTTTTAGTTTTAGACGATGTTGATAACGTTCAGCAGTTGGAAGCATTAGGTATCAATCCAACATGGTTTTATAAAGGAAGTAGAATCATCGTAACAACAAGCGACAGGCGTTCCCTTGGTGACATACCTTATGCATCCTACCATACAATGTTGTTGAATAGAAGGGAGTCGCTTAACCTCTTCACACGGCTTATGTTTGCAAGAGATGAGCCGGTGAGCACAATGTTCATTAATGAAGTTGTTAGTCATGCTGGAGGGCTTCCTTTGGTTCTTAAGGTTTGGAGTCGCCATTTTAAACAATATGAAAGAGAAGAATGGCCAAGTGTATTGGAGACATTAAAACGAATTCCGCATGGTGATGTTCATAAGCAGCTTAAAATGAGCTATGATTCGCTTACGAACAGAGCCAAGAAGCTGTTTCTGGATATTGCGTGTTTCTTTTATGGATATCCTAAAGATTTTGTTGTCAAAGTATTGCAGGATGAAGAGATTGCCTTCTTCCCAAAGAATGAAATTCAATATCTAGTTGATAAAAGTCTAGTTGAAATAACAGACTCCGGATCACTACAAATGCATCATGCGATTAGGGAAATGGGTCAAGAAATTGTGCGGCAAGAAAATGAAGATGAGCCTGGACAACGTACAAGGTTGCGAGACGAAAGGGATGTGACTCGTGTATTGACAGAATGCTCGGTATGATATATTTGTGTTTACGATACGATATATAGCAAAACATGAAGAATATTATCACCTCTTATTATCTAGCTCCTTTGTATCTTAATAGGGAACAGAATCAGTAGAAAGCATTATGTTGTCGTCATATTCGGAAGTAGAGGTGCAAGTAGAGGTGTTTAGAAAGATGAGCAATCTAAGATTGATACAACTGAACGGTAACACATCTTGGAGTATGTCTTCAGATGATGAAAGGACTCCATTTTGTTTTAGAAAGTTGAAGTACATGGTATGGGAATGCTTCCCATTCAAAAGAATCAATAGTATAAATATGACCAAAGTGGTGGTTCTACGATTGATGAATAGCAAATTGGAAATACTGTGGGAAGGAATCAAGGTATGATTTGTATCTTTATTTTCAATTATAGGGTTTGGGTCAAATACAAATTAACTTCGTGTGCTAAATGTGAGAATAAAGTAACATAGTGTAATTATAGTGTAGTGTAATTACATCACAATGTGATTACATAATTATATTACTTTTATATATAATTACATTACTTAATTCTCACAGTTAGCACGTTAATTTAATTTGTACGTTAACCTTCCCCGTCATTAGTAATATATTTATCTACACACCCACATATATAATATTATGTTTGGTGTATCCTTACGTTTCAAGTCACAGACTCACAGTCGATAATCAAACATGAACAAAAACGAATAACTGCCATTTATTAATCAAAAAATATCTCAAAACTTATTACAGCTCTCCTGATGAATTAATGACTCGAATCATCTATATATACTAACAAACTTGCTAGCCAAGCAAACCTATTTGAACATAAATCAAATAGCTAAATAATAAATCATAAACCTATTTGTTTAATCCTAATTCTTATTCCAGCCGACTTGTTGGATAAGTCACATTTAAACCAACTCAATTAACTCACGGGTTGGACCTGTTTTTCGGTGCTAGGCAACAATTGAGCCAACAATTTTTACTTCCCCGTCATTGTTAATGTACTTACTTTTGTGTTTTTAGAGTCTCAAGAAACTAAGGATTCTGGATGTGAATGATTCCTTATCCTTAACAAAGACCGGAGATTTCTATGGACTTGAAAATCTTGAGGAACTGGACTTTAAAGGTTGCCGAAACTTAAAAGAATTGCACCATTCTATTAGTTGCCTTCAAAAACTTGCTATCCTGGATTTAACTCGATCCATAGCGCTAAATAGGATCCCTTGGGAAATGATAGTCAAGCTACCATCTCTAAGACAACTGACACTCACTAAGAGTGAAAAGATACTAACAACTCCAAACCTACGGCGATACAATGCATCTTCCAACATGCCAGAACCAAATTCTCTAACAGACCCCGTGTGTCCCAAATTTGGATCCGAAAAGCCTCTATTTCTAATGGAAGTTTCATGCCTAACAAACCTAAGTCATTTAAGCATGAGAGGATGCAATGTGTGGCAAATACCCAAGGAAATTGGGAATTTGGTGTCATTACAAACGTTAGACCTTTCAGAAAACACATTCTCTAGCCTTCCTGACAGCTTTAGCAACCTTTCGCAACTTGCCACCCTAAACATAGCCGATTGTTCTAGATTACGGTTGCTTCCCCTTATACCACCAAATTTGACATATATAATTGCATCTGGATGTTGGTCATTAGATGTGATGCCATTTGACTCGACGCAAAGAAGTTACATCTTTCGTACTAAAGTGTGCAAGGTATGCAATCTCTCCCTAGCTACCAGATTTTGTAATGTATTGAACTAGCCTTTTCATGTATAATATTATAATATATAATTACACACACACACAAGCTGCTTGTAAACCTATTTGATATGCAACAGGAATCATCCTTAAGTAAATCAATAGTGATCCATATACCAATGAGAAAGAAGGAGATTCCTGACTGGTGTAGTTATCAAAAGAGGGAAGGCGTTTTATCTTTCGTGGCGCCGACGTACATTAGCAAAAAACTTTGTGGCATCATCCTATATGCAAAAAACACAGAAAGCTTATGGATCCTTAGTCCCAAAATGTTTAACAAAACAAAAAATACAAGTCATTGTCTAACGGAGATGGAGTTAAGATACGATTCCGTATTTGTCATGTTTTATCCACTTGATCATACAACACTTGTGGTGGAAGCTGGTGACACTGTGATATTTGAATTTCCTCAAAACTCGATTCTGCGGTGTGGGCTACGTTTGATATATGATAGTGATGTGGTGGATTCTGATTTGGTTATTCAACATGTTAATGACATCCAGGATGATTGCATTAATCAAGATGAGCATTCCAATGATGAATACAACTCAGATGACGGTTAATAATGTGTGACATAAATAAATGTTAGCCTGTTAAAGTACCAGCCCATTTGTTGCTTGTTTTAGTTTGTGTTTAAGAACAATTTGGATTAATATTTGTCTTAGTAAAATAAGGCCCATGTGTGTAATCTGAATGTAAACGGGATTAGGGTGAAACGCTTGGACGGCCGTTTGCTTTTTTTATATTAAAATTACATTGGAAAATATTCTCTCTAGTGTGAATGTTTTAAAGATTTTTATTACATGTATTAATACGATCAACTTCCAAGTCAATAGTTAATATTTTTAAGTTATTTATCGCAAAATCCCTATACATGAACGACAATATTTGAGATTTTGACGTAGGGACATCCAGGCATTCAACCCAGGCCTTCTGAGTTTGGATGGATTGGGCTAGCACACCCACAACCCCCTTTCGAGTTTTGCTTCCGGGTTGAAATCTCGGGTTCCTTAACATTCAAAAAGTGACATAATTAAGGTAAAATTCTTAACTTCTAGACATTCAAACAAACAAGATAAACTTGCAAAACATTCAAAAACTAAACTAGAAAAGTCTAACTTTCAAACTATTAATTAAATCCTAATGAATTAAACTAAGCTTGCTACTTTAACCCCTTCAACTTTGTTTTAACTTGTTTCATGATTAACTTTCAATAATTTTGTGCTTAATGTGAATGTTACAAAAAAATTGTTTGGGTACACAAGTAGCTTCTACAACATGACACTAAGTTAGTATTTTTAAGTATTTATTTAAAGTTTATCAATAAATCTATAAATAAAAAAATACATGTTCTGGTCCCACGTCTATTAAGTAATCTACAAAGACTTAACAAACTCTATTGTTTTGATGCCCCACTTTAAGTTATGGGCGTATCAAAGCGCCTTTGACATGAAGTTTTATTGTTGGCCATCAATACTTCCACTTCAAATCCTTTACATTTTGGTACTAAATAAATGAATGAGAATATTTTGACTTATGCCTCCAATAATAATTCTTGATTTCAAACTCCACTTTGAAATAATGTTCATTTATTTACTTTTTATTTATTAAAAATGGAACACCAAAAGAAATGGACTGGTTCACTAAATCAGTAAAAGTTAGAGCATTCACGATTTATCTTCGTCCATATAATTTAACCAAAATTCATATTGTTCATAAAATTTGTTCACTTTTTATAAATCTCTCACAATCATATTCCCCATATATATTCATAATCAATAAATAATACACATTTTCAATCACAAACATATTAAAATTTAAGATGGGTGAATAGTAAACACCCAAATATAGGGTTTTACTTATCATTTCCTACGTAATTTGGGGTATGAAGTTTAGGGATGAAGACTCCAATGTATGAGTGAACATGAGCAAAATCACACAATTTTCTTATAATATAAATTGGGTATGAAATAGAGGATAAGAACTCCATGGCCAACGCTCTTACAATCACTTAATTATAACTATTATGTTCATCAGCAAAAGTTTGTTAAAATACAAATATTTGTATATGCTCAACATAAACTCAAATCAAGCCGAAAAGAGCAAATGCATTGGTTTGTTAATGCTGTGTTTTCAAGGTATTTCAACAACCTAAAGAATTTATTTGAACCACTATTACCGTCCACTTTACTCGTCTCACACATGACAGGTTTAAGGAATAAAGTTCATATTACCAGCTAATGCCTTTAACAAAGTCTGTAAGTGGATGTGACGACTATAAATGCCTTTATTATTATATGACCCGCAATTTTGTTGGCTTTGCACCGGAGAACATTATCCACACAATTATTTATATCAGATATTATTTTAATTATTGCCAAACAACTTGCATCTTCTCCTTCAATATATAACTAACTATAATCCATGAACAGGATACCTGCAACAATGGCAGCCTCTTCACTCATACTGGTCATCTTCTTCTGCATACTCTTTCAGATATTCATATCCATTTCTGAAGCCATTCTTCCACGTTATTAACGCCTTCAACATTAAGAGACATGACAGGTTGGTCAACAAACATACACAGACGGCCCACCGCCATCTGGCATCCAGATCAGAGGTGCTGCTGACAAATTGACAACTGATTAAACTCGACTAAAAGGGTCCAGTTTCTGGTTTTTCGTTATATTTGTTACTTTGATATGGTGTTTGAAACAGAATGTATTTTCTGATACGAAAATGTAAAGATTTGTTCATGATATGGAAAAATGGATATATTTATCAAAAGAAGTCGGTTACCAGTGACTTTCTAGTCGTTATGACATCACAAAATTCCTGCAATTAATACAAAGAGATTATTAAAAAAGGAATTGCATGTCAAATACTATATTCAATTATGAATAAGTTGATTCATGTTATGAGTTATCTTTAACAGTTTAACCATGTAGTTAAATAATTAAAAAAAATATATTTGTGCCTTTGACTACACAGATCCCCAACATGGTTGTTAAATGAGTAAAAAGAGCAAAAAAGAAAACAGGTCGAAGGCCCCATAACGAGTGTTTTAATGGACACGGCATATCCTGAATCGTTCACTTCTAAAAGCAAAGATTATTATTGTAATAATATGGTAAGCGTAATCACATTTAATGCACCAATTATAAAATGATTTAGAGTTTTATCTAACTGACGTTTACAAGGCATAAAATCATAAATGATGGATTTTGTATAAAACAAACACTTGAACCAAGTAAATACTAGAAACGCACCACTTATAAATAAGTTGTTACCATTCTTGCAAATAATATCTAATGCACAACTATAATTTAAGCTAAGAATTTTAGACAATGTCTCAGGCTACACCATTTTAGACCGTCCGACTTGCCTCCTCTTATGACTTAAGGAGGGCATTTCCACTGTGATGTCATGCTCATAAAAGTACGAATACTAAAGGTATTAAAAAAAACTCTCATCGAGGGTTTTAAGAAAGAGAAAATTCCCAAAATAGCCTAAAAGAGTAGAGAGATTCTCAAAATTTTGTAGACTACATAAACGCCCATCCAAAACTCGTTGGCGGAAACAGGTTTCGAACCAAACCCGTCTTCGCCGACGAGTTTGTTTGAGCCAATCCAAAACCAGCCACGTGTTCCAAATCCGACGGCTCAGACAACTTCTGAGCCAAACCCGTCTACTCAGTCAACTTTTGAAAAAAATCCGTCATTTTTTGAAAACTGATATTCGTCGTTTTTGAAACCTGTCGTCTTTTAACCAAAATTTGAAATTTTGTTTTTTTTAATATTTAATTATTATAATTAATTTAATCATATTTAGTTTTTCTTTTATAACTTACAAGATATACAATTTTTTTATTTTTTCGAATATACCGTTGAGACGAACTTATTTTTATCTATGTGCCCATATAAATTTTACTCGAAACCAAGTTAGATCAAATTTATGTCGAAACGTTCAATAAAAACTAGACCCGGCTCCGTTTTGAATAAAATTCATGTCGGCACGTACATAAAACAAGTTTGTCTCAACGGTATTTTCGAAATTTTATAAGACGTATTTCAAAAGTTATAAAAGAAAAACAAAACATAAATGAAATTAACTATACTAATATAATATTAAAATAAAACTTTAAAAAACTTAAAAAGAGAAGTTAACCTGTGACGGGTGTAAGTTTTTTGACCATCAATTCATATGGGTTTTGAGTATTTGAATCAGTTAAAACAAATTTAACCAAAGAAGACGAGATTATCTCATATTTTAGTGTTTAAAAGTTAAGAAGTTTAAACATTATCTCTATTCTCTAACTACTTTTTCAGTTTTTGCATGGTGAACGCCTCACATATGTAATGCACGCACTTCATGCATCGGCTTTTGGGATCAAAAACGCATCAGAGTACCACGCGCTTTTTAAAATCAAGACCTAGAGTGATCTTTTGACCTATGAGAATGGCACCATCAAATGGTCAAAAATTGCAGTTTCTAGGGGATGATGGAATTGTTAAAGAAAAAGAAGTATAAGGGAAACCAAGATCCATACCTATATGCACCATTAAACACAGGGATCATGAGTCTGCAATGTGTGTCCTGCAAGAATCCTAGAAGTTGACAATAGCCGTTTAACGGTCAGGCAGTAAGCCATAAAACTGCACCACGTAAAGAGTGAATCTTTTGTTAGTTATGTAGCCTTGGGTTTACTTTACTAATTTATCACTTATTTAATCAGAAAATCAACATATCATGAAAACAGAACACAAGATGCCACCTTTCAATATTTCAATTGGCCAGGCCGATCCAGGAGAATAATGGCAGAACCAAGATTTCACATCTGAGAGATGAGTCCAAATGACAAAAATAAGAATGAATTGTATAACAAATAACATCCATCGTATACAGCAGATGTAAATATTACTTTTGGGAACAGCAAACATTTAGGCAAGACCTAACATAAAGTGGTTAGCCCTTAAAAACATCATAAAAAAATAAATATACCCTCACCAAGTAGTAAAACTAAAAAACAAGATCTTTACGTGGTATTTAAGACCAAGATCTAAAACAAATAATGATTAAAAGAACTGTTACTGTCCTTACAAGTTCAATCACTTGACTCGCATTCAAAGATACTATAAATAAGACTAAAATATCAATCTTTCCCCACATACTCATCAAGACTCCAACAAATATATAACACTATCTTAAATCAATCAATTCTATTATCATAGATCAGAGACTACATAATATTAATGTCTCGCTGTAGCCCATATCTATAGTTATAAAAGTGGCCGTAAAGAAACATCAATGTAGTAAATCACATTGGCAAAGTTTTTGAACTCTCTAATTCTCTATAAGGACAGGACAGATCATTGTAAATAAACCGACATGGCTTCATATATTCTCGAAATCTCTTAAATCTTAATGCCAGACTGCAAAAAGCTTCCTCCAATGTATGGAAATAAACCATTTCATGCTTTCTCACCAGTGGCTAGACTTAAACTACTATAACTAACTTCCAAAGTTACTAAGGTTATCACGTACATGATTTAATAAAATATATAGCAGCACAAAAGTAGTTTAAAACCAGGTCACCGTTCACCACCTGATGTTCAATTGTTCATTACCAAGTCAAATTTATTTATAATCTAGAATTGGATATGGCTTATAATACATAAAAGCGGCGGCCACAAAATACTATAAAGCAGTCTTGTATCTTATATGAACATATACAGATATCGTAACTGTTATAAAAACAGAGACATAATTTCCAGAAATATGGAAACTTCGGAAAGCTTCTTGTCAATCAGAAAATCAGGACTTAATTCTCTTTTTATAGAAAGCAACTACTCATTACCAAAATACTAAGTAAACTACTAAAATACCCCTCTTAAGGATTCAAGCCACTTATTTGACAAGTAACAGGATATAAAATAAGAAAATTTGGTTAAAAATGTAGGAAGCTTGATTTTGAAAGATGAGGCGCTCCGAGGTGTTTTGTGTCCTGAAAGCCAAGGCATGAAATAAGAGCTTCAAATAAGCAAGACAATTGGAATTAAAAAAGACCAGAATATTAATATAGATACTGTTTCAAGTTGTTATTTTGTAAACACTTATATTAAGCTAAACACAGAGGGAAAAAAAAAACTATTTACAACCAAAGAAGTTTTATGTTCAACCAAAAGAAGCCTAACTCCAAGTAACACCAAAATAACAAGTAGTCTATGCAGAAAGTAACTGAACAACTCAGTCAAGTTATAGTACAAACTCATGAAGCAGCCTAGAGAGAAATCATGAGCCTTTATAAATAGAAGGTTAGTAGTGTTATTAAAATTTTGTTACGTCTCCCAGCCAGCCTTCTCCCTCATCTCCTACTCTCTCTGTCGGCCTATATAAATAGACCGCAAACCCCTGACTGCAACAGCAAAAAATACTTTTTACTCAGATCCCTACTGCAACGTTACTGCCTCTTGGTTTGTAAACTCCGACCAGATGCAAGAAGTGCTGCCTCAAGCTGCTCCCGCCTCAACCTTGTGCTGCTTCATGTAAGCACTCCACCTCTCACCGCCAAGAACCTTTCATGTGCTTTTTGATGTCAGTGTAGGAAGGAGAATACAACAAACATACCTAGTACAATCCCACTCATAGCAGTATAGCTACTTGTGGGGTCTGGGAGGGTGTATCCCAAAATCCCAGGAGATAGAGGGATTGCTCCTGCTGAGACTCCCGGCTCATAAAAAAAACTTTTTTTTGTGTGTACAGTACAAAATTAGTCCAGATAACATAAAATGTAGCTAAAAGAGTCAGAGCAAGCAACTATACACAAATACTAACAGTGGAAGTTTTAAACTACCGCTAGCATACAGTGATAAGTAAATTATATAGTAGTTACAGATAAAAGAGCAAAGAGAGAGAAAAAAGATCACTAAAACCTATACAAGTACCTATACACTCCCCTAAAAAAATCTATATGATTATGCCCAAAGCCACAAATACCACTACAACAAGGCTAAAGATAATGGACACAAAAGTACAGGAATAGCTAAGGGCCCAAGACTAATCTAACACAGATCTAAATTGTTCCATCACAAACTCATTTATATGCCTCCGGAGTAAACGAGGGTCAGATTAAAGATGAAAAATATATATTTATGTACTAGTCTAAGTAAAAAATAAATATCCTCTACATTCAACATTATAACCCACAGAAAAAAGGAAACACTGATTTGCTCACAAAATTTCATCACTTACTTGATTGTGCGCCTCCACTCCAAATACCGTAGCATCATGCAATTAAAAAGGTCCCTTGAGGTGTTGACATTAGACTGTTTGTTGTACGCATAACCGATGCCACACCCAATAGGCTTGTTCATCATTACCCTATTCCACAATGTTCTTCATATTTGCACCATGTACATGTGTGTGAACAGAAGTCAACTCTTCCTATATTCCGGCTTCTCATAACTAACATTTATAATACTAACTACAGTGTATCAAACAGGTAGCCCCTTTCCATCCCATAAAGAGTAGTACCATGATCAATAATAAAAAAAGGAACAACGAAGCAACCTGAGTTTAATGGCCAATGTAGAATACGGGAAAATTTTGCAGTGGTTGTAATTGATGATTAAGAGAGATTCATTGAAGGAAAAAAAGTGATTTTAATGTACAGACATCAAACATGATATGACATGACAAGAGGGCAAATGCTGTCTTTAAAACACACACGAAAAACTGCCCAACATAATGGAGTAGATCACTGCTGCATATTAATCCAGCAGCAAACAATGAAAGTTTCATCATGAAACAATAACAAATGAACAGCTATCTACAGTACTCAGCTGCAAGTCAACGAGAAATCCATCCCGTCCCCCCTCCAAACAAGAACATGATTGGGTAATGAGGTACACCTTACATAGAACTAAACCCATCCATAATTTAGTAAATTCTAAAAGCTGAGATAACCCGATCCTCACAGAGCCAAAAATAACACTGATGAGCAAGTTATTGTGCAGTGTAATTTATCGAACCTTGAGGTCCCAACTCAGCTCCAAACAACCCCCCCCCCCCACCCCCCACACACCCACCCACCCACACACACAACAAAAAAGGGACTATGGGCAGCGTCAGTGAAGATGTACACAGAACTCAATGTTCCCATCCAAGAAAGACAGTTTAAACAAAATAATAATTCAGTAACTTCTAAACTAGATAATTGAAGGCTCTAGATGCACTCAAGGCACCAAGAGTGAGCCTTGGGCCTAGGCTTTCTAAACAAATCGCATGGTATAAATAAACCACTTGTAAGATTTTAGAGCTAGTTTAGGCTGTTCTAGGCCTTTCTGGAAGTTTCGGACCACTTTTAGCTGTTCAGGCCAGAATTTGGCCAAAATGCTGTCGGGGTGCCTTGATAGCTGCAATGCGTTTTAGCTGCTTCTCGCCTTGCCTGACACCTGAGACGCCTTTAACTACGTAATTTCTATAAGTTGACTCTTTTGGCTAGAAAACTATAACACCACAACACGTGTTACAAACTGATAATCGGTATTTCCTTTGTTTCCCAATGATGCACAGTACATGATCTAGGATATACATCACCACAAACACACAGACATGACTGATTTGATGTAGCATCTTAAAAGTTTTGCACAGAACTTAATATCTAAAAATGCAAATAAGAAACACAACACACAGTGACCATGTAGTCCTAAAATCCAAGAGGCTCTATAGCCTCACCACCCAAATGTGTAGTGCTTTAGCCTAGCTGTCATAATTAGCTCTAGGCTGAGTTTTACAGGAAATAGTCTCTAAGAGATACATAACTTTTGGTGCACTTACAAGTTGATGCGATTGTACATGTAAATCTATCAGCTTAGTAACACTAGTTTACCTCAATTAAAAAGAAACTCCAGACACTTGTTAATGGGGATTGTAACCAAGAATCACCTAAACCACCCTGTAATTCCAAAGGCATTTAATGTTTTGACACCATACTTAAAAATGAACATTCTGTAAAAGACTAGAAGCTTAAAGATCATCAGTAACAAATTCAAGAACCTTAACTAAACATTCCTTGCTAACTCATCAGTCTTCAAAAAAAAAAATATTGTCAGGGTAGGTTAAACCCATGAGTGTATGACACATAAATTCAGCCTTAAGTAGCTGACGGCTTAATCAAGGATATTGAAGTTCTATTTTGAATGGCATCAGCTAACCAAAGTACAAATGAATGTTAATTATATCTTGCACATCCACAATTCACTAATTAAACAACAGTCAAGAAAATAATTCAAATGATGACACACACATGCTTCAAACGACACACAGACAAACGGCATCAATATAATATAAAAAGGCAATTCTAAGTTCAAATTAACTGCCGAAAAGCAACAATATCCAAATAGCATATGCATATAGTAATAAACGTCTCTAATGAGACTAACAATTCAAACAAACCTAAACTTCAATTCAAAGTACCATATTTTTGCTCTGGTAAGCAATCCAAGAGACCACAGCTTTGCATGCATAAGTTTATCGGTGTCCTTGAGCCCGTTGCATGTCATAGGCTCCCCATGATCCGGGTCCAGGTCCATACTGTGGATAGCCTTCAGCACCAGGCTGCACCTGATAGTTTGTAACAGCAGTATGTATAAAAATTTAAGCCCCAAAAATGAATGATTATTTTTTAACAAAATCTTAAGTAAATATTAAAAGCAACAAAATGAAGATAAACTGACAAACTACACCACCAAAATAAATAAATAAATAACTGAAAAAATGAAATAACATACAGGATTCATTGGATTAGTAGAAGCCATCCCATAATTTGCAGGATAAGGATTCACTCCATAGTTAGCTTCAACATTGCCATAATTTGTGTTATAGCCTGTGTAAAAACACCCAAGATAACCATTAAAACAAAAAATATTGCTGTATAAAAAGCATTAAGAAGAAACAGTTTTAATAAGCTTATTCATACCAGGATTTGGATTCGCTACTGGTGCTGCAGCACGTGCTCTTTTTTCAGCATTAGCCATCTCGGCACGCAACTTTTCCAACTCACGAGCCATAGAGAGTAAATTCTTCTCCATCACTTGACCATGTTCATAGTTCTCTGCATGAATCTTTTTCTCATGTTCAGTTGCAGCCCTTGAAGAACAAAATATCATGTCAATACACATTCATATGCAAAGTATTTGTTTTCAGGAACTTCATATATTTGGACAAATAATTAAACAGATGGTGGTTCTACAATTAAACAAAACTTAACATCAACATAAATCATAGTTGCATATCAACATACAACAGCTCAGAATAACTAATTAAATGATATATAGGCATGTCAAAAACATAAAATATTACAACATTATTACTAGAGATCTAAACATACCTCACACGTTGCAGTTCCTGTCTAAGCCCTCCAATTTCCGACTTTAACGCTGGAACTTGCTGCAAGTCAGCATTAGCTCTAGCAAAATCTTGCGTCATAGCCTGAACTTGAACAGTAAGCTTCTGACGTGTGGCAGTCAACTCCTTAATATCAGCATGCACTTTCATAATCTCAGCCCGCATGCCTTCAACCCCATGAAGATCATGCTCCATTTTAGCCGACTTCTCATACAACTCCCTAATCTGTATATCCTTCTCCATCAGAAAGTTTCTCGCAAAATGATCGGTTTGTTGCAGCTCATGTTGTGCAGCCTCTAACTCCTGCTTAAGTGCAACGTGAGTTGCAGCTAACCGTTGATTATCACCCAGCAGCCCTTGAATGTCCTGATGTTGAGCTGTTAACTGTTCCTCAAATATAGCAGGGTGAGGCGGGTGCGGTCTGTGAGCCCGTGCAAACTCAGCTTCCCGCATCTCTTCAAGCAAAGCAGGGTGAGGCGGGTGGGGCATCGGGCCTAGGTTCCTTCCGTACGGTGGCTCGTGTATGAGCGGCATTGCACCGTGTGGGCCCGGTTTCATTGGAAGTGGAGGTCCTCGATTCCTCCCAGACATCTTACTCAATATTATTCAACAAATGACAGAACCTAACTCCTTAAAAAGTGTATCGAATCTGGTGTATGAATATATATAAATATATACCTAAACACAAAGAAATAAGAAAATAAGCAAATAATAATAACCGCAATAAAAGAGATGTTAAAATTATTAATTACTCCAAAAACCTAATTAAGAGCTTTGAACCCTAAGATAAAGGAAGATTAAATTGCTTCACGTGATTCGATGATTCAATAAAAGAACTCAGAAGCCAAATGATTGGTTGAAATTTGTAAATCAATAGATAGTTTTGCAGTAACTTGGTAGCATTAAACCATTTAATATAATAATCAACGGATGAATTGGAAAAAGTTATCGGACGAATTATGATCAGTGGATTAAGAAAAGCCCTAATTGACAAAAACCTATAATCAAATAGAAAAATAAAAATCTAAGAGACGATCAAGTGACCATGCAAACCTCTGGTGTACGGGGTCTTCGATTGAGAGGGTCCTTGCAGCGGCGGTATGAGCTTGTCGGATGTTTAATCCGACCCGGTTAAGTTATGAACGTTTGTGTCAGGTGGTTCAACCGGTGGAATGACTAGTTAATACCGTAATTCTATAAAAATAAAATTTCGACTTGGTAAATAATTGAAAAGTATATGATTCCGTAATCAAAGATCAAGTTTTCAACAAAGTTTTTTATATGGCGGAAACTGGAATTGATATAAACGTTGGAACTAGAATTCGGACTCATCATTAAAATCGGAAGCTGGAATATTGATCGCTAGCAGTATTGGTAGGAACTGGAATTGATAGGTGGCAATATTCAGAGTAGGTGAAATCGATGATAAATAGTTTTTGGAACTAAAGCTGATAAGTTAATGGTTTTAGTCGGGAAGTAAGTAAATCGTTTATGGAACATAGGGCCGCTAGGTTAAAATGTTTACCCTCACGGGTTCTCATGGGCTACTAAAAGTCTTTGGTTTATAATGGATTTCAGACGTGTAAGTATTTTCATATATTAGATGTTTAGGGTTTACTAGATAATAGTATAGTTTTAAGCATGTCTATATTATTATTGAAATGGGTTTGAATTCTTCGAGAAAGTCCGCTCTTCAATTTTTGTTTGGAGGTTGTTCATCAATACATGGTACTTCCATGATATTGACCATGAGATTGTCGTTGATTAGGGTGGCTTAATCATGGTATCGAACATGCATATTCTTTTTAGAAAAGTGTTGATCTAAAATTGTAACATTTACTATCGGACCTTGTAATCTCTCGTGATATTGATGTTTGTTTTGTGTGTACTTATCTAGATTCCTAGTAATCACCCATAATATTGATGTTTCTTTCGCGTGTACTTAAGTAGCATTTAACTCATGTAATATATTTTTAGCGTCATTAAAGTGATTGATTTTTAATTGGGTATGAATATATTAACTTTTGTGCGGAAAAAAGTTAGTACATAAAATATGTGTAATATAGCAAGCCATATAATCGTATAAAATCCCCCAACCTCCATGTAAATCAATCGATAATGACACAATGGACATAAAGTTTGAAAGGTCTCTCTATTTATGTGTAAGAACTAAGAAGTACCCACATGATCCTACGATCTTGATTTTAATAATGACACAGACACATGGTACTTTTGTCACATGGCCTCTTTCATACCCCCATCATACATTACCACGTTTTACACCATTTTGATCAATTCATGATTTAAATAATAACATAATTGATTGATTAACCAAAATTTAGTTTAAAATAACAGCAAAAGTACTTAATAATTAGGGTCACTGTTTGAACGAAAACGATATCAAAGTAATATAACTATTAGAGTTTGCAAATTACAGTTGAATACATACGATCCCTTAAGCTATTCCATATCTAGCATTTCATAAGATAACTTAAAACACGGATCATACAAAAGTAATGTCTATCTTTCTCGAATCTTTACCTTCAAAATCCCTAGCATTGCATGCGTGTATTTCTAATCTATTGTTCCATTGCCAACAACTTGGTGATTGTCATCAATAGTTGTTCAACAACAATCTATCTTCATCGGCAGTCATTTAGCTTTAATAGTAAATTGCTCAATAGTGGCAACTTACTCTCTGTTCTTGTTTGGTACTAAGTTACTATCAAGAGTAACTTAATCTTTAACAGTAATTTTATCTTAGCCTCATCGCTGGTAACTTTCTATCGGCCTTCACCACTAACTTGCATTTGTCAATGATAACCAAGTGTGATTTACCACTAGTAGCAATCACTTTAGTTTTGTAACACGGGTTCTAAGGATATTAAATTTAACAGTTTCATTCAACTTCATAAACTTGGGCATCATATGACCTAAAAATGACAATTTGTTGGGGTATTCTCTCATTTCTCTAAGTTAGAATGTAGCAAACCTTCATCTTTGGTGACATAAGAATATTTTCATAAACATGACTAAAGGAGATTTGCTTGTATTCAATAGGTATATTGTTATTTGCTTCCTATATATGGTTATGATATTATTTGTTTTTTAGATTAAAGGATATCTCTACACTCTGTTGATTTCTACGTGTTATATGTCAATCACTTTAGGAGGTTTTATTTTAGATATTATTAAACGAAGGGTTAAAATCATTTCCTGACTTACTTTGTGGTTGAGGCTTGAACATTTCATCCGTATTTTATCCATTAATGACTACATTTATGTTATTCACTCGTATTTGGGATGACATGGTAACCAAGAAGACGAGAATAAAGCATTAAAGCACCTACGTATTTCATAACTATAATGCTCGTAAACGACCCATAAAAAGTTAACGTAAAAAAGTCAATACGACCCACTTTGACGCAAACTCATCAAAAAGTTAGCACGGCCCAAACTCGCTTGACGCCTTGACCTAGTCAGAAGGTAACAATGTTACTTGAGACAATTAAAAGGGTTAGATATTTTAATACTTAGAAAAAACAAAACTCTTTCGTTAATTGTATAATTTTTAAACATAAAATGACTAAAGATATTAGATAATTAAATATTCTATTTTTTAAATAACTGTTAAATTTCATATGTACCAAAAAAGTTGAAAATTGTTAGGTCTCTTTATTGATCTACCGTAACATCACACATCCACCACGTGACTGTTAATTAAATCGTCTCCAACGGCTAATTGAATGAAAAAAATTGTCCAACAAACTAGATTGGCTGAGAAAAAAACTATTAACCGAACGTCTGAACCAAAATAACCAAAGCCATTGAATCGATTGTGCTTATTATGAAAACCAAAAATTACCATTCAGTTGTGATAATGCTCTCTTGGTTACCGACTCACTCAAGATTCATGAAACGAGTAATTTGGATCATAGGAGACGTAAGGTGTTGTATGATATCATTCTCACCGCTTGGTGGTACATTTGGATGGCTAAAAGTGATCTCATCTTCTCGAATATCCCGGTTAGCTTATTGAAGTCTATGAAGGATATAAAACTTGTTCTTATCTTTGGGTGAAAAATCGATCTCCCCTTAAAAGTATTAGATGGATAGATTGGTGTAATTTCGTGTTGTGGCCTTTTTAGGTTGTTTCGTTCCTAACATCTCGCTAGTTGTTTGATACCTGAATTCATTTATAGGTTATTAGTGAAAATTCTAGACAACTTCTAAACCCAATTCATTGCCTTGCTAATCTTTTTCCAAGTCCAAAGGATAATTTTCTTTCAAGCCAAAAAAAATTAAACCCTCGATGCAAAACCGAAACTGAACTGATCAATAATCCAACTAAACCGTGAACGAAATCAGGCCCGTAGTCCCATGCGAAACATAACACAAATTTACTATTTTGGATCAAAAGATTCATACCAAAATTAATTAATAGATGATTAACAAATGTTTTCAGGCAAAAAGTTTCCGGCTCAAAATCATTGGTTTGGGCCAATTTTGTCCGGACCACAAAAGTTCGAGCTCAAATGTAAAACAGAAACCGAAAACTGGAATTTCAGTTCTGGTTTGGTTTGAGCCCAAACTGATCTATGCACACCCGAGACTACAGAAACCCAATTCACGCCCATTGTCCGCTGAAAAACATAACTTATATAGTATACGATGAAACATAAAGGAGAGAAACTTGTAACTTCAGTATACTTGAGTGAATCAAATTTATTAAACAGTAGGAAATTTGAAATACAGGACAAACCTCTCGACAACAAAATGGAAATGAATATATTACATAGACGACGTGGGGCTTCAACTTTACAAACAAATTCACACATTGACACAAATCCAACAATTCAGCACCCGGCCCGATCTTTCACGATAATCAAAGATCAAAACTCAAGACCCAATCAAGTTCACACATGCAAAAACCGATGCGTGTTTGATCACACAGTGAAGATATGAACTTACAGTGTTCATGCAACTGACTGTATCAACGGTTCTCTGGTTTGTTGTTTTGATTCATTATGGTAGTAGAAGTACAAACCCAATTGCACGATTCCCAAAATCGTCCCTATACCATTCGGAACCTAAAATTCAAACAAACATATGTTAGAGGCTGATTAATAATAATAATCATCATCATCATCCAAAACAGAATAATAATATTAGAAGCTAGAGCTTACATAAATAAAAGGATCGAAATTGAATATCCCATATAATAAAAATGAGGTACTCATCAAGAAAGTGGAAAGTGAGAGGTAAAATGGCATGAATTCAACACTTCTGGTTTGAATCACTACATTCTGTAACGAAAAATGATTATATCATTTAAAGTTATGAAATTTAACTTAAGTGATAAAACAATAATAATGTAACATACCATTACTGATAACGGGGAAGCAAACATTGATATAAGCGTAGCACAGCTCAAAAACCCGATGATTAAATGTCTAACTTCAAGATCAGTAACAAGCAAACTCCCGATCACAATGGCTGCAAATACAACAAACACCGCCAGCAGTAATCCAGACATCCTGAACTGCAAAGACGAAGTCTCGTTTAATATTTGAATCATTTCGATAAATGCGACAGATTATATGTATTCTAACCTTGTTGCGTTTCTCAGTATTTGTTATAAAGATAATAATGTATGATAATTGGAAAACCGCACCGACAGAATTGACTGTCGTGACCAATAAATTATCATATGATATGAGCGGGCAGCCGTACCAGGCGCAGATCAAGCAGTTCAACAGGGCGTAAATGTACGGGATTCCGGAAAACTGCTCGGTTGATTGGTTTCTGATAATTCTTCTAAAAGTTGGTCTGGAAATAATAATAACAATAATAATATTTCCAAAAAGTTAGTTTTTGTTAAAAGTAACTGTGAATATTTGACTATTTGAGATATCTTTTGTTGATACTTACATTGGTGACACAAAAAGTCCAAAAGCAAATATGTTGCCTGCAAATATATACATACTATAAGGTGAACACTCAACTTTTGTGCTCAAATAACCATATGCAAATCTTATGAAACCAGATCCAGTTTCATATAAGTAACTATAATAATGCAATTTGAAGTTTTGAAACCCTAATTTTTGAAATTGATAGCACAAATTAGCCCTAGAAGCTTAATATTAAACAATCACGGCTCCTAATCTACACAGTTAGAAGCATTAAGACGAAGAGATAATACGCACCGGCAATTCCAGCAGCCTGCTTACAAGCTTCAAACATTTGAGGCGAGAGCAAAGCAGCCATGGATAGATGGAAGAATTCAAACTGTTGTTCTTCAGATATCAGAAAAACATTAGCTGTTTGGTGAAATTGGTACGGTAATCTAAATGTGAACGTGTTTATAATAATAATACAATTCCTTAATATTATTAGGCTGAGGGGTGGGGGCTCTAACGGGGCGTGAGTGGGGGCTCCAGCCAATAATATTGTGACGTGTGGCAGAGAGAGAAACTGGATAAGATGGGTGTTGGAGCCCCCGCTGGAGCCCCTGGCCCTGGTGTGGAGGGGCGCGAGCAGGGGCTCCAGCGGATTTTTTTTTTATTTTTTTATAAATATATTCAAAAAAAGTATTATTAAAAAAAACTCATAAATTATTAAAAAAAACATATATTAAAAAAAAAACATTAATAACTAAAAATAAAATAAAAATTAAAGTACTAAAAAAACATTATTCTTATTCTTCGGCTTGGTCTTCTTCGATCAACCTCTTTCGGATACGTTCCTTTTGCTTTTCCATCAGCATTTGATCGACCGGATTTAGGTTACTGAAGTCTCTTGTAAGGAAGTCCAAATCTCTCATTCGACTTTTTTCCTTTTTGTCATTAGAGACCACCTCCATGGTTTTGTTGAATTTATTGAGGGATTCAACAAGATCGACGATGTTTACGGCTCCCCCCTCAGCCGGTTTTTTCCCCTTGGCTTCCCGTCCCAATGGCCGCCTCCTCGGCGGTGAAGACGTTTCCTCCCCCGCAATGTTTAGGTCGAATCCAACGCGGCAATCCGACGCGGCAGAAGTGCTATACGCTCCAGACGAACTAGTTTTAGTCCGTTTCGGCCCTACTTCCGCATCATGGTCCGGCGCCACCAGCTCAACCCACTTGGAACACCTTTTCAACCTCTCCCACAACTTTACATCGTCCCACGTCTTCACCGTCCCATACCTCCGCAGACACTCCTGTTTCCACTCTTCGACAGTGAAATTGTAAACCGCCAAATCATCACTGCCACTTGGTCTCATACGACCGGCGTTCCTGTTGAAAAGATTAGTAAACAAGCCGACAAATTTTCTGATTTCAGACCACCGACCCGAAATCATATCGGCGTTTCGCTCTGTACTCCCAACGAGCGTATAGAACGTCTCCCTAACCTTTGTCCAAAAAACCTTGCTTTTTTGGTAGTCGGCTGCAAAATGAATAATTAAATTAGATTTCCAGTTAACTTTTTTAATTAACTTTTTTTTAAAAAATCATTATTAAAAACGTTAAAACAATTACCGCAACGCCGATCCTCAGAAATGACTATCCAAGCCCGACACAAGGCTTCCTTCTCATCCGATGACCATGGAGTGGTTTTCCGTTTCATCCTCGGAGTCGAAGCCGGTCCCGGCCCGTCCGTTGCAAGTTGTTTTTTTCGGTGGACGCGTCTTCTTGCTCCCGTAGCATCACCGTGTGATTCTTGTGTCTCCGGAACAACAAAGTTAGGAGACGGTTGTATGTTGGATTGTTGAAAGCCGGATGTTTCTTGCGACCCCGAAAAAAACATCGATTGGTCTGGTGACGACCATAAATTGTCGTAACTATAACCTGAATCTAGGTTTGGGTACCAATTTCCAGACATGTTTTTAAAAAAAAGTTTGGAAGATGGGTTGATTTTGGGTTTTTTTTTTAAGTTGTGGTAATTGTTTTATGTGATTTTGGGTGTGGTAATTGTTTTAGGTGATATTGGGTTTATATATAGGAAGAATAAATTTTTTTTATTAAATTAAAGAGCCCAACGACTCATTTGTGTACACTCCAACGGCTATGTCACGCACCCCAATGCTCCTTTACGCCACCTTTCTCCCGCGACCCACCTTGCGCCTGCTTTGAATTCCGCGCTCGCGCCCCTCTCGCGCCCCCCTCGCGCCCCGGTGGTGTGGTGCTCGCGCCTGGGGGCGCGAGCGGAGGGGCTCTCGCGCCCCCGCTGAAGCCCCACACCCCTCAGCCTTATTGTTGGTTTGCTTCTAATGGCAAGCAAAATCACTAATAATAATAAGAAGAATCACGTGGCAGGAGATTTGCTAACCTGTAGTCAACTCGGGTTACAGCTGTTGTTACCCGGATAAACTTCAACTTATTTGTCAACCCGTTTAAGCCCCTCAACTTTACATATTCTTGTCCTTTGACCAACTTTTATGTGCTCTCAATCAATCAAATCTTTATTATAAAAATAAACACGAGGCTCAACCCGAGAATACGTATACGTTTGTTTGGAGTCAAAGATGGCAAGTTTTTTAAGGCACGTTTCTGGGAAGCAAGAAATCGAGGCCGATCCAAGTAACGGAGAAATCTTGGTTTTTTTACTTAGTCACCTGATCAAAAAGGGTGTATATTTTGTGAGTTAAGCCTCTTAAGTCTTAAAAGAATATAAGGTCAGTTATTATCCTACCTTAGAAATTTTTTCCTAGCTATAGTGCGTGCTACTAGTCATTTGTGTGTGTGTTTATAGGGGGTTGCTCAAGTAAAATGGAAGCCGATCAGCTATTTAAGGAGGTTTTAGCAAAAGGCAGGGATGTGAGGTGACTGGCAAAGTGGATAGTAAAGTTAGGTGAACATAATATCATGTATTATTCAAGATTTGTCGTAAGAGGTCAAGTTCTAGTTAATGTACTTTTGGAAGCCTTTGCGTTTGAGGATAACGAATGCTCATTATTGGCGGAAGTCAATGAGGTTGGCTTATAGAAAGATGCTAAAATACGGAATCACGATTCATGGGCCTTACACGCAAGTGAAACATCAAGCGCCAAAGGATGAGGAGCAAGGCACACAAACTCGCTTATACTTTTTCCTTGAACTTTTCTACGGAAGCTCTTTAGGCATGGCTAAACATAGGTCAAAACTTTAAAGTCTCGCATTTGTGAGTACATTTAGATCATCTTTAAATAGCAAACCAAATAGACGTGAATGTGAAGGTCAAGAAAAACTGATACCTGTACATGGAGAAGGTCAAAGTGCTTATGCAAATGCTCACTTCATGCACAATCACACGAGCTTCGAGGTTGCATTGTAAGCAAGCCGGCACGCTAAGCAGAACTACTTTGTGACCTTCACCAGGCTCACTGAAGAAGCGTGTATCGACTTACTTGTATACGATCAACGTTCATCGGGTACGAGTGTGATATATCACCGATGGGTTTCCGAGATACGCGTTCTTCCACCTACAAAACGGACAGCACCGTGAGCTTACCCCTCAGAAAGAGACAGAGGGATCCTCTTTGGGGTAACCTTCCGGTGTGAGAATCATATATTGTAGGAGAAGATAATAAGGATGTGAAGATGTGTAAAGGACTTAGAATATATATTCTTGCCTCCCCAACTGTTGAGGTGGTGTGGTATTTATAGTATTAGGGTTTCCAATGGTTGGGCTCAGACCCAATTAGGGCCTTGTTGGCCTTCTCCTATTGCTTCGCGCCACGTGTACTTAGGACACCTGGTGCTTTTTCATTGATTATTCTCTGACCAAGGTATTTCACCTGACCCATGTGCCATCACGTGGTGGCACATGGGCTTTGCTGAGTTGTCTACCCTTCATTGGCAGCTGTCAACATCAGCACATTCTTTATTCCTTAAAAGATACCTTCTGGAGGGTTGTCTGATGAGTACAATCATGGTTGTCCTTATCCTGATTTGGATTAGACTATTGTCTCATTTGTTGTGTGTCGCTTACGCGCGGCCTTTATGCGCCTATCCCGGGGATGCGCAGGGTCTTCTCTTTATTCTCACACTAAATGTGTGCGTTGTGTGCATATGTGATATGCACCACGCGCAGGTGTTTCATGCGCTTGCACATAGGTTTTGGCTTTGTGTCTTCATGGCATCCTGATTTCAAGCCTCTTGTCTATATCTTGTGGATTGACCCGCCCCGCTCGATGTTAAGGCGGGTGCATACCCCTTCAAGCCCCCCCCCCCAGTCTAATGTGTGTTTTGTCTCGCGCAAGCAAGGTAAGATAGATATTAGACTTAATAGTTTGCTTTTTCAATAGGGCTTGTTTTTTCTTTTTCTTTTCTTGTACGCGCGTTGCGTGAAATTCCATCCCTTTGGTTAAAACGAATCGTCAATGCACGTGGTTGGTTTGTGTTGACATGCATCAGAGATGGAGGCGTTATGTGTCAGACCTTTCGTGTGCTCGAGGTGCTACAGTGGCCTTTCACGTCTCCTCATACAGTGTCAGGAACACGTGTCGCGCTTATGTTGACCTACGCCTGCGAGTGGGGGTGCGTGAGCGTAGATCTGATCATTACTTGTTTCTCTTTCTCTCTCCTGGGCCTATAAAACCAAACCTTTTGAACGGTTTTTTCTTCATCTCCATTGTCACTTTAGAGCTTTACTTGTCTTCTAACCCTTCGATTCAGAGCCTTTATCTTTGCTTCCGGATTCTGTGTTTAAACAATCGGATTGCTCTTATTTTGCAATCGCATGTCTCTTAACCCAGACACTACCGAATCCCCCAGTAAAGGCCGTGTGAAGTCGATGGTTATCTCTAACTTGAAGAAGACCGGCAAGGGTATTCGGGTTGCCGAGGCTTCGTCGGAGGAGGGGGGAAAGAATAAAACGTCGAAAGATGGGACGAGATCCCCTGCAAGTTGAAACAGCCTGAGCTTGATAGTCTCATTGCTTCTCAGGGTTTTCTCCCTGAGTATGGTTGTCTGCTCCCGGCAGCCGGGCAGACGGCGGCGGATCCCCCCGCCGGCTATATCTCTCTATATTCTCATTTTTTTACTCACTGTAACCTTCGTCTTCCGATGACAAGGTTTATAGGTGCGCTCCTTCAATTTTATGGGATTCACATATCCCAAGTTCATCCTTTTGGGTTGGTGCGCATGACTCATTTTGAGTTTATGTGCAAAGCTCAGCGCGAAGAGCCTACTCCTCGCTGTTTTCAATATTTCTATAAACCAAAGGTTCAAGATTCTTGGTTTTCGTTTACTCCGCGCAGTCAGAAGGTTAAATGCTGTACTGTCACCTTTAAGAGCCTTCATGACTGGGCTGAGAAGTTTTTCTACGTCAAGGCTGGCGTGATTCCAATCCGCATGACTATGCGCGTAATCACTTCTGCGCCCGCGGATGACAATGTCCTTAAGAATCCAACGGGCACATGGGTTAAGAAGTTATCTGCTGAACCATCCCCCGCCAAGAATATTTGCGAGGAAGCACTGGTGGGGGTTGGTATGAGCAAGAGGTGGACTAACAGCGAGACTGAGCCTGTCATCCGTGTTGATGGCTCAGGTTGGTTGTTTGTTCATTGCATTAATTCTGCGCGAGTATAATTCGTTTTGCTGATATTATTTGTCTTTGTTTTATGCAGAAAGCAAGGAATACATCCACGCCACCTATGACGAGCATACGGAGGGTGGATCTGTTGCGCTGAACCCTGGGGAAGCCGCCTTTCCTGATTGTTTTGACGATATGTTTATTCCTGTTGACTTAGAGTTTTGCCTTGACAGCGATGTGCCTGGTAAGCCTTTGTATTTGTGCTTAGGCACTTAGAATACCAAATTTGGTTTTAACATTTCTGTTGCGCGTATTGTAGATGCGCTCGCTAATTATGAGTTAGAACCTGTGGAAGAGGAAGGGGAGGAGGAAGAAGCTGAAGCGCAAAAACTCAAGCGCAAGGCTAAAGGCAAAACTGGCGCAGGGCCAGTAAAAAACAGAAAAAAGATGATGCCTCTGTTGCCCAGAATCTTCCTCCTACTCAAGTGAAGGAACCTGAGAAAACCAAGGGTTTTACTTCCAAGTTTTCCTCGTCTTCTTTGCCTCAAGGCGTGGGCAATCCTCCAGTCCACACGAGGTATGGTGCTGCTACCTTATCTCTGCGCGCGGCGGACAAGGGAAGCGGTGCTGCGCCTGCTGTTTCGTCTTTTCCAATAGGTATACTTTGTTTATATTTTGTGGTTTTATGAGTGTAATTCCAATGGAGTTATTAATGGAGCTTTGTTCACTCAAATGTTTGTAGAGCCGGCAACATTGGTGGCTCAGGTTACGCCGAAGATTGTTTTGAAGTCCTCTGTTTTGCCCTCAAAAAGGGGGAAAATGGACTTCATGGCGATGCTTAATTCGCGGACTGCGGTGCGCCAAGGTATTTATTGCACTTTGATTGTCTGATTTTTTCCTTTAGTTCAAGTCATGAATCATTTCTCCTTGTTGGTTTTTTCATAGGAATTATAGCTGGCATACAAGCTGCTGGTGGCGCTACTAGCGCTGGCGCCGTTAGTTCTGCTCCTGCTCCAACAAGTACTGAATCTCCCCTCATTGGGATCACTAAGGAGCAGGAGACTATTTTTCGCGCTGCTCTAACGGCGTCAAGACCTCCCTCACCTCCTCCTGCGCGCAGCCCTCCTCGTGAGACTATTTTTGATTCTTCCAAGTCGCAGGAGAAGAGGCCTGTTATAGAGGATGATGAGGAGGTTAATTTTGAAGATTCTGATGGTGGCCGCGCAAGTCCTATAGAGCCACGCGATTTCGTGGTGCAGCCTTTTTTCCATGGGACAGGTCAGGGTCCCCTAGCTGGCAATAACCAGTCCACCAATTCTCCTCAGGTATAATTTTATTTTGCCTTGTTGTGTCAACTTTCAAATTAGTGTTAGACGATTAATATGTTTCTTTGCGTTGCTTTGCACTTGTAGGGAGCTGATCGCATATATCGCCCGGATTGGGGTATCACCGAAGGAAGTTCGTTCCAATCCTTGGGTGTATGCTAAGATTTTTGGGCTCATTCTCTTCCTCCAGCCGAAAGGAGGTTTCAGTTCGACCGCGCACGCGTGGATCTGATTAACGACCACCTTGCCGCTGGATCTGCTTTTTTTGCTGCCTCCCAGGAGCTCCGCAATGATTATATAAGAGTGCGGGACGCTCTTGTGGAGGCTAAATAAGAAGTTAAAATCTCTGCTTGGAAGCTTTCTAATGCCCGGGAGAAGGCTGAAAAGCTCCAAGCGGAGCTTAGTGAGAATCGGGCGAGTGCCAATGCTGCTTATGTTAAGCGTGGGCTCGAGTTGCAAGCCGCGCGGGAGAAGCTGCAGCTGGCTGAGGCCGACGCAGCGAAGTACGCACGCCAGGTGCGCGACTTGGAGCTGGTGTTGGAGGCGCGTGACCAAACTATTGCGCAGGCTAATACTGAAAAATCTTTATTGGAGAGTGAGGTTGCGCGCCTGAAGAAAGAGCTCGATGCTGCGCGGGCGGAAAAGAATGAAGCCTTGGCGGCAGCAGCGTCTGACAAAGAAGAGCTAAAACAAACCAAGGAAACTGTTGATTTGTTAAACTCTCAAATCCCTGCTCTTGAGACGTCTGTTTCTTCCCTCGCGCAGGACCGTCAATGGCTGATTTCACAGGGTGTGACTCGTTGCGCTTATGCCGTGAAATACTCAGACGAGTTTCAGACCCTTGTGATGGACTGTAATGCGGCGTCGCGCTTGGTGGGTCGGGCTGAGGGGTTTAAGGATGGTTATGAATATGGCATGCTAAAGAAGAATCCATCCGACTACCCTTATCAGCTCGACGCTATCTACGCTGACATGGCTGAGGTGGGGGAGAAGTACTTGAATACTCCAATTCTCATCCTTGAGCAGGTATTTTAACCTTAATGAGTTTACTTGACTTATTTTCATAATCTTTTTGTACTTATACTGTTCCTTGTGACATGCAGATAGCCGCGCTTGCTGACCAGCCCGATCTTGGCGCTTTAAAGAAATTGCTTGATGAATGTGAAGGAACTGGTGGCAATGATGATGGCGCGGGCAACGCTACCTCTGCCAGCGGCTCTGGCGTGGCCAAAGGACCTACTCCTGACGCTATCATGACCGAAGACGACTATATTCAAGACGAACAGCTTGATTATGGTAAATTTGGAGATGATGAGGAGCGGGCTGCGCCAGATGCTGAGGGAGGAAATAATGATGATGAAGATGAAGAGGCTGACATTGACATAGAGACTTGAAAAGCCCTTCTTGTTTTTTTTTTTTTTTTGTTTAGTTGTGTTTGTAGTTTTTACCTCCTCATTTGTAAATTTATAAACTTCTATATTTTGGAATGAAATTTTGTTTTACCAGGTGAGCCAACTTGCCTGATTTCACATCTTTTTCGATCGCATCCTTCAAATGATGGCATGCATCGGTGTTGTGCCCTGTGGATTTGTGAAACTCACAATATTTGTCACTGTTCGGTGGTCCCTTATGGAGTAATGGCCTGGGGTTTTTAAACTGGACATTCTCTGTGTTTAACACTTGCGAAGGCGTTTTGGTGAGGGGAGTCCATATTCTTGGTAGAAGTCTGTTAGGCTCTCTGTCGCCTTCCTTCTTGTCACCTTCTCCGCGATTAAGAATGTCTTTTTGGGGTTGGGGTGAACTTTGTTGCGCTTGCTTTTCTGCGGGAGAATAATTGGTTTGTTGCAACCTGGACCATACGGAGTTTTGTTTGCCCCTCCTTTCATTGTTGCGTGGTGCTTCTGTTTGATGCCCTTTATTTCTTGCTCTGTCTTGGGCAATTTGTTTTTCATTTCGCGCGAAGACTCGCGATGCTTCCATAAGCTTAGCCCAAGTGGTTGGCATGCCTTCTCTGCTCACGAGAGCTCTGCGGAGTTGATCACTGCGCGCACCTTGGATAAAGGTCACGCGCAAGAGTTGTTCAGTGATGCCTCCAATTGCAAGAGATTCCTGATTGAAACGAGTTATGTAGTCTTCAATGGTTTCATCATTCCTGCGTACGCAGTGCATGATGTCATCGGGGTCGCGCGTGTGTCTGCGCTGCTGTACAAAGTGAGCCTGGAACTTTTCCAATAGCTCTTCGAACCCATCGATTTGTCCTGTCGGCAAGCTTTCGAACCAGACACGCGCTGCACCCGTGAGGCAGCGAGCAAACATGTGACACCATGTTGGCATCGTCCAGCTTTCTAAGTTTCCAGTGTTATAAAAACCTTGTAAGAAATCATCTGGATCTGTTGTACCATCGTACTTGCCTAAACCACTTGGCATCTTGGTTTTGTGTTGAATGGGAGCCTTCGCAATGCGCTCAGCGAATTTTGAATGTTTTACCAAGATGGCTGGCCTATATGGTGTGGTTACGTCCACTTGCCCTTTCGTTTGTGGGTTGTATGGTGTGTATAAATCCATATCAGCTTTGGCTCCAGGTGCTATGTGCATGCGTGCGCGAAGCTGTGAACCTCCTGCATGAGTATCTCGCATCTTCTTCATGCTGTGCACCTCTTCCTCATCACTAATATCAGCTTGTTCGGTGTGAACAGAATGACCGTCTTCCGGCGCGCGCGTCTTTTTTGTTGTTCCCTGAATGGTTTGTTTATCAAATGCGAGCCTTTGTGTTAAATCGGCTAACTTTTTGTGTTTTACCAACTCATTGTATTTGTCCATTAAACGCCGTTGTTTGTTTATGAGCCATTCTTTAGGGTCATTGGTTTCAACTTCCGGGCCCATTGGTCCTTTTTGTTTTGTACCAGTCAGATTTTGGAACGTGAGATCGTCTGGGGGAGTTTCAGTTTAATTATGAGGTGTTGTGTTGGAGGGATGGTTACTGGTGGTGCGCGCAGTGTCACGCGGCGCCCTCAGAACCTGATGTCCCTCATTAACATCCTCAAGCTCATTATCCTCCAGAACTTGATCGTTGTTTCGAATACCGGAAACCATGGTGAAGATTTTCAGGGAAAAAATTGATGAAATAGTGGTTTTGTTGCCGTTGTCCCACGGATGGCGCCAATGAAGAAGCGTGTATCGACTTACTTGTATACGATCAACGTTCATCGGGTACGAGTGTGCTATATCACCGATGGGTTTCCGAGATACGCGTTCTTCCACCTGCAAAACGGACAGCACCGTGAGCTTACCCCTCAGAAAGGGACAGAGGGATCCTCTTTGGGGTAACCCTCCGGTGTGAGAATCATATATTGTAGGAGAAGATAATAAGGATGTGAAGATGTTTAAAGGACTTAGAATATATTTTCTTGCCTCCCCTAACTGTTGAGGTGGTGTGGTATTTATAGTATTAGGGTTTCCAATGGTTGGGCTCAGACCCAATTAGGGCCTTGTTGGCCTCCTCCTATTGCTTCGCGCCACGTGTACTTAGGACACATGGTGCTTTTTCATTGATTATTCTCTGACCAAGGTATTTCACCTGACCCATGTGCCATCACGTGGTGGCACATGGGCTTTGCTGAGTTGTCCACCCTTCATTGGCAGCTGTCAACATCAGCACATTCTTTATTCCTTAAAAGATACCTTCTGGAGGGTTGTTTGATGAGTACAATCATGGTTGTCCTTATCCTGATTTGGATTAGACTATTGTCTCATTTGTTGTGTGTCGCTTACGCGCGGCCTTTATGCGCCTATCCCAGGGATGCGCAGGGTCTTCTCTTTATTCTCACACTAAATGTGTGCGTTGTGTGCATATGTGATATGCACCACGCGCAGGTGTTTCATGCGCTTGCGCATAGGTTTTGGCTTTGTGTCTTCATGACATCCTTATTTCAAGCCTCTTGTCTATATCTTGTGGGTTGACCCGCCCCGCTCGATGTTAAGGCGGGTGCATACCCCTTCACTCACAATGGTCATGGTCGATGGTTTGAACCAAAGGTCAATTTATTTATTAACAATAACCAAAGGTCAATTAAAAAGAAACCTAATAAGATTCACAATACAACAAAAATAACAATAACCATATCTAATAAAATTTCATTAATGACAAGGCTATCGGTAAAATATAAGGTGAGTGAGATGTTAAACAACTATATTGCTATAATTTATACTTGAGAACAAAGATTATGCTTTTAAAAGGATCCTTTGTTTTAAAACTATAATCCCGCATCTATATATAATATATATAAACTAAATATTTAAAATCTCTCTAGTTGTTTCATACTTTTTCTCAAGTCATCATATTTTTTTATTTTTAAATGATGACTTCTAATGCATTTGACCCAAAATTCACGAGTATGAGTCTTATCAAACCCAAATAGCATTAAACAGGTTATAACATCTGATTGAATTAAAAATTAATCTCACCAAATATTTGATATGAAAATTCCTTTAAAGTAGGGATGTACTAAAATTAATATATTCTATTTTAAAAAAAATATAATTTAGAAACAGTTTTGTAGTAAAAAAAATTAAGCGGGTCATGGGTCTCACCAAACACAGATAACTTTTAAAACGGGTTATAAAATCTCATTTATTTGTGAAACTCTTTCATCATCAAATTCTAATTGCATTATTAACTTTCTTACAATAAATAGAAATATATGATAAAAAAATGTATAAATATGGAATTATATGATAAAAAAATATATAAATATTATAAACGAATAATATAAAACAACCCCATAATACGGGAGATAAAAACTAGCTATTAACATATATATATATTATAAATATATTGTGTTTTGCATAAAAGCTAAACAGTAGAAAATAGAAAATATTAAATATATATTATATTAGTTATGATTTAGCTTATTGTAAGATTTATATAGGAAAAATAGGTTAATATCATGTGCTTAAAACATTATACTATATATTAAAAAATAACCAAATTGCTTCAGTAGACGTATACGGGTGAGCAAATTTGGTACCGATACCGAATTTGGTATCGTCGGTATTGAATCGGTACTAAAGTTTTGAGTTTCGATATCGGTACGATACGTTACCGGTATTTCTCGAATTTTACCTAATATATTGTTACCGTCCCGGAACCAGTACCGAATCAAAAATCTTGATACTTGTACCGGTACCAATATTTTGCGATTTTTGGAACCGAGATTTTCGGTACAGATCTTATCCCTCGTAGACGAATCTTAGTTGTCATATTAGTCCCTGCCTTTTAGTAGAACAACATTAGAAGAATCATACTTGTCATATTCAAACCCTGCATTTTAGTAGAACAATTAGATTTGTCATATATAGTCTCTGCATTTTAGTGCAATACATTTTTTGTTCCTCTTCATTTGTGTTTGCCGGTTTGCCATGCTATTATTCATATTCAGTCCTTGCAGTTTAGAATAGTATAATTGTTGCTCATAGTTGCTATAAAGATTTCTTATATCTACGTTTTTATCATCTAATTTTTGGGCTTTAGTTTATTTGATTTTGCCTTAATTATTTTTTGTTTGCTTGGCTTTAGTTTAATTTTTTGTTTTTTACCATTAGTTGTTAGTTTTCTTATGGCCTTGGTTTAATTCTCTTTATTTGTTTTTTTTTGTTTCTTTAATTAAACATCGTTTTTTATGGCATATGTCACAACTTATTTCTTGAGTTTTTCTCTTAAGATTGCTTTATGATTTTCGTATCGTATCGATGCCATAACTAACTGAATCGACACCATTTAAATTCCCTTCGCAAAACGCGATATAATTTACTAGTTATCAATGAAAAGGCATAAGAAAATAAAATGATATTGTATACAATTATTAGGCTACTTCACATCTAATGGATAATATTGTTTCTTCACACAATAATAAACAAAACATTAAAGAATTTCAAGAACGCTCTTATCTACTAGAGGTAATTTTATCTAACGAGATACGTAATCATATATATTTTAATTACTAGACGAGTGCCGTGCGATGCAGCGGGAAATACAGGCCTTAATAATCACGTAAGAGATTTTTGAGTGCTCATCGTTCCATTTGAATCTGTTGATTAAGAATTCTTATTTTAAACTCAATTTAGTAGCAGAGTACAAATGAAACCGAAATCTAACCATTGTTAATGATTTGTTTTTGTTGGGTTTTAATTTTCAAAGGTTTGGTTTCAGTTTTCGATGACAAAAAACGGCTTGGCTCACGGCTTAGTTTAAAACCATCAAAACCGGACCACTAACGCCTATACGTAAGATGTTATTTTTTTAACTGAAAACAACTTTGACAATATCATACTCAAATTAAAGAGAATTAAATGCTCATTTTTATGGTGCAATTTTTTTTAAAAAATATTAACGTATGTAAAAGTTATGACCGTTTAAAAATCGTGGAGGAATTTGAGTTAAAAGTGAAATTATAATTAATATATAGTTAAAAGATGGAGGATTAAAGTTGTAACTATTCTTTAAATTTCCAAATATTAATTAAAGTTGAGGGGACATTGTTGTAAATAATTTGAAGAAATATGAAACAAACGTTAAATTTAGTGTTAAAATGTCTACTATGCCCCTTGTAAATTACTTAAAATTAAGTGTTTTAATTTGCCCACGTTATAATAGTATATAGATTTTATTCCTTTTATATTTTATTCACGCATTCTCTATTTTATGCTTCATAGTATTTGACATTTTAAACTCACTATCACTAGTTTATTTAGTTGGTGAGTTTAGTACTTTAAATTTACAATAGTTTCAACATCACACCTTTAAATTTTGATTAATACTTGTTATTAAACTAGTGTTTCACCTGATGCGTTGCGCTGGTCGGTGGGTAAAACTCAGGCGTTGATAAAACCTAAGCATTGTAGGTCCGGTTTTGAGTCGGTAAGTCGACACAAATTCAGTCAGTTTTGGTTATGTACATTATGGCATCGGAACTAAAAAAAACTAAACAAAAATAAATTAAATACTGAGGTGGACCAATGGGGTGACGTCGGTCAGTAAAGCTCAGGCTTTGGTAAAACCTGAGCGTTGTCGATCCCGGGCGTTGAGTTTATGAGTCTACTACTTTAAATTTGCAATAGTTTCAGCAGCATCAGATGATGATGAAAGACTAAACGAATAGGTAGTGTTCACTAGTTGGATCCTTAAACTGAACAAGTTTTACCTCATTGCACCGTCGTACCTTCAGACGAGTGTCACATGCGTTAGCCTTAGGTAAGGGTTTCTTCGAATTGAAAAACGAATATCTCTAGATGTGTGATGAATTTGAAGGATTTCGTTGGCAATCAATCAATCATGCCCAGTAAAATCCCACCGACAACAAAGCTATAAGTAGGGTCTGGGGAGGGTGGGATGTAGGCACACCGTACCTCTATCCAAAGGAATAGAGAGGTGGCTTCCAGAGAGACCATCGGCTCTAAGTACATGTGAATGAAGCAAAATAAAGGAAATCAAAGTTTAACAGTTATATAAAAACTACTACTAATTATAATAATATTAATAATAAGATCAGATTTCGTTGGGAGTTAAGAAAATTAATAATAACAAGAAAAAAAAATTCAAATAATGGTTTATAATAAACGTGCGTGTAATATATATACGTGGAGTTGGTCGTGTGCCAGCAACATGATGTGGTAGTTTTTGTCCGAATATGCTTGTAGATAATAAAACCATGGACCCACAAATTATTTTTGTATTACAATATTCCTTTTTTAGTTAATAATACGAGAATATGATTTGTTTGTTCACAAGATTATTGATTAGAACACATGGCATGATAATTTTTTCAATAAATTTTTTTCCAATCGCTTTCAAGTAAGACGTGTGACGTGCCCCGAGCATGCCTTAATTTCCGATCAGTTTTATCACTTTTTAGTTAAACTACTAACTAAAAAGACTTGATTACACATTCTAAACATTAATCCAACAAACTACACCATTAATTAGAGAGAAACTAAAAACACTTGATTACATTCTTATACAACTAAACCATCTCAAATGAAGGCGGGTGTCATCAACGGCTCGACCATCTTTGAAGGTGATTAGCAACGAAATCCGTTGGTGATCGACCATCAGAAATATGGTTGTCGTAGGTAATCTGATTTCATTACGGTGAGAGACTTTGAGAATGAAGGCAATTGCGAAAGCCCATACATTGACTATTTCCTAATAAGATTGTATTACGGTCCAAAATTTTTAATAAAGAGTTAAGCCTAGTCATAAGTGCACTTACAACTCTTTCTCTGTATTCAAATCCAAAGTTACACTAAAATCACTATATTTTCTCTCTTAATTTTAATTAAATAATACTTTTTATATATTTATTATTATTTTTTCTTTTTTTTCTTTCACTCACAACCACTTTATAAAATATTAAAATATATATAAAGTGCTACAAGAATTTTTAAAAAATACAGAAAAATCACTGCATTTGCTTCACTTCTCAGTTGATGACTAGGTTGTGAATGCCCTAATATAAACATAGCCCGACTAGTTTCCCTTCAATAAATACTCGTCATTTATCTTTCCAGTACTTTGTTTTAATTATAAAATACTCCAAACTTATAATTATTTGGACTTGATCCAATAAATCCGTAGGTTGGAATCTTTGTTACTGTTATGTAATGTTTTGTAAACCGGACCTTTACCGAACATGTCACACTACTAAATATCAATTGATGTCATAGTTTCTTTTAAATATATAAAAGATATACATATAAAAATATACAAACATTACGTAAAGTTTATAAAGTAAATTAATTGAATATTTAACAAACAAATTGCTTGGCCAATAGAAAATATAAATCTACAAATTAGTTTTATTGTTATTTTGGATAGATGTAAAAATAATTTAATAGAGAATTCCCCGAATGGTCTATATGATTTGAGTCAAATTTTATGCATGGTTCCTGATGTTTAAAACTTTTATGCATGATCCCTAAACACCAACTTTGGTTTCAACTTTTGTCCAAAAAGATAACCAAGTTAACTTTTAGTGTTAAATGTTGCACGTGAGGGATAGTTTGGTCTATTCAATTCATTCATCTTTCTCTATTTCCTCTTATATAACAAAAACTCTTTTTCACACTCATCCACAATTTAAAACCTCAAGACTAGATCTTCTAATCCTAAAATCAAAGATGATTCATTGTTAAGAAATGTACCAAATCTTTACCATATATTGTGATGTATAATTATTTATACATCTTTATTGCATCATTTTATACCCGATTCATGTTATTTTCGTAATAATATTATTAAGAATCGGTTCTGATAAGTCTTTATTTGTTTTCATAGGAATTATGAGCTTAGGAAACCAAAAATGGCGAAAAACAAAGAAAAGAATCAAGAAAAATGAAAGTATGTCAGCTAGGCATGGGGCTGTGCCTCAGCTAGGCATGCCCCATGTCCATCTGAAGACACATCAGCTAAGCATGGGCCATTCCTCAGCCAGACATGCCCCACGCCTCCTCAGAAGATGACAAAATGAAGTACACGGTACATTGTCCCCCTTTTTGAAGACACACATGGTAATGCCTCACCCAGCATTCCCCATGCCAATCAAGTCTGCCAAGAAAGTACAAATCAGTTACATGCACATTAAATGATGAGGGACCAGCACAGCCCATGCCTAGACCAGACATGCCCCGTGCCTAGCTATATGCCAAATAGTACATCAGGGAGCACGTGGTGTACTACATGGGGACCAACATGGGTCATGCCCTACTAAGAATGGGTCATGCCTTGTGCACAAGTGAGCCTATATAAAGACCATGCATGTTGCTCATTTGGTGTGCACAATTTTGGAGAAAAACACACCCATTTTCACTCTCATAATCCATAGAAGTAAAGAAAGAGAAGCTCTTGAACCTTCATACAACATCAAGAAGAGGTCTTGGCATCATCATAATTATCTAGCTTGGTTAGATTATCTTAATATTAAACATGAATGCTATATTCTTCTATTTTGGTGTATCTTTTATAATTATCATGAGCTAAAACTCTTTATATCACCTTAACTCATGATGAAACTTGACAACTTTTAATGGTTGGAATTAATATATGATAATTTTATGTTAAAATAATGACTAGTTATTGGTTATCTTTTGATGAAATATTGTGTTTAAACAATTCAAAGTAATATACAAGAATTATAAATGGTACATCTTGTTATGTTGAAAGACTCTTGATTCTATCATTTATTTATAAATGTTGTTCATGCAACGTTATAACTTTTAATCTAGAAATAGTTAAAATAATTATTGTATGCTACATGAAAATTGGTTAAACACATATCCTCATCTTTAGATTTGAAAAGATTGAACATTTGTTATAAATTGATATTCTTGTTAAGTAATATTATAAATAATTTGTTAAGACAACTATTTTAATATTACGCTTGGGTTGAAAATTCATAAATCAAAGGAATACTTGAACTTAGTCTAATTTAATCAACCATAGGTGGATTATGTGTTGTTCATGTAATCTTTTCGACCGGTTGTTAGATTTGAGTTTCGTAATTGAATGATAATCTATATCTTTAAATTTCAACATAAAGATTCACTTATATTATAATATGGTTTGAGGTGATTAGTTTGTATAATTCATACTAAGTTTTTCAAAAAATCATTTGGATATTTATCTATAACTTGAAACTATTCTTCTTAAAATAAAATAGTGAATTTATCATATATTTAAGTTTACCATCATTAGGAGTCAAGTGGATTCTAAGTTAAGGTGATAGCTTCTTAATTCTTGTTTATCTCCATTATCTTAATACTTGCTTTAATTTATTGTTACGAGTTTTTCTAAAAATTAATCTTAAAAACAAATCAATTAAGCTTATTTCTCACGGTTATTATATTTGCAAAGGTTTGATATTAAAATTTACGTGTTCATGGATTGATACCCGGTTCTCGCCGTTCCTATATTACCACACGACGGGTACACTTGCCTTTTGTGTGTGTGGTTAAGTCTAGGTGAAAACCATTTTTAAAACCCGACAAAGTGTGATAAATCTTTAATAAAAATATATATATATCTCACGCCACATCAAGTTTTTGGCGCCGTTGCCGGGGACACGGTAAAATTTTAATACTAATCTAAGTTTTTATTTTTACCGTTGTTTATAATTGTTCAAAAAAATTAAAATTTTGTTCATTTTAGTTTGTTTAGTGTTAGTCTAAAAAATAGTTTATTTACTTTTAGTCTAAAAAAAAGTTTATTTATTTTCGCGTTACTTATAGTTTACTTTTAATTGTTTAGTTTCTTTATTTATTTCTTAAGTAATGAATGTCCACCATGCACGCACTTGAGCTTGTTTCACCACTTTCGGAACCCGAACGTCGCCTTCACCAAAGGTCACGCAACCGTTCACGTGTAGTAGCTGAGACAATCGAAAACAAGGCGTTTGCGGATGTAACAACCGAAGAAAACATGGCGGAACAAGATGGTCCAGAAAACGAACCTAACATGAACCAATACGGCAAGCCGACCCTCGAAGGTTATGGAAGTGGCGTGGCACCACCGGAAATCACTGTAAACTTCGAAATCAAATCCAGCATCATTCATATGGTGGAAAATTCTGTTCAATTTCATGGGCTTCTCGATGAAGATCCATTGTCTCATATCGCTCGATTCTTATGAATATACAGTACTTTCAAAATCCAAAACTGCTCCGAGGACCAAATCAGGCTCAAGCCTTTTCCATTCTCCCTCCAAGTCCATGCCTTGGATTGGCTAGAGTCACTGCCATCTGGCACCATTACCAATTGGGACCAGATGGTAGAGCAGTTCCTCTTGAAATACTTTCCACCAGACAAAACCGCAAAGTACCAAGCCAGTATCACCGGATTCAAAACCGATGAAGACGAGTCACTGCATGCAGCTTGGGAGAGATACAAGGGCTTGCTAAGAAGATGCCCACACCATGGGTTGAACAAATGGCTCCAAGTTCAAACATTCTTCGATGCCCAATCCAGCCAAAACAAGCAGGCGATTGATCAAATCGCCGGTGGAGATCTCGGAACCAAATCTCCCAACGAAGCATTCGAGGTTCTAGAGAAAGTAGCCAAGAAAATCTTCGCGTACAACCCACCACGATCAACCCCATCACACAAGGGTATGCACCATGTTGACTCCAACACTTTTGTCACTGCACAACTCGAAGCACTCTCAAAGAAGTTTGAGCAACTACAAACAGAGTTAGTGAAAGCAAAGACCAAGTGTGACACTTGTGGGGGTGAACACAAAACGAAATATTGCCAGCAAAGCATGATGGTCGAAGATGTTGATTACGTGAGCCGACAAAACAACACCTTCGGGAACACATATAAACCTGGTTGGAGGAATCATCCTAATTTCAGTTGGAAGGATGGAGCAAACAATCAAACACCACCTGGGTTTGACAAGCGTCATTTTAACCAAACTCATCCTGCCCAACCAAAGCCTCAATACCGCAACCAAAAGCCAAGCACCAGTCAACACCCAAATAGTGGGGATACTGTGGAGATTCTTTTAACATGACTCTTAGCCAGCACTGAAACTTCAAACAAATTGACCGAAGAAAGGTTCCAGAAGAATGAGGCAGAGTTAAGGAATCAAAAGGCATCCTTACAAAACATCGAAAATCAAGTGGGTCAACTAGCCCAGTTGCTTTCTGAAAGACAACCCGGTGGTCTTCCAAGCAACACAATAACAAACCTAAATGCTCAGGCTAATGCCATAACATTAAGAAGTGGCAAGACCACTCAAGATGTGGTATCCCCATCACAGCCAGTTGATGATGAGACTGAGAATCCTGACAAGGTGCATGATCGGCAAGTCCCAGCAAGTACCGCACAAGTCAGAGAACCAGTAAAACCATATGTCCCACCCATTTCTTACCCAAACCGTCTTAAGAAAGAAAAGATGGAAGCCCAATATGGCAAATTCTTTGAACTCTTAAAACAATTGCACATCAATCTTCCTTTCATCGAAGCCATCTCACAAATGCCAAAGTATGCAAAGTTTCTGAAAGATGTGTTAACAAACATGAGAAAGTTGGAAGAGCTGTCACATGTAAATCTGAATGAATAATGCTCTGCGGTCCTTCAAAACAAGCTACCGACAAAGAAAACCGATCCAGGGAGTTTTACCATCCCTTGCTTGATAGGAGATTTATTTGTCAGCAATGCCCTAGCTGATCTTGGAGCTAGCATTAACTTGATGCCTTATGCGGTGTTTTCTAAATTAGGACTAGGAGAACCAAAACCAACCCGCATGAGCATCCAGCTAGCCGATCGATCAGTGAAGTATCCTAGGGGCATAGTTGAAGACATGTTAGTCAAAATTGATAAATTTGTTTTTCCGGTAGACTTTGTAATCCTCGATATGGACGAGGACAAATCTATACCTCTCATCTTAGGAAGACAATTTCTAGCCACCGCTAGGGCTTTCATTGATGTTTGCACATGCAAACTCACACTAAGGGTTGAAGATGAGGAGGTAACATTCGATATAGGCAGATCCATGAAACACCCGCAACACACTGATGATTCAGTTTATTATATTGACGTGTGTGAGTCTATAGTAAGTTGCCACCTTCGCGAAACAATTGAAAAGGAAGCATGCAACACGGAGCTGATTGAGAAAAAGGCATACTCCATCATCCATGAGGAGCAATCCACTGAGGACCAGGAGGCAAGTGAACACCAAGAGACGTACGAGATCGTTGACCTCAAATTGGAACCAAAGGCAAAACCTTCAGTTGAAGATCCGCCAGTTCTTGAACTTAAGGAACTTCCCTCCCATCTCGAGTACGCCTTCCTCGATGGTGAATCTCAATTACCCATTATCATCTCTTCCTGTTTATCAAATGAGGAAAAGAAAAGATTGCTTGAAGTTCTCAAACTCCACAAGAAAGCAATTGCTTGGAAAATCATGGACATCAAAGGAATCAGTCCATCATTTTGCACTCACAAAATCCTGATGGAAGAGGACTTCAAACCAGTCGTGCAGCATCAAAGACGTCTCAATCCAAACATGCAAGACGTTGTAAAGAAAGAAGTCATTAAGTTGCTTAATGCTGGATTGATATACCCAATCTCCGATTCCTCTTGGGTAAGCCCAATACAGGTGGTACCAAAAAAGGGTGATATGACGGTGGTAACAAATGATAATAATGAATTAATTCCTATGAGAACCGTCACAGGCTGGAGAGTTTGCATTGATACGAAACTAAATGACGCTACAAGAAAAGATCACTTCCCCCTTCTTTTCATTGATCAGATGCTTGAGCGTCTATCAGGGAAGATGTATTATTGTTTTCTTGATGGTTTTTCTGGATACTTCCAAATTCCTATTTCTCCTGAAGATCAGAAGAAAACGACATTCACATGTCCTTATGGCACATTTTCCTGCCGGCGAATGCCCTTTGGACTATGTAATGCCCCGGCCACTTTTCAACGTTGTATGGTTGCTATTTTCATGACATGATCGAGGACTCTATGGAGGTATTCATGGATGATTTCTCCGTTTTTGGAAATTCTTTTGATCATTGTCTTGAAAATTTGAGAAAAATGTTAACAAGATGTGAAGAAGCCAATCTTGTTTTGAACTGGGAAAAATGTGTAACACCCTTGACAAACACAACATCGTCCCACTCTTAGGCTATCCCAAATCGGCCGTGGACAAGAGAGATCCTTGGTTCATAATTAAATGTCCCACCTCTTCAATTACCAACGCGTTTTGGGAAACCAAAAATAAATCCGTGAGCTCTTCGTGGGCAGATCGGACAATATTGGTGGTGCGAGGGGCCGGATGTTACAGTTGGTATCAAAGCCACTCTTGTGCCGTTCGGGATGATGGGACACGCCTCATCGAGGACGATGAGTCTAAAGGGGGGTTGTCTGTAACACCCTTGGCAAACACAACGTTGTCCCATTCTTAGGCTATCCCACATCGGCCGTGGACAAGAGAGATCACTGGTTCATAAGTAATGTCCTGCCTCCTCAATCACCAACGCGTTTCATGGCAAGGTGTCGTTAACGTAATGCAATTAACGATAACTATAAAATCCTAAACTATTTGGCAACCCCTTATAATTGGGTGTCGCTAACTTGTTAGCGATAACTATTTATCCAAGTTTATAGCTATTATTTATGGTTTTGTATACTAGTTTTGTGGCTTTTCATACTATATATCTATTGTTCAAACTTATGAATTGCTCACCAACCTTTGTGTTGATAAACTTTATTTTATGAAATGTTACAGGTTTGCATCTAGGTTGATTATGGAGTTCGGTGAAGAAAACGTCACAAATACCGTTAGGATATTAGCAAAAATGAACAATATTTGATCCCCGACCAAAGGCTGCGGAACATGCCGGGGTGCAACGATTGCTCATAAGCGCATGACACTATTTAAAGCGACAATATTTAACAAACTCATTTCATTTCACAACATCGAAAATGTCAGATAACCAAATATTCATAACTCAAATACAACAAAATATAACAAAATATAGCAAATCAAATATTGTTCATTTTTGCTAATATCCTAACGGTATTTGTGACGTTTTCTTCACCGAACTCCATAATCAACCTAGATGCAAACCTGTAACATTTCATAAAATAAAGTTTATCAACACAAAGGTTGGTGAGCAATTCATAAGTTTGAACAATAGATATATATTATGAAAAGCCACAAAACTAGTATACAAAACCATAAATAATAGCTATAAACTTGGATAAATAGTTATCGCTAACAAGTTAGTGACACCCAACTATAAGGGGTTGCCAAATAGGTTAGGATTTTATAGTTATCGTTAATTGCATTACGTTAACGACACCTTGCCATGAGGGGTTGCCAAATGGTCTAGGATTTATAGTTCCACCATCCAAAAGCGATAAACACATAGTCAAATAAGCATAGAACACCAAATCGAGCAATTATTCAAGTAAGGTATACAACAACGTTTGTGGTTTAAGACCCAAGTATAAAACATTTAGTTTAGATAAGTTGAAATGTCACCCCCAAAATAAAAGATAGAAAACGGGGTATGAAGTTACTCACGTTCAAGTAATAAACTTGAAAGATTGATTATTTGGAGATTTGCAGAACGACGAGTTTAACGTGTGAAGCCTAAATAAAAGAAAGTCTTGGATTTAGAAAGGTTGTCTTGAAGATCTTTAAATAAAATAATTCTTGCAAAAACTAATCAATTAAAGTTCAAGGTTTAAAATGTAACTATTTAAGAATTTATAATAATAACCCTTTTAAAAAAATGTAAGTTTGCTCAAAACCGGGTTAAAGTATCTAACCTTAATATTTACTTAACCAATGTTAAGTAATAAGGTGGGGAAATGCTAAAATGCAAGTTCCATTAGGCTAAAGATACTAAAACGGGTTTTTAACGAGTGTCCGGGTTGTCGGTTCGGGTCTTGACAAATGGTCAAACCCAAAGTCAACTTTCCAAAATATTAATTGTTATGAGGTAACTCATTAAAACATACTAACACTTAACCAAGTATGTAGATCTATTGTTTAGAACTAACAACGCACGTTAAGCGAGTGTTCGGTTTTGTCGGTCCAAACTATGTTATGAGACCAAGTTGGATCCAACTATTCCAAGTACTTAAGAAAATAATTAAAATCAGTTTGTAAACTATTTTTTAAAGAAATATATAAGTCTTGATAGCTAAAAACACACTTGTGTATCTTAAGCGAGTAAAAGTCGGTATAGTTCGGTTTGGTTCGGTCTCCATCTCACAAATAGTTCATAGATGGTTTCTACATGCCCAAATATCATAGAACTTGTATATTGGTTTATAAATGAAGAAAACTTAAATTTTACAACAAAAAAAGTTAACTACAAGTCTTTTAAGCAAAAGTTTTGGTTTAGTTCGGTTTCCATCTCCCAACGAGTTCATAGATGGATTCCATATGCTTAATATCAAAGAACTTGTAAAAATGATTTTTGAAACTCAAATCTAGCAATAAACTTGTTTAAACAACTATTTTAACAAAACTAGTAAACAAAAGTTCGGTTTCCGGTTTGGACTAGTTTCGGTTAAACCGAGGTTAGTCTTATACAAACCCACACCATGGAACTTGTAAATAAGATGAACAAACTAAAGGGTTAGAAGTTAGTCATAAGTGATATGTATAATAAGTTATGTGTGTGTAAATATATATCAAGAACACGAAGTCCTCCATGAAGCCTTGCCTTATGACATTCGAACTTAACCAACCAGAGTCGGTGAAGTAACAAATAAAGGAAACAAGGGGTGTGTATTATATATATGTTGTACCACCATATTCAAGAGTTAGTAATGTTAGATGAACAAGTTAGAATGAAAGACTATAGTTAGTTTGACTTGAGAAGTCAAAACTTCAAGAATACATAAGAAATAACAACCTTGAATCTATGGAGTTTTGAGAGAGTTTTTGGAGATGTAGCAAGAGTAAAATGAAGAAGATGGGTGTGTATATATAGGGAAGGAATGAAGGGTTGGGTATAAAGATTCTTTTATGGTTTGCATAAAAATGAGTATGTTTAAATGGTCAAACAATGCATAATATAAAAAAAAACCAATATTTTATATATTTTAAATGACAAGATCCAATTTTTTATATATTTGAAATGTTCGGGTTACAAACGGGTCGGGTTTACATAACAAAAGTGACCCGAAATTGACGAATGTCACAATATTCCCTACTTTAGGAAATTTCGTCCCGAAATTAAGATGAAGACGACAATGCAAACAAATGTAGATACTTCTCTTTCATTGCGTCTTCTCGTTCCCAAGTAAACTCCGCGCCACGCCGTGATTCCCAACGAACTTTTACTAACCGAATACGACTACGCTTGGTTTTCTTCTCGCCTTTCCTATATTACCACACAACGGGTACACTTGCCTTTTGTGTGTGTGGTTAAGTCTAGGTGAAAACCATTTTTAAAACCCGACAAAGTGTGATAAATCTTTAATAAAAATATATATATATATATATCACACCACATCATATTGATTATTATGTAATTATGCAATTTGACATTAAGTGATTATGTCTGGTTTGTCCTAACTATCATGGGTTGTTTTATGGAATCAACTCAACCAAATTTTAAACCATAGATCCTTTATCCAACCAAAACGCTTCAAAAACTAAAAGTTATATCTAAACATAATATAACCATTAGTTAATTGCCATTAAATTAATTGTTGTACTTCTTTTAATATAAACAAACCTGGTATGAATTCTTATATACTTTTAAAGTTGAATACCAATTCTCGTATATGGCCATTTAATTGATATTTGGCCACAATAATCAACAATATTCTAAATGCATCTATTTTATGCTTTACAAAGTCACCCCCATTGCCACATGCGGCTGGAAATTAATCATCTCAATAAAATATCCTATTTACTTATACTATAAACAATTGAATTGATAGTTAAAAGGAATTATTATAAGGTATGAATTTCGTCCAGAGCTGGTGCAATTTTTGAAACAAAAAAGAATGATAGAAACAATGGGAGAAAGTGAAAGATGGAAGAATTAAATGGACCAAATTACCTTTTTATGTGCAACATTTAACACCAAAAGTTAACTGAGTTATTTTTTTGAATCAACAATGAAACCAAAGTTGATAGTTAGGGACCATACAAACAAGTTTTAAACATTAAGAACACCACATAAAATTTAGCTCAAACCATAAAGACCATTCATGAAATTCTCTCATTTAAGATAATATTTTTTTTTTAAATGAAATATAAAATAATGAGAAAGCTCAAATGAGATAACCAAGGGAAATAGTTCAAACTTGGACTAGAAAGCTCGATGTTTGGGCTTGAATTGCAAATGATTCATTTTCTTTTAATGAAATTGGTCTTTTAAAAAAAAGTGAGATTTTAAATAACTCAACCTACAAGGCTACAACCCATTAGTCAATAATAATTCATGCCAGGTGTTGACTAACAATCTTAATTCATGCCAGGCAATGGTATAGGGCTTCACATTGATAGGGGCCTAATTTTCTATGAAGAAAACTTATACGTGGGCTTGGTTTATGTTTCTTGGGTTGGAATGTTGGATAATCCAAATTCTTTTACAAGTTTGAGAGCAATCTAAACAATTATTGGCTTTTGTGGAACAAGTAGAGGTGAAAAAGGACTCGGAACTCGAAACCGAATCCGAAAAAATACTTGGAATCGTTTTTTTACCCGGGTTTTTAATACCGAACCCGTACCCGACCTTACCCGTAGGGTACGGATAGAGTATGCATTTCGGTACCAACACCCGTATCCGGAACCGGACCCGATTTATACATGGCGATACCCGAAAACTGGAACCGGTTCCATACCCGGAATCGGGTTTTTCAAATACCCGATCTATACCCGGAATCGGATTTTTCCAATACCCGAAAATACTCCCTAAAAAGTGCAACCCCTTAAATAATCTCATCTATACTCGAAAAATACCCGGAAAAATCACATAAAACCCCTAAAAATAGGGTTTTTTAAATACCCGAAAATAAGGTATTCAGATACCCAATTTTTAAATTCCCGGTTCTATACCCGACCCGAACCATATGCATAGGTACGTTTTTTAGAAACAATACACGGGCCCTGAACCTAACCCGGGTATCGCTAATACCCGGTCATACCCGAACCCGGTTCCATACCCAGGATCGGGTATTTGAATAACCCGATTTTTGCACCTCTAAGAACAAGTGATATAATTTTTTGTGACTTTTTTAGATTTGGTTTAATAATTTAAACAATTATTGGTTTTTGTGCAACAATCTTTTAAAGAGTGAAAATAAGAATATAAGACACGTAAAAAATAAATTGTGTTGTTTTCAAGATTTGAATGTGTGACATTTGCATTCTCTTATAATGATTTTTTCATTCGAACTAAGAAAACTTTGGTGTACGCCAACTGAATGTATAATCTATATATATTACTTTACATATATAATTTAAAAAAAAAACTTGGGCCCTTCGGAAGGCCAAGCCCATAGCCACCATGCCTCCCCTTTGGGTCGGGCATATATGTGGCTGTACTTTATCTATGTATTTATATAATTAGTGATGTACAAATGAAATTAACCGACTAAATATATATCAATAACTTTAGAGTAGTTATTATTGCTCTACAATTTAAAAGTTTATTAATTACAATATAAAAATTGAAATAGAGGTATAATGACTTACTTTCGTGTTTCTCCATTGATTTAAATTAGTTGTTTATAAAATTAAAAATAAATAAATCATTTTAGTAACAACTAGTAAACTTATTAAATTTAACCACACGTCTCAAATCTCAACGTAATATATACGAAACAAGGGGTATTAATTAGATGGAGTAATTGAAGGTATAAAAGAAAATTAATATAACTTGTCAAAATTGGTTGAATATGGAAACAAACTATATAACATCATAATGTATCATGAATTCTTATTATTAAGAGGGTACCTATTAAGGCTACAACTTATAGATGTGAGATCATGGGGTATGCTTTCACGCCCATTAACTCCATGTAAACACTAGTGCACCACATCAAATACTTTACATCGTTCCACTAATTTTCGTGATCTATCACTGATTTAAATTAACCGTTTAAAAAATAAAAAAAATAAATCACTTAAGTAATAACTAGTAAACAAATTAAATTTAACCACACATCTCAAGTCGCAAACGTAATATATACGAAACATGGGGTATTAACTAGATGAAGTAGTTGAAGGTATAAAAGAACATTAATATAACTTATCAAAATTCGTTGAATAGTGAAACAGACTATATAACATCATAATGTGTCATGAATTCTTATTAAAAGGGTAGCTTCAATTTATAGACGTGAGATCACAGGGTATACATTCACGTCCATTAACTACATGTAGGCACTAATGCACCACATCACATACCTTACCTCGTTTCACCTCCACCTCACACTAAGGAAATTGATTTTCCTCCAACACCCCCCCCCCCCAAAAAAAAACCTCCCTTAATTTGATGTAAATTTAATTCTTAAATTATTTTGTTTGTGTGTGTGTAAGGTTTTTAAAGCCCGTTAACATTTCAACTCATCTTGCTTGTAACGTCCCTTAATCCATGAAAGCGGTAGTTTGCCACTGGTTAACCTTTGCCAAATCAGCTTTAATTCACTGGGCGTTAAGGTATACCCCTGGGCCCTAGCCATGACAATAATCCGATTGATATAGTTTTTTTTTCCTTTTTTTTAATTCATCGGTTTCAGACTAATTTCAATCGGGAATTCTGACAAGGCGTACAATTTATATACAGTGATCATGGATGAATTAGTGATGGACATATGAAGAACCAAGGACGAATCGGTGTCGCACGTCAGGCGAACCAAAAGCTGCACGTCAGGCAAACCAAAAGTTGTTGGGTTCATATAATTATGTTAAAATAGTTGATATAATTATAAATAATTGGTAAATTAAGTTGATGAACTCAATTCACACCAACCAACTATATATATAATTAACCAAATACATCATTTTTCTCTAAACTTTGATTATCTTTTAAAAACCTAAAACATCTAATTCTCTCTCTATATCTTTATTTTACTTACAAACATTTATTTTAGTGTTTTTGTCGATTTATACACTCACAAAAACATATAGATTGATAAATAGCCACCCTCTAAATATAATAACTACATATTGTTTTTATCAACTTTTTTTCTTCATTACAGCAATTTCAATGGTGTTTTAGATGTTTTCTTTATTCCACAGTCGATCTATATTATATGCATGCTCTAACTGAAGTAGAAGTATGTCAATCAAAGTTTAACAATCGTGTCTTGAACTAGGTAATATTGTTACTTGGCTTGAATGAAGCTTAATAGAATATATATATTTTTTTATTAATAGATTGCGATGCTCTATTATGCAGCTGTAATCTATTTGAAATTTTTTGTTAAAGTTGTTAATATCTAATCTAACAAAAATATTTGTTATGATACACTGCCATCGCTTGTAAGCATGTACACATCTGCGTTGCACTATGTCGCCTATTCAACATGGGTTATTTAACTACACTTTTTTTCATTGCGTGCTAAAAGTTAGACGCAACACCTCGGCTCTCATCCTGGCTATCGAACTTGGCTCACTTTCTCTTGGTCTCTTTTCCACCTAGTCACTGGCCACTCTATCCGGACGATCCAAAAAAACCACTAATGTGGTCTTTGAGCGGCCGTCACATTCATACACACCGATTTGATGTTGTGTGTAAAATAAATTAGTTAAAGCCCATTTATGCAATATAAAATCTTTATACTGCATAAATTCAAGAAAATTAAAAATCGACGGCAATATTTAAAAATTAATATTAATATTTTAGGAGAATTTAACTTGAAACATAACACCGACAACTTTAGCCGGTAATACCAAAATCCGTACCCAGAACCGGACCTGATTTATACCCGGTAATACCCGCAAACCAGAACCGGTTCCATACCCGGAACAAGGTTTTCCCAATACCTGAAACCGAGTTTTTCAAATACTCGATCTATACCCGAAATTACCCAAAATATATGTGACAAAAATATCCGAAAAATACCTGGAAAAAATCCCAAAAAAAACCCGAAAATAAGACATTTAAATACCCGGTTATACCCGAACCCGATTCCATACTCAAAACCGGGTATTTGAAAAATCCGGTTTATGCACCTCAACTTGTGGTCCAGCCCAAGGTAACGCGATTTTTCAAGTGGCTCAGGAAGCAGGTTATCAAAAATTTTGGATGAACCGGTGATAAGTGAATTATAAAAATAAAAAATAAATAAACAAAAGGCGTGAAGTGTCACATTATTTATTAGTCATTACCCATTGCATCCAGCTAGTTTATTCATACGCGCTCTAATCTTCTACTATAAATAAACCTCTCCGCGCTCAAATTCATATATACGAATTCGGATCCGAAGCAACAACTTCAAGTAAGTTCGTATATCTTCAATTTATTACTAAGTTGATATACATATCTGCTTCAGTTTAAACCATTTTGATATTCAACTGTTAAGTTAAGCCAGCTTTTAGGCTATTCTAGTGATTAACAATATTATTTGATGCCTTTGATTTTAAATGTTGATCATAGGTTTCAGCATTTGTAGATCTTAACTAAGTGACATTAATTGTTGAAATTGTTTATATTCAGATTGCTTCACTATGACCACTTATACACCGAAAAACATCCTCATCACCGGTGCAGCTGGATTCATCGCCTCTCATGTCGCTAACCGCCTCGTTAGAACCTATCCCCATTACAACATTGTCGTCTCGACAAGCTCGATTACTGCTCAAACCTCAATAACCTAAACCCCTCTAAACAATCCCCTAATTTCAAATTCGTTAAAGGCGATATCGCGAGTACTGATCTAGTCAACCACTTGTTAATAACCGAGTCAATCGATACCATTATGCACTTTGCAGCACAAACACACGTCGACAACTCGTTCGGTAACAGCTTCGAGTTCACCAAAAACAATATTTATGGCACACATGTGCTTTTAGAAGCCTGCAAAGTTACTCGCCAGATCAGACGGTTTATCCATGTCAGCACTGATGAGGTGTATGGTGAGACTGATGAACACACGGTTGTGGGAAACCATGAGGCTTCACAGCTTCTTCCTACGAACCCGTATTCAGCCACGAAAGCCGGTGCAGAGATGCTTGTGATGGCTTATGGGAGATCATACGGGCTGCCGGTTATTACAACCAGAGGGAACAATGTTTATGGGCCGAATCAGTATCCGGAGAAACTGATACCGAAATTCGTTATGTTGGCAATGAAAAGGAAACCGTTAACAATTCATGGTGACGGGTCGAATGTTAGAAGCTATCTGTACTGTGAAGATGTTGCAGAAGCTTTTGAAGTCATTCTGCATAAAGGTGAAGTTGGTCATGTTTATAACATTGGAACGAAGAAAGAAAGACGGGTTCTTGATGTTGCGAAAGATATATGCAATCTGTTTAATCTTGATCATGAGTCCAGTATTAAGTTTGTCGAAAACAGACCGTTTAATGATCAAAGATACTATTTAGATGATGAAAAGCTTAAAAGATTGTGTTGGGTTGAAAGAACCACATGGCAGGAGGGTTTGAAAAAGACCATGGATTGGTATACTAGCAACCCGGATTGGTGGGGTGACGTGTCGGGTGCGCTGGTCCCGCACCCACGTATGCTAATGATGCCAGGTGGAGTCGAACGAGTGGTGGAAGTGTGTGAAAATGTACAAAAAGTGGGGCCCGTTTCGAGAACCGGGTCAAGCCCGGTTAATAAACCGGGTTTGAAGTTCTTGATTTACGGGAAAACCGAGTGGATTCGGTGGGTTGCTAGGGAAAATATGCGAGAAGCAAGGGATTGAATACGAGTATGGAACGGGTCGGTTGGAGAACCGGGCCCAAATAGTTTCTGATATTAAAAATGTTAAACCGACGCATGTGTTTAATGCGGCTGGTGTCACGGGTCGACCAAATGCGGATTGGTGTGAATCTCACAAACCCGAGATGATTCGTACGAATGTCTTGGGAACGTTAAACTTAGCGGATGTTTGTAGGGAAAACGGGATCTTGATGATGAACTTTGCCACCGGATGCATATTCGAATACGATGATAAACATCCTGAAGGTTCGGGTATCGGGTTTAAAGAAGAAGACACACCCAATTTCACCGGTTCATTCTATTCCAAAACCAAAGCTATGGTAAGTTCACTAATTACTAATCATTTTTTTATAAACTTGTTATTAGAATGTATATCATATTAGTGTTTGTAGTGTAGGTTTATGAAGGTTTTCTTGAATGTCTAGTAACCTAAATATGAAATTAATATGGTGACATTTTTTTTCTTATTTTTACAGGCTGAGGAGCTACTAAAAGAATATGACAATGTGTGCACGCTTCGGGTCCGAATGGCAATATCTTCAGACCTTAACAACCCACGTAATTTTATAACTAAAATAACGCGGTATGATAAAGTTGTAGACATTCCAAACTCGATGACTATTTTGGACGAGCTTTTGCCCATTTCGATTGAAATGGCTAAGCGGAATTTAAAGGGTATTTGGAATTTTACAAACCCGGGGGTTTTGAGTCATAATGAAGTATTGGAGTTGTATAGAGTATATAAACCCGGAATTTAAATGGAAAAATTTTACGCTCGAAGAACAAAGTCGAGTGATTGTGGTACCGAGAAGTAATAATGAGTTGGATGCGTCTAAGTTGAAGAAAGAGTTTCCCGAATTGCTGTCGATTAAGGAATCATTGGTTAAGTACGTATTTTCACCAAACAAGAAACATTGATTTAGTCTCATGAGTCATGATTGTTTGTTGCTATTAATAATTTATATGGAAAGAGTATTCGAGACTTGTCTTTATTTCAGAGAATAATAATATCAATTAAGGAACTTGTTACAATATATTTCAAATCTATTCATGGAAAAAGAAAACATTTTGGAACATATGAAAATTTGCAGGTATGCGTGACCAATTTAGAATATTGTACACAAGATGTTTATATGGCTGTTTCTTTTTATTTCTTATTACTTTCATCCATTACGTACGGATGCGTTATGCAGTTATCATATTTATTTAGTACTAGTTTTTATTCCCCGTATTACGGGGATTGTTTTATGTTATTTGTTCTAATAGTTATTTATTTTTTGTATTTATATTTTTTATTGTATGAAAGTTAATAATATACTTATGGTTAATGATAAATTGTTTGACAAATAAATGAGATGTTATAACTCGGTTTAAAAACTATATCGTTTTGATGAAACCCAAGACCTGTTTATTTCTTTCACTATAAAATTGGTTTTTTAATTATAAATAATATTTATAAAAGTTAATAATATACTTATGGTTTAAAGAGACCCAAGACCCGTTTATTTTTTTTACTATCAAATTGGTTTTTTAATTTAAATAATATATATATCTTTTTTTAAATAAATAAGATATTAATTTTTAGTATATCCTATTTTATAGGATTTTTACATCAATAATTTGGTTAAAATAATTTTTTATTTATGGAGATGTTATAACCCGTTTAAAGAATATCTGGGTTTGGTAAGACCCATACCCATGAATTCGTGTCAAATGCATGAGAAACCTCTATTTAAAAATCAAGCAAATCTGGTGACTCCAAAAAAAGGGAGAGCAACCACATCGCGACACGTAGATTTTTATGTTTTCGTTTATATATATTATAGATTTGGTTATATGTCATGAAATGTGTAAGTTCTTTTATAATATTTCAGCAAATTTTAGATGCGATTTAATACTAATACATTCTCAATAACTTATCAAATAGTTTTATAGTAAACAGATTCAATACAATAATCATTCATCATACATTACGTAAATGACTTTTTATACCCTTTGATTTCAGAAAACACGTGAGCCCTAACGCGATATAACTTATGTTTCCTCACCTAGGGTTGAAAATTCATCGTCGTCGTTCAAGCTTTGAACTAATTCTCCAAGTAATCGATCGCTTTCCTATCAATTCCTTGGTCCTGCGACGGTTCATTCGTGCCTCGTTCCTCAATCATCAGAAGGTTAACCTTTTCGAAATTGATACATGAAATTACATCACAATATCTCAAAATCATCAATCTATATCTAATTAATCACCAATTTTTCCAAACATGCAAACACACATAGATCTTCAATCGAATCAATTTTTGACTTGAGTATAATGGGGTTTAAACCTTGAAAAATATCATATTTAACCTTGAATGTTTTAGGTTTTAGAAATTGACTTGAACGTACTTGTTTTTTAATCTTGAATGTATATGCATACATAATGTACGTTAACGGGTAACTCACCCTAATTTTATATAATATTGGTAAAAGTATTTTTTTTATATGGGTTAAAGAAATAGTTTTATTTGGTAGGAAATATGAAAAAAAGGGAGTAAGAATAATTTATTTAAAAATAAAGGTGATAGACAGACATTGTGACCAGTTAAGGGAGTTGGGGTGGCCATGTGGTCCACTCGATCACCGCCTCACCGTCTTGCTTGATGCATGGGTGCTGTGCTTTTTTGCCTCACACGCTCACCGCATCTCCATGACTCAAATCTCTTCACACTCAAGTACGGCTCTATCATTTGCAATCATTTATAAACTTTTTAAACGTTTATTGTTTTCGGTTTCCATTTGACATGATAATAAGAGCATCCACAACATTGGGTTTGTGGATGCTCGTTTGTTGATGTGACATGAATATAGTCGTCTTCGAGAATTGTTAAAAAAATTTGAGTCTAAGGCGATTTTTTTAAGTCTCAAGGAAAAAAGGTTTTTTATTAGGGTTAAATAATTAAAATTTTTAAATAAGCTTATGATCTGTTTATTTCCGTCAATTTCGTACAAATTGGCGTCAGTTCTTGGGCGCAACACGTGATTGTTTTTTTTAGTTCGCTCAAAATATTTTTATTTAAATATGTTAATTTGTTGAATTTTGGTATGGAAAACTTTTTTCTTTACTTTCCTTTGCGTAGCTCAATACTGACTAAATTTGTATCAGTTCAGCATCGTGGTGCATGAGTTTTCTTGTATGATTTAGTGCAGACACCGTAAATGCCATTTGATTTGCTAGTAATTTTATTATATTTAAAAGTAAAAACACCAGTCCAGAGTAACACGCTAGTAAGAAATCGAGTTTTAATCAAAATCAAGTGATATTCATGACAATCTGCTCTTGATATTCATACATGTTTACACTAAATATTTTGAAATGCCTCGTCCACGACTTTACAAAAGCCAAATGTATTGGGCTTATTAAAATTCAATTTCCCTTAAATAAATTTGATGTATAGTTATGTTTTATTAATCTTTTTAGTCTAAAACTAGTAAACCGTAAATTCCTGAAACCTGGCAGTTACTGGCCTATTCAGTATGTATATTTATAAAAAAAGTAATTATTGGTTCAACCCAAAATTGTCAAATCCAGCCTAACCAAACATTAGACTGAAGATCGAATTAGTAAACACGTGAATTTAGTTAACACCCAAACTCGTTTATTGTATTAAGAAACTTGCTCAAAACTTAATTACAATAATGAAACCTTACACGGTGTACATAGACCAAACCTAAATTGGTTTGTATCTAACTAGGATTCCATGTCAATAGGTAAACAAATTACTAAACCTAAATGCATTCGTGTCTAGTTAGAATCCGTATATAACTTGTGCCCTGCTCGCCAAATTACTTGCATTACATTCCAAGGCAGATCAACATAAACATCGCTTATTTTAAGAAACTTTTAGAAGCATTAATTATAACCGGCCCAACAAATATCATATATGGACTCACCCATGATTCATGGCCCATTACTACATCGCATTATCGCATATATATATGAAGTAACATTCCAAAATTCATATCCTTGGGCAAACTACTAGCCTTGCCTTCCAAGTTATAATATTATTATCCTTAACCCAAAACTTAATATCTAAGTCGATCGATCGTCACAATGCCCGCCAAATTTAACCTTCCTTTCGATATCCAAGCGGAAATCATCAAAAGGGTACTTCCCGTCAAGTCTTTGGTTCGGTTCCGATCAGTTTCAAAACAATGGAAGTCTTTGATCGATAGCCCAGAGTTCATCGCTCATCACACCGTCAACCAGGCTCACCCGCATCATCTCCTACTCTCTCCTTATGAGGACAACTATGTTTGCATCGTTGGCGATAATACATTCCCCATGCACAAGTTCTCCCCTATCGGTTTTCCAATTTTTAAGCAACGTTTCCTTGAATTACTTGGCTGCTCTCCTGGATTGGTGTGCTTGCACAATAATACTAATCGTGTTGTTCTTTGGAATCCATCGATTCGGAAATATGTTGATGTAGTGTTTCCTATTGGTAATTATGTTTTTGGTTGTGGGGTTTGTCCTAAAACAATTGAACCTGAAGAAACACTAATCGACCCTGGGCAGATTACGGATAATCTGGGGGTTAAATAGATGTTTCCCACGAGGGGTTAGATCCGGCAAAGATGGTTCTTCTGATAACCTGCAAAACAGACACCGTGAGCTCGTCACTGAGAAGGGGGGGGGTACCTCTTTGTGACCACCCTCCGGCGTGAGAATCAGACTAGATTGCTCTTGAATATAAGTGTATATTAAGAGAATGACTAGAGCAGATATCAGGTAATATATCAAGATATGAGATGAGATAAGATGATACCATTCCAAGGTGTTGGAGTATTTATAGCCGAAGGTAGGTTTCCAAGCAGGTACAGCCGGCTGAATAGTGTTCCTGTTCTGCCAACTGTGGGCTACGCACATGCCATGCTGGTGTTTGGTGGATAGGCAGCGGCTGATAGTGACCAGGCCGGCTGTGTACTGTTCCTGTTCCACCAACTGCAGGCCATGCCATGCACGTCCTCCGACAGGTTGGTGAGTAGGCAGCGGCTAATAGTGACATACAGTACAAGAGCGTGCTGCTCGTCATACTGTTGTCAGTGAGCTGTCGTATCCTTGGTCAGATCTTTGTCCATACCTCGTCAGGTACAGTACAAAAGATCCTCCAGTATCATACGGACTGGCTCATTTGGGCGGGAGTTCTCCCGGCTTTGCGCGGGAGTGTTCCCGGCTTGCTCATTCCTTCTTCAGGTGACTACTGAATTATTTAAGAGTTAAGTGCCTTGTGCGTGTAGCTTTGCTGCGCAGGTAGCCTTCCCTGATGGCTTGTATCCGCAGCTGCGGGAACAGGCAGAGTACTTCACCATTGGGAGGCTTTTCCTGCGGGAACAGCTTGCGTACTGCGCGTAAGGACGTCACGTCTCTGAGCGTGGTGGGTCCTGCGGACCTAGTTGGTTTCTGCGCAGACGTCCCTCTTAAAGGTGAGTCTTGCGGGTCCAACTGGGCTCTGCTCTCCCGGATTGGTGTGCTTGCACAATAATACTAATCGTGTTGTTCTTTGGAATCCATCGATTCGGAAATATGTTGATGTTGTGTTTCCTATTGGTAATTATGTTTTTGGTTGTGGGGTTTGTCCTAAAACAATTGAACCCAAGATTGTTAAGCTTACTAAGATCTTTGATCTTACGAGTCCCCACGATTACACGGCTGAGGTTTATACGTTAAGTTCCAGGGCTTGGAGAAGTGTATCAATTAATACGTCTTTAAAAGGAATTAATTTTGAGGGTAATCCGGTAGTTATAGATGGAATTATCCATTGGTTAACTCGTGATTTCACTACACGTAGTAAGCAGATTATTTCATTTGATTTGACAAGGGAAGAATTTGGAGAGATAGTCGTTCCGGACACGTTTGAACAAGTGTCTCTATCTAAGATCGACAAGTCTCTTGTTGTGCTTAATGGCTACGATATAGTTGATTCTGGTTTAAAGAAACCGGCTTGTGACGTATGGAAGGTGCTGAAAAATGGTTCGTTTAGAAAACTATATACGGTTATGGTTTGTTCTACGAATATACTTGGATTTAGGGAGAATGGCAAGGCGATAGTAGAACAGAAAGGCTATCCGCGAAAAGAACTTCAAGTTTATGAACCCAACTCGGAAGAGATGAAGGGTCTTGGGATTAATGGGTGGGGAGTCAGGATGACCTCCTACACGGAATCACTGCTTCTGCTTAATCATTAATGTTCATATGCGGGTCGACTAAATCAAGGGCAAGCTTGTCCTTTGTTTTAATATATTAAGTTGGTTGTTTTAATTTGTTAACTGGTATAGGTTTATCTTAATGGGTCAAGACAAACATATGAGTATTTGGTTTATCTAGTGTTTGAATAAAATTTCTGAGTTTGAGTTTTAGTATTTAATAGGTTGCTTGTTCTAGTATTAGTTAATATATATCCCCTAACCATCAACACTTATTATACAAACAACAGAACAATATTATACAGCTAAAATCAAACGGGTTAAATCAAATATCTTCTATCGCAAACCCTAATCTAATTACGTTGTTGCACAACTCTCCTTATTAGCGAAACTTAATATCTTCGATCCATATTTGTATGCATTTGTGTGCGTGTGTGTTATTTTCCTTCTAATTGTCAATGAAAGTTAATAATCCTTCTCAGATTAAGTACATTTCATGTTATTCTTATCAAACATAAATAATATATTTAATAAATAACAGTTATAACAAATATAATGAGCTATTATATCAAGCCTGAAAAGGTAATAGTAAATAATTTTTGAAAATAATTGAGTCTATATATATTTATTCTGATCGGAACTTTTGCAACATGGTTTCTTTCTAAAACTAATGAGAATGCCAACGAGCGAACCACCATGGCTCATTTACAAATAGAGCCAGCTCGGGTTCTCTCATTTACAAACCGAGTCATTTCAAGCATGGTTTTCTTACGAGTTTTCTTTTATTTCAAATGAATTCAAGTCACAAGCCATTTACACCATACTACCCTAACCTAACAAAACTTTACCAAAATACTTTAACTTGAACAAAAAAAAATCAAAAATTAGCACTATAGAAAATCATAAGTTATACATTAAATTTTAACTAACACATCTATTTTTTATTACTTTTCATAGATGTGCTATACTAGAGGTGCACAAATCGGGTTCAACTGGAAAATCCGAACCGGTTCGAAACCGGTTTTTTCACACCGGGTTGTAAAATGGCACCGGTTCCAATCAAGAACCGGTTCGGTTCCCGACCCGAACCGATGCCCAGATATGCTAACTTTTAAGAACCGGGTAGGGTATGAACCGGAACCGGTTTTTACGTAAAAACCGATTCCACCGGTTTTTTTTGAAATTTAAATATTATAGCCGTTAGGAATCGGTTCCAACGGCTATATAGCCGTTTTTGACCGTTGGAACCGGTTTTTTAACTATAAATAGGTTATTTTTTTACTCTAAATAGCAAGGTTTGTTTGTGTACTTGTTAAACCACTTCCAAAACTATAAAACACACTCCAAACCACAATTAACCTTAAACCGACAACAAATGGCAACTAATGATGACGTTGTTATGGTGATCGAAACAACAAGATGCCCCGATGTTTGGGTTCATTATGATTTGTGTCTCATGACTGACTCACATGAGTTGGCACGTTGCAAATATTGCTCGAAGTTTCTTAAAGCAGGGTCCAACTCGACATTACGAAAACATACGAATAAGTATTGTCGAGAGAAAAGAAGTTTGGATGCTAAAAAAACGGAAGTGGGAGAGTCGTCCGGCTCTACAACACAAAAATAAGTATTCCCGGATTAAAACGACGGACTTTGTTTTTTATGTTTTAGTTGTTATGTTTAGTATCGTTTATGTTTTAATAATGTTTGTAATAGTTATTTTTTAAATAAATAAAATGTTCGTCGTTATTAAAAAAGTAACAAAAATTAATCATGAGTAACAAAAGTAATTATAATAAAACAAATCAAAACTAAATATTAGTTGAACAAGTTACAAATAATTTTACCAAAACAAATAATTACAACTCTTCTTCGTCTTCATTCTCGTCTTCACCCTCGTCTTCGTTATCGGAAGAAACCCCGTCCTCCGCCTCCTCATCATGAATATGACGCTCTATTGGTATTTCGTCTTCAAAGTTCGCCTTGTGTTGTACACGATCCACCGTATCCAAATGGTCCTTTAGGCAAATGCAAACCTCTAGAGACTCGGGAGTTAGTTTTGTTCTTCGCATAGATAACACCCTCCCACTAAGAGAAAAAACCGATTCGGAAGCAACCGTTGAGGCTTGTACGGCAAGCAAATCACGAGCCATGGCGGATAGAATGGGAAATTCGTTTTGTTTACCTTTCCACCAAGCCAACAAATCAATATTGCGAATTTCGTCGACCGTTGCGCCCTGTTTGCTCCACTATATCGACCAAGTTCGCTACTTGGTGTGTTTCCTCTTTACCTCTTAGATGCCGGTTCACGAATCCCATTCATCAAGTTTATAAGTGGGTCATTGCACGGCCTACTAGTTGTTTTTTTCACAAAAGACGATCTCGTGCTTGGACCATACATTTGAAAATAATGGTCATAAAGGTCTTGAAGGTTTTTGTTGAACTTGTCCTTCGCTTCCGTCGACAACTTCGGGTCAATCTCGTGCATAAGTTGTCGAATATTTCCTCAATCGTTGTTTCAACCCCATTAACATTCCAATAGGGGTTTAATGCGTCGGCACAAGTAAAGACCGGCGGTATGTTTTCAAAATATTTTATGAACTTTTCTTTCATCACCGCAACAATATTTTCGAAGAGTTTGTTCTTCTCCGGAAAGCTTTTAAAAACACAAGACATATAGTACAATTCTTGCAAAACCCAACAACTAGTAGGGTAATAGACTCCCGATAATTTTGTTGTTGACTTTTTGAACACGTCAAGATACTCCAACAAATAACCGACTTGGACCCAAACACTTTCCGGAAACATATCGGCCTCGCGTTCTTCAACAAGATTGTTATGAAAAGCTTGTAAAGTTTGGCGTTGGGCAAAAGCACACTTTAACATATGACAAGTTGAGTTCCAACGGGTTGGAACGTCCCAATTCGGCCCCAAATACTTTCTTTCAACCGACTTGCAATAGTTCTTATATTCAATATGTCTTCTTTTACCACTTTTGAAGACATCTTGTAACATAAGTCTAAAGTATTTTAAATCACCACAAATGTTTTCATTGTCAAGACCTATTTGAACAACCAAGTTGATAATATGTGCAACACATCGGACATGAAAAAAATCCCCGAAACAAGGTGGTGAATATTTAATGATAAATTTTTCAGCCGCCTTAGTATTGTTTGAAGCGTTGTCAAACGAAATCGAAAATATTTTATTTCTCAAGTTGTAAGTCGTTATAGCTTCATCAAGTAATTCAAACAATTTTTCGGCGGTATGTGGGAACGGGAAGTTTTCAAAAGCGATTGTGCGTTTCATCAATTGCCATGTCACCGGATCAACCCAATGAGCGGTGACACATATGTATGATTCGGGCAACCCGTGTGGTGCCGACCAAACATCGGTAGTTAAACTAACCATGGCTTCTAAAGAATGAAAAGACTTGATTAACTCTTTTTTAGCACACTCCCACAACCTGATACAATGACGTCTTAAGGTAGTACGACTTACATGTGTGTATCTCGGTTGTAGAGTTTCGCGAATCAACGACGTCAACTCCGGGTCATCAAAGTGGTTAAACGGCAAACCTCGTTGAATAACGAACTTTGCCATTCTATCTTGAACTTGAGTCGTGTTGTAACGAAATAGTGTACCATCTTTACCCAAGTCAATTTGATCGATCGCGCCAATCCCTTTCAACGCCTTGCAATATGGCTTCTCGATGTGCTTTCTCAAAGTAGAGTTGGAATCGTGCTTTAATATTGAACCAAATAGTTTGCAACGAGCCTTTTGATAACCTTCGTCATCCACAATCAAATCCCAATTCTTCCATCTGTCTTGGTTGCGGTTATGGTTGACTACCGTAACAACCCTTGGGTCCTCCGTAACAGGAACGGGGGCAACAAAAACACTATTCTTAGCCTTCTTGTTTGTTTTTTTGATGGGTGCCATAATAATATTTAGTTGGATGGTCGGGTAACGGAACGGGTTTGCTAAAGGAGTAGTATTTTAGTTTGTTTTTGAGTTTGGTGGTGAAATTAGTGGTGGAAAACAAGTTATATATAGGTTTGGGCATCAAAAACCGGTTCCAACGGCTATATTACCGTTGGAACCGGTTCCAACGGATCTATTGTCTCTCAAAAACCGGTTCCAACGGCTATATTACCGTTGGAACCGGTTCCAACGGCTAATTGGTGTCTAAAAAACCGGTTCCAACGGCTAGTTAGACTTTTGTTTGACTCTTCAAAAAAAACCCGCCGAAACCGGTTTTTCTGGATACGAACCGAACCGGTTACAATTAAGAACCGGGTAGGAACCGGGTTGGAACTGATACTAACATACAAATATGAGAACCGGGTACGATTTTCGGGTATAAAAATACCCAAACCGGGTATTGTACCAACCGGGTTGGAACTGGAACCGGTTCCGGTTCGGTTCCACCAGTTAGGTTCCGGAACCGGTTTTTTTGTGCACGTCTATGCTATACTATTTAACATCATGTCAAAAAATTAAGATATCAGATTATCAGGCCATAATCCCATAAATGCAGACACCATTAATTAAATATCTGTAAATGCATACACCATGAATACATACACAAATGTCTGTTTTACGGGACACTTGCCTATCATCTTTTCGCTCGTGTAAACACCCATCGAATTTTGGTTTTTGATTGGGGTGCATATTGAACCGGTTTCTGCCTAGGGTTGTAACTTGTAACACACACAAAAAAAACCATAAATCATTGAAAGATTAAGGAACCAGATATCGCTCTTTGGATCGTGCGCGCGCCTTTTCTTTGGTGGCAATATGTCACTGCAGATGGTGATTACAGTTTTCATGGTTGTACTGCTCAAGGTTCCAATTATATTATTATTAATAAAAAAAATAAACGTACCCTAGTAAAATCTAAAACATAGCTATTGATAGGGTATGAGAAAGGTAGAACGGGACAAACATTTTCTGCATACCAAAAAATAGGGAGGCTCCAATAATAATATTACTACCAATTCTACAAAAAAAATGTACACATAAAATTAATAATACCCTACTACCACTTTTAAATAAAAAAGTAATGATAAAAAATAATAATAATACCCTTTTTGAAAGGAAAACTAGAAAGTAAAGCCACCCCCATGAAAGTACAATTAAGAATCCATCAAACTACACACCGAAAATTATTACTCCAATTCATGAAAAATGAAACCTCTATCAATGTGCATTTATAGTCACCAACATAAAAGAAGCTACCTTTATGAAAAAGCTCTAATTACCATTTTACCCTTCTTACTCCTGCAACAACATCAAGCCATTGAACTCTTATCAAACCTTGTACAACAAAATAAAACAAACATCAAAATTAGCAAAAAAAATATCACATCCCAAAAACCGCCCGACCCGACAACAAAGCATACCTATTATTAAGGGAAATTATGTCAGCTCAATAGCAAGCGGAACAGCAGAAAGACTTGAGGAATTACCATCTGATACAAAACAATGAAAGTAAACTAGATGTAAAAAACTGATCGGGTAGGATCAACAGAATAAACGGGTCAGATTAACTTTTGACCCGTTAAAAGATAAACATATACAAACATGTACCTTCGGGTTCCACCCGCAACCAATCTTGACCACAAATCAAAGCTTGACGGGTATCCGGGTCAACTGATCTCAAATGACTATCAATCACTCTGCCACCTGTGCTAAACGCCAGCTCAGCAGTAAGAGTAGACACAGGAACACCCAATAGATCACGTGCCATCATGGACAAAATTGGGTGCCTCGGCGTATGAACTTTCCACCAATTCAAAATACTAAAATCATAATTTCTTGGAAACACGAGCTCTTCCAAATACTTATCAAGATCCGAACCCCCGTTTTGTTGGTTTGAAGTTTCATGAAGAAACTTGTCAAAACCTCTCAATCGATCCCTCGTGGCATTACTGGTACCAGTCAAACCGTTGCCAGCCTGGCCCACCACGTCATCGGAACCAGGGTTGCCAGAATATGCGTTAAAGAGCTCACGAATACCATCAGAAACTTCCTGAATACGCTCAGAAGCTTCCGTATCGTATATTTGTTTATAGTAATATTCCACCAGCTTCATTTTAAACCTTGGGTCCAAAATTGCTGCAATTGCTAAACCAAACCCGCATTTATTCCAATATTTATCGAATTTAATTTTCATTTTAGTTGCAAGAGAACTTATAAACTCATCTGGGTTCTTGCAAAAGTCGATTAATTGTATATGAACATCACACATTTCCGGGAAATAAACGTTTGAAGTCGGGTATTTGGCTTGTGAATGTGAAAAGACGTTTGTGACCTCGATCAGAAGTTTCATAAAAGAAGAAACGGTCTCCACCCATTGCCATTCTTCATGAGACAAAGATACTGTGTAAGTAGAATCGTGTTCTTGAAGTAAATAAAACGCGCGCTTATATTCGAGTGCTGTTTCAAGCATAAGATACGTAGAATTCCATCTCGTTTGATTATCAAGAAATAATCTTTTTTCAGTATTTATTCCCTCTTGTTGAGCAAAGTCGTCAAATTTCTCTTGTGTTGTTGATGAAGTTTTAACGAACCTAACACTTTCGCGAATCTTTTCGGTCACAGGTTTTAAAGATTCCACTGAATCTTGAAGAAGGGATTTCACAAGATGTGAAGCACATCTTATGTCAAATAAGTCCCCGTTTTTTAATGTGGGGCGGTTTTGAGAAAGGCGGGTTTCTATTATTGTAGATAAATCGTTATACCTGAAGCAGTCATCAAGAGTCAAAGATGACAACTTTTGGTGAACGTCCCAATCAATTAAACATTTTATGACCAAATCAGCTAGCACGTCTTCCGTTTGAGAAGAATCCAAAGTCAAGAAATTTAATAACTTTCTTTGCAATTTCCAGTTATCGTCGATGTAATTTGCATTCAAACTTAAAAAGTTAACATTCTCGGGTGAAGACCAAAAACTGACAGCGAGGTTAATTCTGCCAGGTAGATTTCTAATGACTTCAAATACTTTTTGTCTTTCTTTTGCGTAAATGGTCACACAGTCGGACTCCACAGCACTCGTTGTCAAACTTTCAAACATCGGTTGAAGATTCTTGACAAAGATTTTAAATCCAACATGTTCAACCATAGACGGTGGATAATCATGTAATATGATCATACGGGCCAAGTCAAGGCGGCTTCTTTCTTGGTCAAACTTAACACTTGTTAGGTTGACCGTCTGATCAATCTTTGTCTCAGGGTCAAACTTGAGGTAAGCTAACGGGATGGCCTTTTCCTCTTTTCTTTGAACATCATCATAGCTGACAGTGGCAATGCTAACGGGTGGTTCGTCTTTTCTTTTTCTTTTGGCTGCAAGTATTTGTGAGACATCAAAATTTGATCTTTTTAAACATCGCATTAAATGGTTTCTTAGATGAGTCGTTCCACTGTTACTTGATCCACTGAGCCTTTTTTGACAATGAACACAAACTGCAAAGCACGCATCGGCTTTTCTGACTCGCTCAAAGTGATTCCATACTACAGAAGTCAACCTTTTCGGTTTTTTGGCTGGAGTTTCGGCTTGTATTTCCATTACATACACTTGATATGAACCTATTTGAGTTATAAATATGTCAGAAAACTCGTGATTTGATGATCAAAATTAAAACAGTTCGATTAACACACCAAGAATTTAATCATTAAAGAACAAGTTATCATAATAAAGCATGATTTTGACTTTAAAAGTCAAAATTAGCAAAATTGAAATGCAATATTTAGTTGAAATTAGAGACCTATAAACATCATATTCCCATATTTGTATATTCCAAAATCTTCAAGGTGTGTTTGGATGTGTGTTAACAAAGTAACTATAAAAGAAAAAAATCATTTTGACTTTAAAAGTCAAAATTAGCATAACTAAAATGCAAAATTAGCTTAAAATAGTGATCTAAAACACAATTTGCAACCAAAAATCAAGAACCCTAATTCCTTTGAATGTATACAATACTTCAATTTTACAATATAAATCGATTACGATCCTATTTTTAATTTTTGAACAATTAAACAAGGTTTTTTTTATCTTTTTATGGAACAATTATCGAATTATATTCAAACACGTATGAATTGAATTCAAATGGGTTCGATGAACAAATCGAATCGGTGTTTCTTAAATCAACCCGAATTCTCCATGAAAATCAGTATGAAAGATGAATACGGGTGGGTCTAATAATAATAACCATGAAGAAATAAAGAAGAGATTCGAACCTTTTTACAGCGGGTTTGTTATTCCAGAGTCCGATTTGAAGATCCGGGAAGAATGTTTAGGGTTCGTTTATTCGATTTCGAATGGAAGAAGAGGATCCGATTGAATGGTCCGAACTGGGTTTGATTTGATGGATTAGGGCTGCTCGAATCTTTTTGGGTTGGGTTTGCGGTTGTCGATTCTCATTGGTGGATGGATCCGATTCATTGCGGAATCTTTTTCACATTTTCTTTTTTCTTTTTTTTTTATTTATTTATGGTGGAAGATTTATTTTCTTTCTTTCTTTTTTTTCTCTCTATATAAACAAAATTAAATTGATATGATATAGTCAGTTTATCATTCTCGGAATTCTATAATTCTATTGCATTTAGTCACGATGGTGAAGCTTAGACAGAAACACGTTTTGGGAGAGAAGCTCTAAATTTATGACGAAACGGGTAAATTTACATTATGTGTAAAAATTTTCAGATGTAAACGAGTAAATTTACGCCACTTAGAAAAAAAATGGTGGGCCCACAGGTTTCCATTAAGCTTCGCCAATGTTTAGGGGTTGCTTGGTAACCTCTTAATTATTAAGAGGTTATGAACTATTAAGATGTAGACTTTTAATAGCTATTAAGAGGCTACCAAACAACCCCTTAGTATTCGTACATATTATACATATTCCATTTTAGTTGCAAAATTCATTTGATAGCCGAATGAATATATGGTTGATTATGATTTTGGATCTTACATGAAAACAATATGCATTTGTGGGTCGGGTGATTTGGTATACATGTAATACGTTTATTAACATTGCCATAGAATGTTTTGAGTGATTCAGCCACGGATAGGAAGTGAGCATTTTGAAGAAAGGATAAACTAACATTAATTAATAAGTTTGACCTTAAGGTGATTTAGACAAACTCAATAGTTATTTGGTCAATTATGAGTTTAAAATGAATGTGCCATAATGTTACTAATGTGATTCTGATTTTCTCATTTTCAGGGAGATATATTTTTTTCGTCCATAATGAAGTAACATTTTTCAAAAACTTTTAATAAGCTCTTGATTCTTAAAGATTAATCCAGAAAATTATGAGATTCAAGAACAACAATCCAATTGTGGGTGATGAAATATATTCTTTAAAAATACAATACGAAAGAAACTAATAAATTGTTATAAATGTTAAACCGATTTTTATCTATCTTATGTATCCAACCGGTATAATATCTTATCTTTTCTAATGTTTTACTTATTTTCTTTTAATCTTTTTTTCTTCACATTCCTATAGTGACTTTATCATAGAATTCATGAATCATTTATATCCTAACAAAACGACTTTGTAATGAACTAAAACATCAAACAAAATGCTTCATCATAAATGTTAAATGAATATAAGCCCCCAATTTAAAATTTTGTCACTTGTACTTATGGTATATCACTTTTATTTTCTATATAAATCCAATAATTGAATTATGAATCATTTTCATCTTCCTGAAACATAAGGTTGTAAAGCAAAACATTCCATGTATCGGGAACTCCGGCAAGGCACCAATGGCTGCAATCCACCGCCGCTAGACCGTAAGCCGACGGGTGACCGTCTATCCGCAACAGAGAAAGGTTAGTTATGTCAAGTAATGTGACCGGTTTCTTGATGGTTTGTAGTGAGTTCTTGAGGACCGCCAGTGCCGGCGGTGATGCTCCGGGATAGGTGGTGGTTAGAAGAGGAATTCTCTCCCCGGAACAAGATTTTGCCTTTGGTTCACCCCAGTCAGTGCCACTATAATCATAGTATATAAAGATAAGAGATATATTCATTGGTTACTTGGTCTTTAATCTTTATTAACTACACTCCTTAAACTAAGGGTCCATAACAAATTACATCGTTTTGATGAATGGTGGTTAGTTTTGTTCGTTAAGACCAATTAATGTGCACTTTCCAATTGAGAATAATCCATTCATTATAATCCAATCCTCATGTGCAACACAAATTACTTAACGGAGAAAACTAACAGCCATCAATCAAAATGAGGTAACTTGTTATAGTTTCTTAGGCCTAGTTTAAGGACGTTGAGTTTAGTTAATCAAGATTGAGGACCTAAACTACAAAATCTATAATTTACCAAAAGAATTATTTTTTGAATAATAAATTTACAAAAGTAGCGTTTAAATTTCTGAATAGTTAATATTTATTTTTTTCACCAGGGTTTCATCCTTTAAACATGTCATGACAAATGTGATTGTTAAAAACATGTCATATCAGCCATTTACATGTAAAATTAGATTCATCATTATAATTTGTAATGAATTATAAGATGAAGAAATACTTACTTGTAATGAGACGGTGATATCCCCTGAAAAAGCACATTTGTTTTGTTAGGTTGGAGGTTAGCATCAACCCATTGACCCCATGTAACAACCGCCTTCCCAAAAGCAACTACACGATCCATGTCCTTGTATAAATGACCCCCGTCTTGTATATAATCAAATCTACATTTACGATCAATTAACATGTTAATTAAAAATTAAAAAATAACTATAACATGATAAAATTAAAAAAAAATAATTGGACACTTACGGTTGGCTAGCTCCTCTACGGTTCCACCAATGCCATGTGTTAAACACAAGGTAATCAACATCCAGCCATAGCTTGCCAGCTGTCAAACTATCTAACGTCAACACTCTCCCAAATCTATGCTTCACAATATCCACTAGGTACAAGTTGTGATGGTATACCACTTTCAACCCATAATCCTACAATTATCACAAAAGAATTAAAATATATTCTACAAAATAAAAGTATAGATATAAAACTTCATATGTGTAGTCGAGAGGCATACAGTGAAGGTGTACGTGGTCATGTCTTTAATGACGGAGATGTTGACTGCGTAATTTGCACTTGGCACTGACGAGTGGATCATGCATAGCATTGACAGCCATTGGTTTCGGCTAAGTGAATCGCCAACAAACATAATGGTTTTCCCTCTTAGTTTCTCCAATAAGTTCTGACCATCAAAACTATTTCAAGAAAAAGTAACGCATTAATATACGACAAGTAATTTTATTTATATAAAATACTGGAAAAAGATACGTATAATTCAGATTAAGTTACATGAACCAATTGCTTGAAAAACTAAAGCATGGTTTTTGTTGTTCAAAAATATGTATCATGTTAGTTGCAAAATGGGCCCATCACATATCATATCATCACATGAGGTTGTTTCATAAATCATAATTAAATGATTAATTATGGTTCTAAAAGGTGATAATGACAGTGTATGACGTCAAATGTGGAAGGCTACTAGCTAGACGTTCATTATGGTATTGATTTCAACAATAATGGTTGGTAGTGGTACTTTGTACCCCATCTTATATTAATTAACGAAGAAACTTGAGATTAAAGATAATCGTTTCTTTTGCCCATGACACGAACTTTTAACAACTTAGTTGAGGTCAATTAAAAGACAACACGTCGATATATCGTTTTTGATAGTTAGGATAAAAGGATCAAATGAGTTGAAAATGATGAACGATAACAAGAGCAATTACAATTAATTACGTTTTTCTAAAAGAAATTATGGCCACTCGTTTTAAATCTATAAATTCTAATTTTCACCATTTTTGTCACATTTATATAAATGTGATTTTTTTTGTAATCGTTACATTTAAGTGTAACCGAAAGAAAATATATGATGCCTATTAACTTTTTAGTTATTAACTATGTAAATATTTATATTAATTTAACATACGAATTTTTTAAAGTCAATAGTTGCAACTTTGTTATAAAGTTATTACTTATTAGTTACATACATAGGCTTTTAATTGCAAACCAAAATCAAAATTCTATATATGTTAATCAAGAATTTTACTTTTTGAAGGAATTTGAAAGAAAACTGTGTTTGAAGAGGTAGGTCCCAGCAGAGCCCAGTTGGACCCGCAAGACTCACCTTAAACAGGGACGTCTGCGCAGTTGGACCCGCAAGACTCACCTCGAAGAGAGACGTTTGCGCAGTTGAACTCGCAAGACTCCTTAGAGGGACGTCTGCGCAAAGACCAACTGGATCCGCAGGACCAACCATGCTCAGAGATGCGACGTCCTTACGCGCAGTACGCAAGCTGTTCCCGCAGGAAAAGCCTCCCAATGGTGACGTACTCCGCCTGTTCCCGCAGCTACGGATACTAGCCATCAGGGAAGGCTACCCGCACAGCAAGGCTACACGCACAAGGCACTAACTCTCAAATAATTCAGTGTCACCTGAAGAGGGAATGAGCAAGCCGGGAATACTCCCGCCCAAAGCCGGGAATTCTCCCGCCCAAATGAGCCAGTCCGTACGCTACTGGAGGACCTTTTGTACTATACCTGCCAAGGTATGGACAAAAGATCTGACCAAAGCTGCGACAGCTCACTGACAACAGTACGACGAGCAGCACGCTCTAGTACTTAATGTCACTATCAGCCGCTGCCTACTCACCAACCCCTGTCGTGGCACGTGCATAGCCTGCAGTTGGTAGAAAAGGAATAGTACACAGCCGGCCATGTCACTATCAGCCGCTGCCTACCCACCACCCACTAGCATGGCATGTGCGTAGCCCACAGTTTGTCGAAAAGGAATACTATTCAGCCGGCTGTATCTGCTTGGAAACCAACCTTCGACTATAAATACTCCAACACCTTGGAACGGTATCATTATCTTATATCTTCATATATTATCTGATATCTGCTCTAGTCATTTCTCTTAATATACACTTATATTCAAGAGCAATCTAGTCTGATTCTCACGCCGGAGGGTGGTCACAAGGAGGTACCCCCCCTTCTCAGTGACGAGCTCACGGTGTCTGTTTTGCAGGTCATCAGAGGAATAACCATCTTGCCGGACCTAACCCTCGTGGGAAACATCTATTTAACCCCCAGATTATCCGTAGTCTGCCCGGGGTCGATTAGTGTTTCTTCATTGGCGTCATCCGTGCATAAAAGCTAGATATAATTCTTTTTCAGTTTTTTCAAAACTTCTGGAAAGATGGTTAAGGTTACTCCGTTGCCAAGGCCAACGAGCGACCAAGAAACTCCGGTAACCACAACCCCAGCTACTGGGGGGAACACCGGCGAGTACACAAATTTTACGAACACTACCCCGGTTACCCAAGCCAGGGCAAGTGCAGTAAATTTTACGAACACTACCCCGGTTACCCAAGCCGGGGCAAGTGCAGTAAACAATCATCCCCTGGGATTCATTGATACCCAGGTGGAAAGACAACAGACGAGGCTCCCCCGCCAAACACTTGAACAAGTTAAAGCGTGGGCGGAAGCACGTCAGAAGGAATTCCAAGCTGAGTTGGACGAACGCCTACGTTCCATCCAACAGGCTGACGAATTTGGAAGCACTCGACAACAGCTCAACATGAGCAGTGAGTGCGAATACTCGGACGATGATCGGGAGGAATCCGACACCGACGCAAACCCTCGCCATAGAGCGAAAGGGAAGCGTAAGGAAACGGACTTCCAACCGAGAAGGAATTTCGAAGAAACCTTCAAACCAAGGAACGCGGGGGGAAACCCACGTGACTTCTCCAAAACCTTTAGACCAACTGCTGCAAATGCGGGAACGTCCAAGTTTGCAAGGGACATTGCGGAAGCAATCGCCCCGAGAAGTGCCAAACAGATGTCCAACATCGGCACTTATGATGGTATATCCGACCCAGACGATCATTTGAACAGATTCATAGCGGGGGCAACCGTCAGCAACTGGACGGAACCCACGTGGTGTTACATGTTCCAAATGACGCTGGTTGGGGCAGCCAGAGCGTGGTTCGACCGTCTACCGGTCCACCACATCTACGATTGGGCGGACTTCCAGCAGAAGTTCAGTCAACAAAGAAAGTATACCGAAGAGCAATGGACGATCCTCAACTGCATCCGAGAGGAAGATGAGTCTTTACTAGACTTCATCACGCGCTTCAATTCAAAGAAGCTAAGTCTGGGCACTATTAGCGAAGATTTTGTTCGCGCTGCTTTCATCCAAGGCGCAAAGGACTGCTTTCATCCAAGGCGCGAAGGACCCAGAGCTCATCCGCACCTTAACGGGTAAAGACGGCATGCCATCCACGTGGGATGCCATCATGACAGAAGCTAAACGCTTCGCGGAAACGGAAAAGCAACTGGGTAGAGACCTTCCCCAAAGCACAAACCTCTACACCCAGAAAACAAGAGAAAACAACGTCCTCACCGCCCGACTAAACAAAAAGAGGAAGCTAGGCATTTGGCAGTCAAGGGTAAACTTTGACACCTCATCCAGCTCTCGCCCTCGGTTAGGCGGAAAGGATAACATGCAGTCGAACCGGAACTCCAGATGGACGCCACTCACCAAAAGCGTCACCGAGATATTCGCCACCGAGAGGCTCCCATGGCCAGAGGCTCCAATTATCCGACAGCGTCCAAACGCTGATCAAAGCAAATTCTATGACTTCCACAGGACAAGAGGCCACACCACCGAGGAATGCTTAGACTTGAAGGACATCGTCGAAGCATTTGTCAGAGATGGGAAACTCACGCACCTCGTGGCGTAATGAATGCTGAGCAGGCTAATGCGTGTAGAACCCCAGTTGGGGAAAACACGAATGAAACTGCAGCTTCAATGTTGGAGACTACATACTGCGTAAACAACGAGATTCCGAACCAGGTGAATATCGGCTCGAAAGGCTCGATGACACCCCCATCCCAAGAACATGGAAAGGAGTTCAATTACACAGGTTGCATATAGATCAATTCCAAACTTGTAAAGAAAAGGCCCAGAGCCACTTCTAATGGAAATGATTCTCCTTATCACATTGACGCTGATGGTCTTACATTTATACTTATGAACTTTCCACACTGATATGCCGGTATTCACCGCATAAATAAGTGTGAAAGGAAGTCGTTGCGTGTGGACGGCGGCAAAACCCGCATAAACACAAAAAACGGCAAAAATTTCTAAGAAATAAGGACAACCTTCACGTAGGTCAATTATAGGTAAAGTTTGGTCATCCCACTAAATAAAAGTGACGGTCCTACCCGCACAACCATGATAGAGGAAACTGAACACTAACCTATTGACAACCGCGCGTCGAACGGTTAACTTATTCAAAACACTGATATGCCGGTATTCACCGCATAAATAAGTGGAGACGTCGTTGCGTGTGGACGGCGGCAAAACCCGCATAAACACAAAAAACGGCAAACCTTCACGCAGGTCAGTTATAGGTAAAGTTTGGTCATCCCACTAAATGAAAGTGACGGTCTTACCCGCACAATCATCATAGAGGAAACTGAACACTAACCTATTGACAACCGCGCGTCGAACGGTTAACTTATTCAAAACACTGATATGCCGGTATTCACCGCATAAATAAGTGGAGACGTCGTTGCGTGTGGACGGCGGCAAAACCCGCATAAACACAAAAAACGGCAAACCTTCACGCAGGTCAGTTATAGGTGAAGACTGGTCATCCCACTAAATGAAAGTGACGGTCCTACCCGCACAATCATGATAGAGGAAACTGAACACTAACCTATTGACAACCGCGCGTCGAACGGTTAACTTATTCAAAACACTTGGAAAATTGCTGTTAAACTAAAGTATGCACGAGCGAATCATATATTGTTTATGCGGCAAAACAAGTGCCAAATTAAGCTATAATATGCATGAGCAAGTCATATAACGTTTATAAAGCAAGTCATCCAGTGAAATTGGCGGTCCTACCCGCACAAACATTTATATTTCATAAAAAATTCAAACATTACAATGGCCGGGTATCTACCCGTCTACAGAAATATAAATCTATCCTAACGGTGGGAAGGGATCTCAAGGTTCAAACTTTAGGACCACTCCCTCCAAACCCACTTGTACCCGCACCATCAGTTGGCTGTGGCGGTTCAAAGAAAGTCTTGAGAATGGTTAGCCCATCATCAGCAGCAGCAATTTCGTTCACCTTCTCCACCACCGGATGCGGGAAGGCAGCATACTGGTTCACTGCTTGGTCATAGGCAGCTTCGGTGTCCACATCATAAAGAGGGAAGTTGGAAAGTGGGATGCCCTTCTCAACAAACCCCAGACCAAGCAGAAAACCAGCCTTTTCCCCATCCTCATGGGAAGCGTTGAGGGCTGCGCTCATGGCATCGTCATAAGATGTGTTCGTGAAGATCCGATGCACAACGTACAACAAGAAAAAATACAAAGTATCAAAACCTTTTCTAAGTACAAGGAAAAGCGTAAAGATATTATGAAGCTACGCATACCTGCGACAACGCTTCTCGTAGAAGCCATTCCTTGGTGATCAGAGCCTCCTGGAGGGCAGCTTGAGCTTGGTTACGGGCGCGTTCGGCTTCATTTTTGTTAAGGTTGGCAAGCAACACTTCCTTAGCAGCAGCCTCTTCAACGCCCTTTAGCTTACGCTCAGTGTGGTCAAGCATACCCCTCTGATCCAAGATCTCTTGGAGCTTCGTGGCGTCTTCCATAGCCAAAGCATCATGAGCCTGCTGAAGCCTCTCTAGTTTGGCTTTAAGCTCCTCATTTTCGGCGCGCAGAGGTTAAGCAACGGCTTCAGCCTTGGTGGCCCTCTCGGTCGCGTTCCGCGCAGTTTCCTTAGCCAACCGAAGCTGTTCGTTAACAGCTTGGGTAGCCTTGGAACGGGCCTAGAGCAGGGCCTGCACTTCAACCTCGAGGGCCTTGAAGGCCTTTTCCTTCTCCGCAGCAATTGCGGAAAGTCTCCTGTTCTCCTCCCGGATAGCCCGCGCCTGAGCCACTTCTTGGATACACGCAGCCTTTAACTTGTCGTTTTCACGACAAAGCAACTCGACGCACGGCTGCATCCGGGCAAGGAGAATCCGAAGCTCATTTGTCAGCCTACCCTCCTGGTAGCTAGACATGGCTTTCCCCAACGTGCCACTTGGGGCCGCGTGACGCGCCCACTCGACGCAGTCCACAGCCGTCCGAAGGGTTGTTCCCCGGCGGATGTTCCACCGTGGAACATACAACTCATTGGAATCCGACACTGTAAAAACAAAAAACAGTTAGGAAAAGATGATGTAAAAAAACAAAAAAAATATAAAAAGGCCAAAATAACCCTACGCACCTGTAGGGTCGACAACAGGCCGGTAGCCACCAAACCCATCACCCGAACCTAATGGATAACCATCCAACAGGTCAGGCAGATGGGAAGGAGGCAGAGATTGGCTAGAAGCCCCGAACATACCTGCTGAACCGGCCGGGGACGAGGTAGTCGCCGGTGCCGGAGGCACGGTTGAAGCCGCCGCGGTAGAGACCATCGGAGGTGAACTCACTGGAGGTGAACTAACAACCGTGGCCGCCGCTGCGGAGGAGCCCGCGGAAACAATCACCGCCGGCTCAGTGAAGGATTCCGTGAAGATCGCACTGACTGCCGGCGGGGATGATGTTACAGTTGGAACAGTTGCCTCAACAGAATGAGCAACTGAACCAATACTGCAAACAGGCGTAGCCGCCTGGGTCATCGCCTCGGGTAGGTTGACCAAACCTACCGTCATGGGTCCAGAACTGCTCCTCCCCGCATCACTTTGGAATGCAGTAGCATCCACGCCTGCATGAAGACAAGATATTAAAAACAATAGCGGAAAGAATTGCAGGTAAGATTAATTTACACTTACGAGTTTTCTTGAGCTTGAAGGTTCTGATAGGCGGGGACGAACCCGAGGGAGCCGGCCTCTTCACCCCGGTCACCTTCGTCGTACTGGGCGGATCGGAGGTGACAGCTGTCTCAACCTCCGAGACAGTTGTCTCACCACCACCAGGGTTCCCCGCCGCCTCCTCACTTTCGGTCTCCGACTCAGACCGGTTCCCCTGATCGGCAGTGGAGGCAACCTTCGCCTTGCCCTTCACGCCGGCAGCTTTCTTCTTCCTCACGAAGAAAGGACCATCTGTGGATTCCTCATCAGATGACAAAATTAGAGGAATTCCAGCAGAGGTTTGAGCATTGAGAGGGCGAGGGTTAAAGAGTCTCTTACCTGGCCGCCTAGCGCTCAGAATCTCGTGGCCCGGCGGGTAGACCTCCACAAACCGATCCGCCGTTTGCTCCAAGATGGGCAACTCGTTCTCGTCGAGAGCGCGAGTACCCAGCCAAGCGGGACCACCGCTCTCACGCGGTTGCAGAAGCGACTGCAAATTGTTCTCCTCTGAAAATAAACAGAAGCAGTTAGAAGAAAAACCCTAAATCAGCAAAAAGATATGAAGCATACCGTAAGGGATAGAGTTCAAACCGTATTCGAGGACGATGGAAATCTGTGGCGCCTCTGCCCCAGCATCCTTCCATACCCGGCTCATCCCAAGCATCACCATCCCAGACTCCGCAAAGCGGTAAACCGGAGTCTGGATCTGGGAGATCTTGGCGAACCATTCCGCCTCTTGGTAATTGGAGGCGTGAAGGCTAGGGAGCGCCCTCCCGTTCTTGAACGTCATCGCAATGGGGACGACGCGAGCGGAGACATAGAAAAACTCCCGCTTCCAAGAACGAAGACTGCGCTCGGTAGCGTAGATCTTCAAACCCTTGATCCGATTGACCAAGGTATACCAGCCCTGGATGCACCTCCAAGAGTAGAAGGTCATTAGGCGGTCGACGTGGGGCTCAACGCCCAGAATATGGCACACCCATTCAAAACGGCGAACCTTTGCGATCGCCATCGGGTGCACCTCCGTTAGGTGTACACCGCGTCTCTCCAAAACACGGTACACAAACTTCGTCAATGGGAACCTCAGATTCCCATAGACGAAGAATGCAGCATATACCCCTATCTTGCCCTTGGGGGCATCATACACCGTCTGGTGAGACTCAGGAAACTCAGGCTCGAAAGGCTCGAGCATGAACTTCTTGACGATGTACTGGTACAGGTCGACGGAAAGAGCACACTGGCACTCGCCAGCAGTACTCTTATCATCCTTATCAGACGCGGATATCAGATTCTCGGTGTATACTTCGGACTCCTCGGCAATAGCCTCAGGATCACGAATGGAAGACATGTTTTGGAAGATGGAAAGAACGATTTCAGGAGAATGCTCGACAAAAGTTAGAGTATTCGCCGGAAATCGCTTAGAAGAAGAAGTGAAACTGTGAGTTGAGATGCATCCTCTCCTCCCTTTATATACTCATCGCAATGAATGCGATGAATTTAATGCGGGAGAGACGGAAAAGCGCAGGTGCAATGAAACTATGACACGTGGAATATGCAAGCTGGCAACAACTGTCGACAGGACGCGCGCCGTAAACTTCGCGGCCACGCGCCCGAAAACTCGCGCCCACGCGTCTGAAAAAGCGTCTGGAATGACCATATACTGTCACGTCGCCATAACTTCATGCACGTCCTGAAGCTGTCAGAAGAAACCGTCAGACCACGCTGACGTCCCTTCAACAGTTGGACTGTTCTTATCATTTCACCAACTCTTCGAATTTCAAAAAGATTCAAAAGTAGGCGGGACTTTACCCCCTTACCTTGGCAACCAAGTAACTATAAGACAGGTGCGTGTACAGTGTCAAGGCAAAACCCTTCACATACTTAGCACCTGCAGGGAATTGAAGCCAAGAATACCTCGGCAACCAAGTAACTATAAGACGGGTGCGGGTACAGTGTCAAGGCAAAACCCTTCACATACTTAGCACCTGCAGGGAATTGACGCCAGGAATACCTTGGAAGTAAAGTAACTATAAGACGAGTGCGGGTACAGTGTCAAGGCAAAACCCTTCACATACTTTGCACTCCGCAGGGAATTGAAACCAAGAAGGATCTTCTGGGCCATGCTTGCGGAAACGGATATAACATCCCCGCATAGCGGGAACGTTGAGAACTAGATTGTTTGAAGCTCCAAGATGGAATTGGTTGTTTAACATAATTGATCACTATGTTTAAAACTACCAAAACCTCATGGAGAATCTACACAAGTGGAACTCAACGCTCCTGACTTGCGATGAGGTTACAGACCTACCCGCATCATAACCAAAAATCAAGCAGAAAAGTCGGGAATTTCTGCACGTGACATTAGGACTTCCGCGGGAAGAATCCCCATGGAAAACTTTAAAACTAAACCCTTTTCAAAACCCTTTGCTTAAGTCCAAAAGTTCACCTCACTTATTAACAATTCATGAGAAGAACATTGGACTGGGGGGACTTGAAGAGGTAGGTCCCAGCAGAGCCCAGTTGGACCCGCAAGACTCACCTTAAACAGGGACGTCTGCGCAGTTGGACCCGCAAGACTCACCTCGAAGAGAGACGTCTGCGCAGTTGAACTCGCAAGACTCCTTAGAGGGACGTCTGCGCAAAGACCAACTGGATCCGCAGGACCAACCATGCTCAGAGACGCGACGTCCTTACGCGCAGTACGCAAGCTGTTCCCGCAGGAAAAGCCTCCCAATGGTGACGTACTCCGCCTGTTCCCGCAGCTACGAATACTAGCCATCAGGGAAGGCTACCCGCACAGCAAGGCTACACGCACAAGGCACTAACTCTCAAATAATTCAGTATCACCTGAAGAGTGAATGAGCAAGCCGGGAATACTCCAGCCCAAAGCCGGGAATTCTCCCGCCCAAATGAGCCAGTCCGTACGCTACTGGAGGACCTTTTGTACTATACCTGCCAAGGTATGGACAAAAGATCTGACCAAAGCTGCGACAGCTCACTGACAACAGTACGACGAGCAGCACGCTCTAGTACTTAATGTCACTATCAGCCGCTGCCTACTCACCAACCCCTGTCGTGGCACGTGCATAGCCTGCAGTTGGTGGAAAAGGAATAGTACACAGCCGGCCATGTCACTATCAGCCGCTTCCTACCCACCAACCACTAGCATGGCACGTGCGTAGCCCACAGTTGGTCGAAGAGGAATACTATTCAGCCGGCTGTACCTGCTTGGAAACCTACCTTCGGCTATAAATACTCCAACACCTTGGAACGGTATCATTATCTTATATCTTTATATATTATCTGGTATCTGCTCTAGTCATTTCTCTTAATATACACTTATATTCAAGAGCAATCTAGTCTGATTCTCACGCCGGAGGGTGGTCACAAGGAGGTACCCCCCTTCTCAGTGACGAGCTCACGGTGTCTGTTTTGCAGGTCATCAGAGGAATAACCATCTTGCCGGACCTAACCCTTGTGGGAAACATCTATTTAACCCCCAGATTATCCGTAGTCTGCCCGAGGTCGATTAATGTTTCTTCAGTGTTTTTTAATGATTACACCCTAACATCATGCTCTATAGTTTATGGTAAGGAGAGAAGAAAGGGGAGAGTTGTTTCATTCCATATCAATAGGAGAAAAAGAAAGAGATATACACCATAAATTTGTTATTATTGTTATTTAACATTCATAATAGTAAAGCAAGAGTTTGTACGGTAAAAACTAATTTGATAGCAGATGAATAATTGTAACATAAACAAAACTTGTTTTCACGACTACAATTAAAAGATTAAAGTTATACTTTTATTAAAAAATATCAAACCTTTTAAAGAGATTTAACATCCAATCGAATTACATATTCGGTTTTTGGTTCGGTTTATCCCTAAACAGTATTGGGTTTTCTGTATCAAAAATCAAAATCCGGTTTGGACTGAATAACAAATAAAGATTTCTTAAGTTTGTTATTTAGTTCAATCCAATAACAATTTCAGCATAATTATTATTTAGGCTAACTTAACCCACTAACAAATAAAGAGTATTTTAGTTTATTTGATTGAATCGAACGTAAACTAAACACAAATTCGACTTTTAGTTCCACCAAAAACCTAAACGATTAACACCCCTACTCTGATAATGTATTTTATAGCAAACTAGTTTTTATCCCCCGTATTACGGGGGCTGTTTTACATTATTAGTTTTTAATATTTATATATTTTTTTGGAGTTTAATTTTATTTATTATAAGAAAATTTATAATATAAAAAGTTTAATGATAAAAAGGTTTCACAAATAAATGAGATGTTATAACCCGTTTAAAAGTAATATGGGTTTGAGGAGACTCAATACCCGTTTATTTTTTTACTAAAAAATTGTATCTTAATTATAAATAATATCTTTTTTTATAAATAAATCAAATATTAATTTTTAGTATATCCTATTTTATAGGATTTTCACATCAATAATTTGGTGAGAGTAATTTTTAATTTAATGAGATGTTATAACCCGTTTAAAACATATCTGGGTTTGGTAAGACCCATACCCGTAAATTCGGGTCAAATGCATGAGAAGCCTTCATTTACAAATCAAGCAAATCTGATGACTCCAAAAAAAGGGGGAGCGACCACATCGCGACACATAGGATTTTTATGTCTTCATTTATATATATTATAGATAGATACTTTAGGAAAAGGAGCATTGTCTTTTAACATTTTCTAGAGGGTATATAAATATATAAATAACAACAATAAAAAGCTAAAAATTAACCTTACATATTTTTTTATTATTTCTTCATTGACTTCCATATTATAATTTTAAGAACACATGTTATTTTATTACAGTAAAACTTACATCCAAGCCTATTGAAAGAAAACTCAAAAATGACGGAGAAACGAGGAAGACATCCTCCGTGACACCTCACCTCGAATAATGTGCTGTGTTCTTTAACTCAAATGAACCCCTTTTGTCGGATTTATTTATTACGTTCTCAGTATTTATAGTTATACAGTCTATTTCCAAGTCAATGTTCAATATAATGGCTTTAGTTTTATTTCATTTTGTTTTACATTGAATTACTTAAAATTATGCTTATAAGTTTATTAAGAGTTACTAAAATATCTTTTAAGCATAAAGAATTTTAGTAAAACTGTTTAATTTATCCAAATAAAAAATTATATATTTTGCCGATCGACTTATCGTATCTAAACTTTGTTTAAGACTTTATATTTTATAATAATACTTTTAAAAATATTAATATATGACATTCACATTACCAGTTGACTAGATGATTTTTATACATAAAAGTTAGTTTAATACATGGGTATAAAGTAACTTATAATTGAACTTTTGATTTATGATCTTTTCAAATTTATATATACTTAAAAAAATCATTTTATTAATCGACAATCAAAAATTCAATATTATAAATATTTTTGGGAAACCAAATCTATAATATATATAAATGAAGACATAAAAATCCTACGTGTCGTGATGTGGTCGCTTCCCCTTTTTTTGAAGTCATCAGATTTGCTTGATTTTTAAATTGAGGCTTCTCATGCATTTGACCCGAATTCATAGGTATGGGTCTTACCAAACCCAGATATTCCTTAAACGGGTTATAACATCTCATTAAATTAAAAATTATTCTCACCAAATTATTTATGTAAAAATCATATAAAATAGAATATAATAAAAAATAATATCTTATTTATTTTAAAAAATATATACTCTTTAAATTAAAAAAACCAATTTGATAGTAAAAAAATAAACGGGTCTTAGGTCTCATCAAAACATAAGTATATTATTAACTTTCATAAATATTATTTATAATTAAAAAACCAATTTCATAGTAAAAAAAATAAACGGGTCTTGGGTCTCATCAAAACCATATAGCTTTTAAACCGTGTTATAACATCTCATTTATTTGTGAAACAATTTATCATCAAACCATAAGTATATTAATAAATTTCATACAATAAAAAAATACAAATTAAAAAAATAAATATTAGAACAAACAATATAAAACAACCCCGTAATACGGGAGATAAAAACTAGTTATATAATATTATAGGAAAATTGGATTTTAATAATCCCAACTTTACGCAGTTGGCCGATAGTAATCCCAACTTTGAAAATAGCCGTCACTGGTCCCCAACTTTCATGCTATTTGTTTTCATTGGACCACCTTTAAAAAAAATTTAACGACGTTAAGTTTTTTCCAAGTTTTAAATTGATGTTTTAGGGCTTTTGATCGGAATGAGAATACGAATCGATTTATGTAAAACTTAACTCGAAACAGCGCTTCAAACAGCTTGATTTTTGTTAATTAATAGTTTAAACACCGGAACTGAAGCATCCTCTAGTCGTTTGGACCACTGTTTGGAGGTAAGTTTTACATCAATCGACTCGTATACTAATTCCGATCAAAAGCCCTAAAATATCAGTTTGAAACTTGGAAAAAACTTAACGCTGTTAAGTTTTTTTTAACGGGGGTCCAATGAAAACAAATAGTGTGAAAGTTGAGACCAGTGAAAGCTATATTCAAAGTTGGGATTATTATCGGCCAACTGCGTAAAGTTGGGATTATTAAAATCCAATTTTCCTATATTATATAATTCAACAGGCAAAGGAACCCTCCCAATAACCTTTTGAGATATGTCATGGGGGTCATCTTCTCAATCATTTTATTGTTTTTGGAAAAGTTATTGTTCTCAATCATTTGGAGTTTTATTTTTTTTGTTATTTCTCAGGAAAAAAAAATGTTGGTGGAAAATGTATGACGCCGATATCAAAAAATAATCTTTCCAGAAATAATATATTTCTAACATTATAAGAAAATTCACATATTTTCTTCTGTCTCCAATCTTAAAATTACACTAAAAATCGTTACTTTTTATCTCCTTTCTAATTAAATACTACATGTATATACATTTATCATTACATTTTCTCTTTTTTTTACTCATAATCACATTTCAACATATATTAAAAAATTATCAAAACGTGAAAACTATATTTATAAAGATATAGAAATATCATTACATTTTCTCTTTCATTCAATTACAACACTATACTCCCTACATTATAAAATATCACTCTCAACAATGTAAGAGATTTGATGTGAATGCTCTGAATATAAATATAATGTATTACATAAGGCTGAGGGGTGCGGAGCGCGAGAAAGGGCGCAAGAGGCGAGACGCTCGCGCCCCGGGGCGCGAGGACCACACCACCGAGGAGCGAGAGGGGCGCGAAAGGGGCGCGAGCGCGGAAAAAGAGGCAGGCGCGGGTGGGGTAGCGGCTGGGGGGAGCGTGAAAGAGGTCTGGGAATGCGTGAAAAGAGCCGTTGGGCTCGTTTTTTGTTAAAAAAAAAATTTTTTTTACTCTATATAATACCATACATTGCAACCAATATCAAACCAAAATCAAACCCGATTTTTTCTCTCTATTCAACCTATATCAAACCCAAACCAACACCAATATCACATACCAATATCACATACCACACCCAAAACCCAAAATCACCCCATCTTCCAAACCTTTTTTTAAAAACATGGCTGGAAATTGGTACCCAAACCTAGATTCAGATTACAGTTAGGAGGATTTATGGTCGGCACCGGACCAAGCGATGTTTTATTCGGGGTCGCAACAACCATCCGGCTTTCAACCATCCAACATACAACCGTCTCATAACTTTGTAGTTCCGGAGACACAAGAACCAGAAGGTGAAGCTGCGGGACAAAGAAGACGCGTCCACCGGAAAAAACAAATTGCAACGGACGGGTCGGGTTCGGCTTCGACCGGAAGGACGAAACGGAAAATCACTCCGTGGTCATCGGATGAGAAGGAAGCCCTGTGTCGGGCTTGGATAGTCACTTCTGAGGATCGGCGTTGCGGTAATTGTTTTAACGTTATTAAAAATGATTTTTAATAAAAAAGTTAAATGACTTACAAATTTATTTATGCATTTTGCAGCGGACTACCAAAAGAGCAAGGTCTTTTGGACAAAGGTTAGGGAGACGTTCTATTCGCTCGTTGGGAGTACAGAGCGGAACGCCGATATGATTTCGGGTCGGTGGACCGAAATCAGAAAATTTGTCGGCTTGTTTACTAATCTGTTCAACAGGAACGCCGGTCGTATGAGACCAAGTGGCAGTGACGATTTGGCGGTTTATAATTTCACTGTCGAAGAGTGGAGGCAGGAGTGCCTGCGGAGGTATGGGACGGTGAAGACGTGGGACGATGTAAAGGTGTGGGAGAGGTTGAGAAGGTGTTCTAAGTGGGTTGAGCTGGTGGCGCCGGACGTTGATGCGGAAGTAGGGCCGAAACGGACTAAAACTAGTTCGTCTGGAGCGTACAGCACTTCCGCCGGGTCGGATTGCCGGGTCGGATTCGACCTAAACGTTGCGGGGGAGGAAACGTCTTCACCGCCGAGAAGGCGGCCATTGGGAAGGGACGCCAGGGGCAAAAAACCGGCTGAGGGGGAAGCCGTAAACATCAACGATCTTGTTGAATCCCTCAATAAATTCAACAAACCATGGAGGTGGTCTCTAATGACAAAAAGGAAAAAAAAAGAATGAGAGATTTGGAATTCCTTACAAGAGACTTCAGTAACCTAAATTCTGTCGACCAAATGCTGATGGAAAAACAAAAGGAACGTATCCGGAAGAGGTTGATCGAAGAAGACCAAGCCGAAGAATAAGAATAATGTTTTTTTTTAGTACTTTAATTTTTTTTTAGATATTAATGTGTTTTTTTAATTAATGTGTGTTTTTTTAAATAATTTATGAGTTTTTTTAATAATACGTTTTTTTAATACATTTATAAAAAAAAAAAAAAAAACCACTCGCGCCCCCTCTCGCGCCCCTCCACACCATGCCCCGGGGCGCGAGCACCACTACCAACACCCATCTTATCAAGTTTCTCTCTCTGCCACACGTCACAATATTATTGGCTGGCGCCCCCACTCGCGCCCCCTCTCGCGCCCCCCACACCCCTCAGCCTAACTTTATGTAATAACAGGTTGGATTACACTTTAAACGATAACAATTAATTAACATATTGTATTACACTTTAAAAGATAATGACTTTTTTATCAAAGATACTCAAATAACATACTGTATTGCACTTCTAAAAGATAATTAATCATTAATCAAATCATTAATGGTAAGAAAATGTTCTATTCTACCCAAAAAAAAGCACATAAATAATCATTTATTATTATGATAAATAACGATCACATAATTATTTAATTACGCCAAAAACGTATGCGTTTTTATAACTTTCTTTATTTTATCTAAATCTTTTATTTTTAAACCATTATTATTATTATTATTATTATTATTATTATTATTATTATTAAGCCCATAACGCCGCCCAATAAAACAAACACATTTCTCACACCATTGACACCTTGACATGTCCCCATTTTGGTGGAGGGAAAACCAACCACCACGGCACCAACAGCCACCACTACCAGCTGCCGTAACAGCCGCCGGTAACACAATTACATTCATTCTGATAACAAGTATAAACATAGCCAGAGGTACCTGGATAAGCTGCATCCAGTCGGTTGCCACCGGTATTTGAGATACAAGCGGTCAGGACGGCCATTGTTGACGCAATTGAACTCCTTTTCAAGGAACGGACACGTGGACTCGTTGTAGAGTGGATACGATGGATCCAGAAGCCATTTCCCCTGGAATATGTCACAGTCGGTTGCTGCTGCTGCTGCATTGGCCGTTGTTAATGGCAGTAGAATGGTGATAATTGTGAATAATGAAACGAAATTAGGGTTTATTAACGCCTTCATTTTCGACTTCCCTCCAGAAAATGGTGGAGGGAGAGAAATGGTGAGAAGAAGAATGAAAAACCCCTTTTAATATTATTGTTATTATTAATATTATTAATATTAATATTGTGGCTTATTATTCCGTGAGTGAATGTGGTGGGGAGAGGTATTTATAGGCTGAGGTGTTTATGTGATTATTATAATGGTATTTGCAATATATTGTAATCTCATTGCTAAAGTATAAAATGTACAGTATTTGAAATATTAAATGTAAAATAATAAATGTATATTGGTTGCTCATATTTTTTTTTTGAACGGTGACTTTATAGTTTTTTGCTCATAGTTCTTTTTAAGTTTTAGCCTTTTAAGGATTATTTATTATATATATCATAATATCGACGAGGTTTGAGATTGATTCGTTTTGACTAATGAGAGCTCCTTTCCTAAAGTTTGAGCTCAATCTAAGAGTTGTTTTTTAAGCTTGAGCTTGACTTGGGCTTGATTTTATTAATTAACTTTTATACATTAATTATTGTTTTTATATATTTTGAAAAAAATCTTAAGTGTGTGTCCGTTTCACAGAATTCATGAGAATTCAAATGAATTAGAATTAAAATCTCATGGCATGCCGTATTCGTTTAGTTGGAATTGAAATCTCATTTTGGTGTGTTTGGTTCAAAGAAGTGGAATTGTAATTGGAATTCAAATCCATTAAATTCATTTAATTAAAGGGATTCCAAATATTTCCAATATGTAGAGAAATTCAAGGAAATTCATTAGTATCTTTTTTTAACGAGGACAACGAATAAAATATTTTAGCTTTTTTACTTTTTTTGGTTTTTAATTTATATTATGTGTTATGAATTTTTTAATATTATTTTCGAATATTTTTTGAGGGTTTTTTTATCTTAATAGAAAACCCATAAAAATTCCAAAAAAAAAATAAAAAAATATAACGTAAAAATAAATTAAAAAAAATCTAAAAAAAAAAACTAAAATGTTTCCGCCGTTATCCTCAGTAAAAAAAAACGATTCCAATTCATTTGTAGGTTACAATTCATTTATCAAACAAACACATGAAAAACGAAATTGGATTTCAGTTCCAATTCCTATTGAAATATTCCGATTCCAAATCCAATTCCAAATTCTATGCAAATTTTAATTCCAATTTCATTCCATTTTGTGAAACGAACGCGCTCTAAGATTGCCAAAATAGTCAAATAAAAAATACAAGGTATGTTAAGGTTCAACGAGCCTAAATGTTCTTCTAATACAAAGTTCGAGATTGTGGTCGATAACTAAACTAGTTTTATCAGGCTCGGCTTGTAACACCCCGGCTAAAGCGGAATATGCCCGAATGTGACGTAAAAATTGCTCAAAACACATGTGACACTATTAAGTGACAATATTATCATTAATTAATGTAAACATCAAGTACACAAATTTATAACAAGAACTACAAAGAAAATACAAGAACAATTAACAACTAGTCCATTTATTAATATAACCTAGGTTCTAGTGTCTTCTCCGTTTCATCCTCTAATAATTGTACCTGTAACATATATATATATATATATATATATATATATATATATATATATATATATATATATATATATATATATATATATATAATGTCAACTAAATGAATAGCTGGTGAGTTCACACAAGTTTTGATATAAGTACATAAAAATCTACAATTCCATGGACAAGTGCAAATGAGCAAGTAAAGTCCTTTTCAGTTGGGATTGTGCACTAACGTACTCGGATAATAGCGCAAGTAAGTGTCTTTTTCGTTTGTAACCACCAACGTACTCGGATCGGGGGTCCCTATTCCACTCATAACATCGAGGTCCTGTGTAAGGCCCCGTCACCGGTAACCCTACTTTCGTGTTGGATTTACTCATAAACGCAGTTCTAAATATCAGAGTTAATTAAAACATTCGCGGAATTTAAAAACTTTCATAAAACATTTAATAACAAAACACGTCTTGTCTTAAAACATCATTTTGTCTTTCAAAATAAACGAAACATTAAACTTAAACGTCTTGAGTCTTTCGATGCCAGCCTCTTATTCAGTGCCACGTGTCTCCTCAAGCGAGCTGCCTCATCCTACTCACCTGCGTGCATACTAAAAGTCAGCTACGCTGAGTGAGTTCTAGTTAATCACATAATCATACAATACATTCTTACATTTCATACTTAACCTCTTAACTTTCTTTCGTACACACCTAAGTGCATATACTTTCATTCTTACCTTCGTACTTTCTTTACATACATAATCATACGTTTTAAAGAGCCTTTCGCCCTATAACCTCACAGATATTATAAGGGTCTGGTCCATAACATCACAGATATTATAAGGGTCTGGTCCCTAACATCACAGATATTATAAGGGTCTGGTCCCTAACATCACAGATATTATAAGGGTCTGGTCCCTAACATCACAGATATTATAAGGGTCTGGTCCCTAGTTATCGAATATTAGTAGGGTTCGATTCCCTCTTCGTTACCATACAACCATACATCATACCTCGAGTATTATTAGGGCTCGGTACCCTTTTCGTAACCATACAACCATACAACCGTCTTTTCCTTCTTTTATTAACTTTATTACATTCATACACATAAGCATACATATCATACTTACCTTATACATAGCGTTACAACCTGACGGTACGTGCAATATCCGAAGATCGTTCACGTACCATCAAGCAATCATTCATACATATCACATATATCACATATGGCATACACTTATCACTTAGGATAAATGTATTAACAACACATCGAGTATGCACACAGCCCCGAAAACATAACAAGGAATGGGGCTAGAAACTCACCTGAACACGGTTACGTTCACCGTTAATCGTAATCCCTTTCTTCAGTTGTGCACGGCTGACTGTATAACAAGTATACGTATCAATTAACTATCACTTCTCATATTGCATTTCTATCTTTATATGGCCCACAACGAACGGGGGTCCGGGGGAAGCGCCCCTGGCAGCGGGGTCTAGGGGCGGCAGCCCCTAGCAGGGTCCAAGGGGCAGAGCCCCTGGCTGGGGTCGAGCTGCCAGGTCAGCTTGGAAAAATTTTATTTCCATTAACTGTCTTAACACATTTTTCATTAGGTTTTTAATTTATTTCCTAATCGAACTTGACTTTAAGCGAAGTTAAACCTTAGGTGAACTTAGCTTTAAGCGAAGTTAAACCTAAAGCGAACTTAGCTTTAGGCGAAGTTATCAGTTAGGCGAACTTGGCCGTAAGCGAAGTTATCAATTAGGCGAACTTGGCCTCAGGCGAAGTTACCAGTTAGGCGAACTTGGCCGTAAGCGAAGTTATCAATTAGGCGAACTTGGCCTCAGGCGAAGTTACCAGTTAGGCGAACTTGGCCGTAAGCGAAGTTATCAATTAGGCGAACTTGGCCTCAGGCGAAGTTACCAGTTAGGCGAACTTGGCCGTAAGCGAAGTTATCAATTAGGCGAACTTGGCCTCAGGCGAAGTTATCGCTTTGAAGGCGAAGTTATCGCTTTGAAGGCGAAGTTGCCCAGTTCAGCCGCTGTTTGGTTTCTATCAAGCATTTTTGGCGATTTTAACACTCTTGTTATAGTTCGACATCACCCACTACGCTCCCCAACCGTTTTCGGTCGTATAAACACTATAAAGCTTGGATCTTTAAACTTCAAAGATCAAGAATCATACCTTTTTGTGCTTGTTTGGATCTCGTTTAACTTGTTTAATCACAACTAATCGCTCACGCTCTCTCGGATCACGCTCGTTCCTCTCCCTCGGCCGCCGGCGGTGTGTGTGGTGTGGGTGTGTTTTGGAGTGTTAGAGAATAAGATGGAATGAGTGATGTTTTAGGGTTTAAGGGATATTTATATCTCTTAAGCCCATGGACCTAAGGCCCATTCTCATTTAACCCATCTCAATTAATCTAAGTTCATGATCCGCTCCTTACTCGATATTAAATAATCAATAACACGAAATCACTAAACATAACTTTCTTTATTCAACCTTAAAATTTTAGGATGTTACATCCTGAGTGCATAAGGGGGGGGGGTATGATCATACTTAATGAGGAAACCATGAGCACGTAGTCTATGAACAAGTAAGCAAATAAACACACAAGTCCATGTAACGAATTGTAGTTTCTAAATAATGATTAAACGAAATTGAAATATTGATAGGATATATATGCTACCCCCCCCCCCATAGTAAAAAAGGTAAAAAGGAGGTGTGAGAAACTCACCTTGAAGTTGAAAGACGAACTTGAAATTAAACTGAAAGTGCGTAAATGAAGCCGAAGCAATTTAACGTCACGAAATTAAAAGCACAAAATTAATATTAACTAACGACTTATAAAAGTAGATAAATCGGGTTGTCAGGACTTTTATATATTTTTCATCATTTTATGAAGTTTGATGTTGTAATATTATTTTAACGAATTATTAAATCTAATATTTTTAAATTATGAGGTCAATGCTTAAGTTTGAATATTATAATGTTTACGGAGTTTTGATGTTAACGGTATATTTTATTTTGAACAACGAACATGTTAATGAATTTTAAAGTTTAACGAATGAAAATATGTATACATGTATATATAGATATATAAGTTAAACTAGTTTTAAACGAACTTGACGGGTTTGGGATCTATAACATTTATACATTATGGATCTTCACGAAATTTTAGTTTTGAAAAATAATTATATTTGCGTGATATAAAGTTTAACGAAATAATATTTATTAATTTAATATTATCCGGGTTTCTAACGAAAACTTAACGGAAACGAAAGTCAGGTTTATAGGTAAAAAGATATTATAACTATTTTTATTTAGCTTAACATAATTTTTATTGGTTTAATATAGTTTTTTATAAATTTTATTTAGTTTAATATATAAAAGAAAATGTTTATTAAAAAGAAAGAAAAAAAAGAAACGGGCAGCCCGGGTTCAAACTCAGGTCCTCTTGTCCATACATACATGCACTAACCAACTAATCTAGCTTATTTGTTGTTTAAAATACCAAATATATATATATATATATATATATAAACTATACTACATGTTCATCTTCTCCATTGCAAACCCTAGAAATTAAAAACGGTTAATTAGTTCAATTTTGCTAGATTATTGGTTTAATTGACGTTTGAGACGAGTTTAAGTGATGGTATATAGGCTATTTATAATGATAATTGGATCGTTTATCATTCAATAATCATCATTAGTGTTTTACATAAAATACGGCGAGTTTGCGGTTTAAATTTGATGATTCCAAGCCGTTATTGTAACATTCGTCATTTTCGATCTTTTTTGTATTTGTATTTGTATCAAAACCCGACCCGATTTGCAAACCAAATCTTTCACTAATATAAAATGTTGGATTTTTATGTTTCATAATCATCTCTTACCTTTTGGATTTGTTACTAGATTGTATTATTTAAACCTTTTTTAAAAAAAAAACACATGCAAGTATTGATATAAAACAAGGAAAACAATTTTGACTCCTTCCCTATATAAACAACCCCAACCTCTTCGTTATTCTTTGCTCATTCATCTTCTTTCTCTCCCAAATAAAGTTCATATCTCTAACCTCTAAGGTTCTTAATAATCAAGCAATAACCTTCTTTAATTCTTGTTTGTTACTTATTAATTCATATCTTGTGGCACAACATATATATAATATGCACCCCTTGTTTCCTTCGGCTTTCATCTTCTTCGGGAGGTGATATGCTACAAGGCAAGGCTACATGGAGAACTCTTTGTAGTTCTTGTTTATACTATTTTCCTTAAATGCTTTCCTAGTCTTGTTCATATTGTAAGTAGTTTAGCTGTTAATTAATGTTTAAAGAGTTTCATGGTATTGGTTATGAAGTCACTAGTCTCGGTTTTATCCCGAGATTAGACCCGAATCAAGACCGAACCAAGACCAAACTCTTGTTTACTAGTCTTGTTTATACTATTTCCCTTTAATGCTTTTGTTTATATTGTAAGTAGTTTAGTTTTAATTCATGTTTAAAGAGTTCCATGGTGTTGGGTATGAAGTCACTAGTCTCGGTTTCATCCCGAGATTAGACCCAAATCAAGACCGAACCAAGACCGAACTCTTGTTTACTAGCTTTTGTTTTAAATAGTTTTGTTTACTAGTTTTGTTTAAAATAGTTAAATAAACACGTTTATGAAAGATTTGAATCTTGTAACTTCTAAAACCATTTTGATAGTTCTATGGTATTTGGGTATGTGGCAACCATCCTCGGTATCATTCCGAGTCAAGGACCGAACTAAAACCGAACTAAACCGAGTTCACTTGCCTAAGACACACAAGTGTGTTTTTGGCCATCGAAACTCATATTTTCTTCAAGAATGTATTTTAAACTAATTTTAAGTATTTTATCAACTTACTTGGTGTGTCGGTATCCAACTTGATCTTATAACAAGCTTGGACCGGTGATACCAAATACACACTTAAAGGACGTTAAGGTTCTTCATAATAGAACTATATACTTGGTTAAGTCTTTCGATTTTATTGAGTTATCTCAAAACATTTTGGAAAGTTAAGTTTGAGTTTAGTTAATTATCTAGACCCAAGTTAACAAATCCGAACACCCGATTAAAACCTTGTTTTGGTGTTCATATACCCAAAGGGTCTTGCATTAGTGCATTATAACCCACATAAGTTACTTAACATAGGTTGAGTAATAATTATGAATGAAATACCAAGACCCGGTTTCGAGTAAACTTACTTTTTAGAACATGTCTTTAATTTCCCAAGTATTTACATTTTTAAACCATAAACTTCATTTATTTACTTTACTTGTCATATTTTATTTTAAACCCTTTCAAGACTACCTACTAACTTAAGACCCGTTTAATCTAGGTCTTGCTCGTTAAACCCGATCTCCGATTATTCATGAATCAATCTTTCAAGTTACTTAGTTAACGTGAGTACATTTCATCCCCCGTTTTCACTTTTATCTTTTGGGGGTAACATGCATACTTATTCAAACAAAAATGATTTATATTATACTCATTTCTCAAACCACAAACTTTAGGGTATATGATGCTAGAATACTTGCTCTATTGTGTGTTATATGTCTCATATGCTTTACGTGCGCGAGTGTTTATTTTTATGTTGTTGTTGAGCCTCATTAAGTATGATCATACGCTCCCCTAACTACTTAGCCTTGTGCTAGTAGAATAGGGCCTCATTATCCAAGTATGTCGGTATTCTTACCGATTAGAAAGGATCCTCATTTACATATGTTTTATATACCATGATTGATGCTTTTATTTATAGTATCATATACGTTTGTGGATTTCACTCATATTATATATACTCAAAACTATGAAATTGCTCACCAACATACGTGTTGACAAATGTTATTTTATGCATGTTACAGGTTTGATTATTACTTGAGTTGGAGTTTGAAGACGTCATTCTATTTTGATACCGCGAGGTTATTAGAAGAATGAACAATATCTATTTCTTATGTTTTGATGTTACTTGCATAAACAATATGTGTTATTTTGGTGATTGAATAAAATTAATGAGTTGATTAAATATTGTCACTTTAATAGTGTCTTGTGTATTTGTCCAATCACGTTGCACCTCGGCATGTTCCGCCTTTGGTCGGGGTGTGACAGTTATAACGTATTAATATTATTGATTACTGGTTTACGTTATGGTCTACGGGTTTTAAAAGCATTCAATCGCGTTATTAAACGAGTTCTGACAATAATTGGGGTTCGCCGGAGTTGATTGGGCCGCCGCCGGCGCGGCTGCCGAAAATACGGGAATCAGGGACCGGGGTTGGGTAATATTTATTTAATTAATATATTTTAAATCATATTTCCATTTCTGCCCCCTCAAGTTTCAAGTTCTATTAAATAGAAAATAAAGTATGATTTACAAAATGAACCTTGGACTTTAAAATGTTATATATACTTAATAAAAGTTATATGCTTTGATTTATTTTCATATAATACCCGGATAGTTCGGGACTCGTTTAAGTACGCATGTTTGACCTTGGAGTTTCGTTATTGAACAATACAAAATAGAAAAAAAAAGCGAATAGTGACTATAACACGTCGTAAATATTATTAAATAAATAAACGGTAATTATGTATATATAATAAACGAATGATACGAATGCATCGAAACATAAAAATGAATCGGTTAACGAACATAAAAAAAATACATAAAACGAAACTTGGATTATATTTATATTAATACATATGTTTATAGATAAGAACCGAAAATTTAAAATGGGTCGGATTTTCAGGTTTGAAAAGTAACGAATGTTACACGGCTCAGCTCGGGCGTGATAAGACTTGGCTCGTTTCGACCCTTTTAGTGATCCGATCTCAAGTAGTGAGGGAGCAACTCAACTCGTTTGCACCCTTAACTTGTAGGCTGTCTTTTCAAATGATAAGCGAGCCATCTCAGATTATAATCAAATAATTTGTTATACTCTTTTGGTATGTTATGATATTATTTGGATCTTTTAAATGCTTTACTTTTTGTTAACAGCAAGATAATTTTGACATGTAAGAACAACTAACCTAGTTACCTTCTGTCAACCATTGACCAGAAGGAAGAAAATCCATCGTTATACAATATATATAACAAAATACAGGACATGCATTATCTTAGATAATATTGTTTTTTATTTTTATTTCTTAATGCCTTTAATGCAAAAGTAGTTAACATTCATGTATGATTTTGAATCCATCCTTGGAACGTTTTGGGCTTCAGTTCCAAACACGATTAGAAACACGACATAAAATTATTATTTTTTGGGTCTAGTAAACAGTTTAAGTTGGTCGATTTAACTTGTTTAGTTGAACAGTTCAACTCTTCAAGGCGTCAAACTGTTTGACCCATTTATGACAACTCGTTCACGGTTCATGGTTCACAACTTCATTACAACCTGCTTAGATGTAGAAGAAAAGATTTTGTAAGGTATGTGGGTCTTTATGTTCGGGTTTGAAACACAATGATTTAGCTTGTTATGTATAACTCTTTTAATAAACGGTAGACAATATATTTAACTTATTTAATTTAATTTAATGAATTGTGATCCGTTGACATGTTTAACCTGCTAATTAAGCGCGCTGATAAAATGAAATATATTAAACAGTTATATTATGAGATTTATTGACTAGTAAAATAAATATCTAATAATTGGAATTTATAGTCGATGCCACCAACTAGTCAACTACAATTGCCAATCCTAGTCATCGTCCGCCCTTGGAGAGAGGTGACGAAGGCGTAACGACAAGAGTCAAACATTTGATTTCGTATATTGAAGTCCTTGACAACTTTGAATGAATGATTAATTCGATTATAGGAAGAAATTGAAGTATGTCTATTACAATTTCCTTCATTTCTCAAATCAAATATATTACTCTCTTTTGTTGGTAAAAATTTCTCCTATTGTGTATCGTTTTGGCGGCATGGCCGAGTGGTAAGGCGGGGGACTGCAAATCCTTTTTCCCCAGTTCAAATCCGGGTGCCGCCTCATCAGCAAACGAATCGGAATCTCTTATTCTGTTCTGCTGATATAACTCAACCTAATTTTACCCAGCCAGAACAGAATAAGGGGACTGTTAATACTTGGTTGATTCTAAACATCCGTTCTGGGGATTTTGTAAAAGATTGGAAATCGGAAATCTTTGAATCCAAAATGAAAAGAAAGATTTGACTTTAATGTTTGATTTTAATGGTCGAAGCAAGACTTCCCGATTTCTTTCTACTACTAATGTAATGTCTACGAGTTTCAATTCGAATAAACTTTGAAAATCAATTGAATTTTATTTAATTAGAAATATAATTTAGATTTCAGTTCAAATGAAGTTTAATAAACCAAACGCTATCCAAAAGTATTAAAGTGTTAAAAGGGTGCATGAAAGTTGAAATAATATGATACAAATAAGGGCTTTTTTTTTAAATGACGAAAATGTTACTCCATTCTATATCAATAGATCTAAACTATCTATTACCCAAATTTGAACAAAGGCGTCCCCTAGAAGACACGTGTAACATTATTATATTTTTTATTTATTTGGATGCAATAATATATGTAAGTTCTTAGCAACATGCACACTAAGTAATAGTTATAAAAATGTTGAAATGTTGGTTTTTAATTTATTTCTTTTGAATAATTTGTACGTCCTATTTTTGTTATATTGTTCCCTTATGTTATTAATACGTGTTTGTGTTGTATACTCAACACTAGTTTTTATTTTATTTTCTTTTGGTATTGTCGTTTTCGCCTCTTTAGTTCGTAACCTACTTACCTACTTAAGGATTGACAAAAATCAATTTGGCATCTCCGTTCCTAAACCAAATATTAACTTTCTAGTTTCGAATGATTTATTATCAGAATGAATTGTCCCGAGGGGTTTTTCCTTTTTTTACTAGAACGGCGACCCTTTTTTTTTATGTTTAGATCACTACACTCTCTAATTTTGAGAGTCTCGTTGCCCCATTCTGTTCAGGCTATGTTGTATTAATCGGGCTTACGTTGGCTTCAAAGTTTGACTTGGGTGTTCCCCGGGAAACCATACCGTCGGCTGCCACTTGACAGACGTGTCATCACAAGAGCAGAACTATCTGGTGTAACACACGGTGAGACGAAAAGTAAAGTGGGCTTGGAATCCGAACTGACAACCTCGCTAAGCCTAGCTTAAATCATTCATTGTTAGTATATATCCAAAGTGACACGAGTGAGGATCGAACTTGGGTCTCCACTGAAAAACCCAAACCTTCCTAAGAATTTATCTAAATCATCTTATTAAACAATTTTGTTGGCAAGTTATTACATCCATTCAGCTTGCGGCAGAACCGTTAATTGTGTTTTTATCACGGTCATTATTATTTAGTGTTGATACTGTTTTGAATGTTTACTAATTTTTTTTTTGTGTTTCGTGTCGGTATTGTATATACAACTGTATATGTTTTCATTGACATATTATTTTTTTAAATTTAGTGTCAGGATTGTAACAAACTTAATCCCTTGTCATTGGGGTTGTGGTCCAATGGTAGAGGCAAAACTTCTAATACACTAAGGTTTGGGGAGGTTGTGAGTTCAAAACCCATTTCCAACAAGGGATTAAGAAATTCACCTTTCAAAAAAAAAAACAACCGAACAGTTTAATGCATCGTCCCAACTCACAAGGGTTCGAATGGATAAACAATAACCAGAACGTTAAAGTGGATGTATCAAGTCCAATGGATTAAAACACCAAATATGGTCCAAATTGGGCTGTTGGGTTACTATGCGTCCTGCCACTCCAGGCCTTACCCTGGTGGGCCCTATCCTTTTAAGGTATTTATACTTTTACATAGAGGTGATAAAAACCTCCAACCACATAAAAAAAATCCGGAATTAGGTTTTTTTACCCGGGTTTTTACTATCGAACCCGTACACGACCCTACTTATAGGGTACGGACATGATATGCATTTCAGTATAAAAAAAACGAACCCGGAGTCGGACCCGATGTACTTGGTAATAACATAAAACCGGAACCGGTTCCATACTCGAAACCGGGTGTTTCCAATACCAGAAATCAGGTTTTCCAAATACTCGATCTATATCCGAAATTACTTGAAAAATATCCCAAAAAAGTCAAGCCTCTTAAAAAACCTAATTTATACCCGAAAATTGGGTATTTACATACCCGGTTTAAGATTACCCCATTGTATATACAACCCGAACCCGGTGCCTATGGTATGGTTATTAAAGACAATACCTGGACCAGAACCCAACCCGGGTATGGTAAATACCATATTTTTCAATACCTAGTCATACCATATCTTAAATATATTCAGATTTTTTACGATAGATGGTATCTTTATCTTTTCGGCTTTAAGACAATTAACCAGTCTATCTCTTCTTAGCAAAATCAACTTGTTAATTAATTAAACATATTCACTAGTTTAACGAATTGATCTGCTTAAAGGTTTTCATGTTTGTAAATATGTCTTGACTCTTATGAGACAATCACTGATTTGTCCCATAAGAGTACGCCCGTTAATAAGGGATAGCATATTCACCGTTCTGCTCTGATTGGTTGAACTAATGTTTGATTTGATGAGTTACCTCGGACTTATAGTATGGGATTATCTTTGTATAAATATCTAGGTTGAATGATTTAGCTTTAGCTCTTTAGTCTAATTTATATAGCTGTAAACCTTGATAGATTATTTGCATGAGTAAAATATCTAGACTAGCAGTCTACTGTTTCCTTATCAATTATGTGATACATTTCCTCTTCACGAAGAAAAGTCTATTTATAAATATCCTTATGTTTCTTCTTCAAGAATAAACATCAGTTTAATTATAACATTTGTATGTAAAATTAAACATTTCCTAGTCATAAATAAACGCTTATCTAATGAATTCCTCTTAATGAAAAGTTAAAATGAATATTTAACTTTTCAAGGTTTAGACAATACCCCCGACTAGGGTCTAAGTTATGTATTAAAATAACTTAAGCAGAACCACTACCATAACACGGGTATCTGGAGTATACATCTTAATTTGAGCAACACTTCTACTATAGTCGGGTGTAGGGAACAAACGTCAGAACTTTGGGGCTCGTGGACACGCACTACGAGGCTCGATGATTTGTCGGATTGTCGTAACGGGTTAGGCACGAAAACCAAGGATAAGTGTGTGAGTGTAAAGGTGTTCGGGATGAATGGTCGTCACCCTGACCCCCCCTTTTATAGGTTACCCACTTCGTCGCGTATCACGATGGAGGATAGGGCAAGCTGTCGCGTAGCGCGACACCTTCTTTAGCCGTCTCTGAATATTTTAATATGTAACATAGCGCAACGCCGCCCACTAAGGTTGATGTGTCAGTCCTATTCTTGTCACGTGTCGCCGAGTCATCGACATGTGGCGTGCCAGTTGTCCTGGTTACTTACTGGCTACGTCGCGGAGCGTGCTGGCCAAATGGGTTGGGTCTTTGCCTAGCGCGACGTGGCCCAAACTTTCAGATAATATCTTTGTCCTTCGCATATCGCGATGGACTTGAATAATACATCGGTAGAGCGACGTGCACCCGATTTATGTTTTTCTCGTTTTTTCGTGTTGGTTTTCGTTGTACGTATTTGGGGTCTTGGTTTTTAATTATTTTTTAGAATATTTTGGTCCTTCAAGTTTCAAAGTTTGACCCAAAATTTTTGGGATGTTACACCATTAAGTGCAAAGGCATGAAGGAGCTTGACTGCAAAACCCGCCCGCCAAGCAGAGACGAAAGTTGATGTGCTAAAAGTAGTTATATGAAAACCCGTTAATCTAGACACTAAGTAATAAATTATAGACTCTTAAACTTAACTAAAACTCTTAACCAACAAGTGTATCGGTCGAATCTAATACAATTTAGTAAGTCCGGATATCAAACCCACAGACTCTTTAAATTACGTAAATTAACTAAATTAGACTCAACTACAAACACGAATATATATTTATTATTACTAGAAGGTTTACTAAGAACTAAGATAAACTAAAATAAAAACTAATTAAATAAACCTCAAGACAACTCGACTTAGAACATGTACTTAATTCTGATGATAACAAACAACCACCTAGGCTAGTATCCATAATGCATCAAATAACAAATGGTTGGGAAAATGCTAAGTTATGAAACCGAGATCTTAAAGTATTCACTTAAGAGGAAACCAAACAACCCTTGACCCTTCTCAGGTAGACATCTATGAAATTCTAATAAGTTATTAAAAATATCGGTTTAATTAGACTCGCTTATGGTAGCTAATTTATTATATTATAAGTACCTTTATAAGAAAGCATACCTTACCGTGCAGAAATCAATGGTAGTTTAAAGAATTCACTTGACTAGATAGACAAGGCAACTAAATCAAACATAGACGGACTCCTTACAAAGAACTAAATATAGCAATTCTTAACCAAGACCTATCACATAATCTATCACCTTACATTTATTTAGATTAGCAGCACACTTAAGTCTACTTGATTAATTATGATTGTTTCTATAGTTTTAATGCATATAAACCACAAACTAGTCAAAAACACACAATAGATGACCTAACAGAATTCTATTATATGCCAGACAATCACCAAAGACTCAGTGAAACAATAAAACTCACCAAACAAACCTAAGCACATGTATACATCGAACGTATAACAAGAAACCTTTTACTTAATCATAAACCTTAAACAAAACACATAATCCAAATTAAAATCCAATGTCAACTAAAGTTTATTATAAGCCTAAGCAGTCTAAGGGTTTAGCCAACAATCATACTAAAGAACAAAAGAAAATAAATAAGTTCAAATAATGAATTCATGACGAAAACAATAAATTCGAACCAAATAATAATGTTGTTTGGATGAATATGTGTTAAACCCAGACATTCTCTGCTTAAACTAACTGCTTTTTCTTCAATATAATATTGTTTGATGTTGCTTCAAAAATCCTTTGGCTCTCTAATTAATTTTTGGCCTCCTGCTCTCCCAACCCTTCTGTCTCGTCACATCTATATATAGGTTGTTATCTTCTGTTTCAAGTTAAAACACCCAACCAATTGTTTACAATTCTAGAATAATAATAATTGAGGCCCATCTAATGTATCCTTAAACAAGGAAAGTTCATATTGGCTAAACATGCAAAAGGCCCATGTTCATAAATGTTAAACGAGCCCAACTCCTATTAGTTTTTGCCTTTATTCTAGTGCGCTTATTCAGTTAAATGATTTGTGGTGCAATTTGAGCTCAATCTCATGTGCATTTGTATTGTATAATCTTGCATTATTAAGTCAACTACATCACAAATTCAAACACATGAAATCAACATTTATATTAAAGGATTATATTTAGTGATGCTTTTATTATTACGAAGCATATTCAAAATTCTAATTTGTTAAACAACATTAACTCAAAAGAAAACCGATAGATATATAAAATGTTTAAAGTTTTACATGTTTGTCACAAGTTTAGTAAAAGTACTCTATTTCAATCCATTATCTTTTAGAATCTTAAAAACTCACATATGAACCAATTTAAATAATATTCAATAAAATCTAGCTCAAAAATATTTAAAAGTGTGAGAATATTTATATAATAATATGTATATTTTAGACCATATCAAAAGTCGACCTTAATGATCCGATGGTGCCGAGTGGAAGGACCGTCGCTCAACGAATAAAAGTTAACCCAGGGAAAACATAGTGATCTTCCCATATGCTCACATTGACGGGAGGGTTTAGCGCCTTGATATCGACTCTTCGCCACCTGGGGTTGTAGAATGTTCCAAGGGTTGACTTTTCACCCATTAAAGCGGTTCATGAGCTCGATTTCAAACATCGTAAAGTAGTTTAGTCCATGTCCGGTGTGGGTATTAGAGCATGAGAAGGCTTTTCCCTAGTACGAGAGGTTGGGTAGTATATACCTCCGGTGTACGAGTTATCGTGCCCAATGTAAATGTTGGATAGCCAAGTACAAAGCGAATAACTACTTAAAGTATATAAGTAACAAGCTCACCTCAAGATGATATGATGTTTCACTATGAATGACATAAAAAAAGAACATTATATACAAAATTAACATGAATAAAACACGTTTTTTGTATTATAGTTTCGTAAGAGATGGATGAAAACTCCATGAATCCATTGATGTTAAATGAATATGTGAGAATAAAATTGTTATTCATTGATAAATTCATTTTGTCTTTATCATCTTAGATCTATATATCGTTTATTGAATCTTACCACATTCATATCATATATTCAAAACATGTATATAAATTGATTTAATAAAAAAAGTAGTTATGATTTCATTAAATATATAAATATATATATTTAATTATATTAACATAAATACCTACATATTTTTAATCACTATAATTTAGGTAATTAGTTAATTGATTAAAAAATGATTAAACATGTGTTGACTACACTTACATAAATATTTTTCATTAAAAGTTGAAAAAAAGTTTGTGCGAAAAATTTATTTTATAAATGAACATACAAGAGATACGTGTCCATAATAATAAATTACTATTAGTAATAAGTTTTTAATCGGATAGAAATATTAGTAAAGGTAAAAGTAATTATAATAATCCAAGCATCTATCTATCAATCAATCCCTCTTGTCTTCCCTGTTAATCATCAAACCCTAGCTGGGCAGAGTACGTATCCATCCGGGAATCACCAAAATCTCCGGCCGGCAATTAATAATATTTTGCACTTTTCTCTTCTTTTCTTCACCAACAAACTCCACGCATTTATTCAGCACCCAGAACCCTAAATTGCAGGTTCCTTTCTTTCATTTCATTAACCATTACTTGTATCCACTATTCGATTCTTTAGTTATCTCATAAATTGAACTTTGATCTATCAATTCACATTTTGCTCAATCTGGTAGCTTGTGGTGATTACGGAAATCAGCTTTAATCAATTCATCACAATACAGTAAGCTTGGTAATCAAATTACTTGCTTGATTCATTATTCAACTCATGATTTATTTGTTTTAGTAATGTTTTTTTTTGCCTTTGTTTAGATAGATTAATTAATATTATAAATGCTATTGATTTCTACAGGGCATCCACTTTTATGTGATGAGCAGGTTGTTCCTTCTAACAGACCTTTATTAATCGATTAACATAAGGTACATTCTTTTTATTGCTCGAATTATTATTATGTTCTTTATCTATGTTAAGTGCTTATGTATTAAGCATTAGTCAAATATGTATATAACCTTCATTTTTGTGGCCTGTATAGTTCTCCTGAAATTACAATACAGTCGTTGAAGAATAATCCTTTGCCGTTGGTTTTATTTTACAGATTCGTGTTTGATTATTGCTATTTGTTGTTTTTTACTAGGCCATGCGTATCCTGAAGCTGCAATGTTGATACGATAGCTTACGATAATATGGTAAGACTAAGATACCTGAACCAAACGTCAATTAGGGCTCTTTTATCTCCTCTCAATGGCAGTAATACCCTCTTCAGTTATTCAACAATAACAGCATCTTCAACAGCCAATGGCGTTGTGTTAAACCCAATATTCTCATCATCCAACCCATTACCAGTCAATAAACTACACGCACAAGATGTCGTGGTCACGTTCCAAGAATGGTTCAAATCAAACGGGAACCCGTTCCTCGATCGCATACTCGAAATTCTACGATCTCACACCAACACTAACGAAAATGGAGATTTCGCGTCACAACGTGAAGCAGCTGACGTGGCGTTATCCCAACTCAACCTTTGTTTGACCGAATCACTCGTTCTCGACGTGTTGTATTACGATAAAGATGTGTTATCGTGCTTAAAGTTCTTCGATTGGGCGGGTCGACAACCTGGGTTTCATCACACGCGCGCCACGTTTAGTGCCATTTTCAAGATTCTTTCAAAAGCAAAGTTGATGTCTTTAATGTTGGATTATTTAGATAACTACGCTAAACATCGAGGCTCACATAAAACGAGTTATCACACGATTTTGGTTATGGGTTATGCGGTTGCGGGAAAACCCGAGATGGCACTTCACTTATTTGGGCGTATGCGTTATCAGGGTATTGATTTAGATGATTTTGCGTATCACGTGCTTTTAAACGGTCTAGTGGAAGAGAATTGTTTTGAAGGAGTTGAGTCGGTTGCAAAACAGATAAAGATGCGCGGTTTTGAATCCGAGGTGACTCATTCGATACTGATCAAGGGTTTTTGTAGGAAAAAAGAGTTTGATAAAGCTGAAACGTATCTTCGAACGGTTATGAATAGTGGGGTCAAGTTAAAAACTGGTGGTTACATTGTTGGTTCGCTCGTTGATGGTTTATGTAAAGACGATCAGTTTGATAAAGCCGGGAAATTAGTGGATGAATTTGGAGAGTTTCATGTGTATGATATATGGATTCGCGAGCTCATGCGGGCCCGGAAGCTAGACGGGGCGATGGAGTTTTTGCAAAAGACGAAAAACCCAGAGTTTGTCGTTAAATATGTTCCGGATGTTTTTCGTTACAACACGTTAATATTAAGGCTTTTGAGAGAAAACCGTCTCGAAGAAGTGTGCGATTTAATAATCGAGATGCGGGAAAATAATGTACCACCCGACGAGTTAACGATGAATATTGTTTTATGTTTTTTCTGCAAAGCGGGATTGGTTGATGTTGCTCTTAGGTTATATGATTCGCGAGGCGATATCGGGTTATCGTTAAGTAGTATGACTCTTAATTATTTAATGAACACGCTTTGTGGTGACGGAAGCGTTGTTGACGCGTATCGCGTGTTAAAGAACTCGCTTGAGCAAGGTTATTTCCCTGGGAAAATGACGTTTTCGATCCTTGCAGATGCGTTATGCAAATTGGAAAAACTTGACATGATGAATGAGTTGTTTCTTGTAGCATTAGAGAATAATATTATATTGAGTGATAGAATTCATGAAAGTTACATAAAAGCCCTTTGTAGGACCGGTAGAGTGGAAGACGGTTATTTCATACACGGGGAGCTTAGTCGTCTTAACAAAGTAACAACCATATATGCATACAACAGTTTGATAAACGGGTTTATTAAATCGAATCGTGGCGATATCGCCACGAAACTTTTGATTGAAATGCAAGAAAAGGGCCACGAACCGACGCGTAAGTTATTCACATCGGTTATTAGAAGCGTATGTGAAATGGAGAATCCCGAGAAACAGTTTCAAAAACTGTTGGAGACACAGTTATCGCGTCGCGAACTTGATTGTGAAATTTTTAATATTTTTATCGAAGGAGTCGGTCGCGCTAAGAAAGCTGACCTGGCACGGCAGATATATGAGATGATGAAGAGAAGTGGAATTAACCCTAATATGCGGTCAGACCTTTTATTGTTGAAAAGTTATTTAGCGAGTGAGCGAGTATCCGACGCGTTAAACTTATATTATGACATATTAGAGAAACGAAAAATAAGCCGGAAAGTGTTTAACGCGATGGTTACGGGCCTTTGCAAGTCAAACAAGCCTGGGCTTGCACTAGGAGTCTTTTCAGAAACTCGTGAGAAGGAGAAAAACCTGAGACCGAGTCTCGAATGTTATGAAGAACTTATATATGCTTTATGCAAACATAAAAAGTATGAAAAAATCGTACCTTTAATCAACGATTTACTCGGTGTGGGCCGACCCTTGTCATCATTTATCGGTAACAATTTGCTTTTATGCTCGTTAAAGGATCATGAGTTATATGAAACATGGGTCGACTCGACTCCCCCTACTGAGTCAACTGAGTTGACTCAGTCGTCTCCAGTTTGGAGACTCGGTGAGCTTATCGGTTTGTTTTCTGACCGTTTTAGAGAAGATTTGAATCCTGATGACTTGGAACAAGTGGTTAGAAGCTGTTTTTCACTCGATGTGTATTCGTATAATATGATTCTAAGGAAATTGTGTATTAAACAAGTGGATGATGCTTCTAAATTGTTTCAAAAGATTTGTAAAAACGGGTATGAACCGAATCAGTGGACTTATGAAACTATGGTGCATGGTTTTTATAGAAATGGTAGGAAAACCGATGCTGAAATTTGGGTTGAAGAGATGTTGCGAAGAGGGTATAATCCGAGCGAGTCGACTAAATTGTTGCTTTAAAGATGATTATAGTTGCAGAGATAGATAAAAGGTACAATAGTTTTGATTAATATCTAGAATTTATTCATGTCTTTGTGTACTATTATTTGGGATACAAAGTTAAATTTTTTAAAAGCTGACTTAAACAGAACATATATGAACTTCGGTTACTTTAGTGATTTTTTTTTAAGTTGGCTTATTTTAAACAAATATAAAACATGGTTACAGTTTAGTAAATTTTGTTTTTTCATGAACCTCCAATTTCAGGTTAAACTTCAAAAAATAATCTCTAAGTTGTAGTCAGGTTTCATATATCTTCCATTTAGGTTTATTTTGATTTCTTAACATTTTATAAAAACATCACTACATTGGAATACCAATGAAAGATGAGTGTTTTTTTCCCTACAAAAAAGGTTGGTCGACTTCAGCGAAACACTTGAAAAACTTGGCTACTCTTAGTTGAAATATTTCTTGGTCTTCATTTATAGATTAGTAGTTTTATAAAGTATTGGATATTAAATTAAATCACGTCTGTTTAAATTCGTATTTGTTTACAAAACTTATGAAGTTACTTTTTATTAATTTATTTCTTATTCAATAGAGTATGGAACCAATCTTGTTTTGTGCATATGAAGGGTTGATTCTTGATGTTGAACTCATTCTTGCTAAAGGTTAAGAAGAGTATTCTTATTGGCTATATACATTTAAAGGTATTATTGACATGTGTATGATTCTTATGTGTTAGTATTAGCTTCATAAGATAATCTCTTAATATTTGTTTCTTTTTTATTGCAGTTAACTGGGGGACCAAGAATCGACATCCATACGCATGAATACAAACGAGTACCCAGAACTAGACTAATGCCAATGCGAGAAGAGAATTTGACTAAGAAGTCAATAGTTTGACGAAAGGTCAACTGCCGTCGGTACATGAACATGTAAACCTTAAATTAAACCATAATTTTGTGTTTTCAGCGCCTGTTTGTCGTTCATATGCTCTCTAATTCTAGAGCTTGGAATCACTTTGTTTTATTCACATAAGTTTTGTTCCATTTAAAGTTCAGATTTTCTCTAGTTATCAATCTAATTACGTTATATTCTGCTGATTTCTTACTGCTGCATGCTTAACCATTTTTCTAATCAATTGATTCAAGAACTAGTTATGCTACCACTTGTTAGGATTTAATAATATGATTGTCAAATTGTTCAATGTGTATGGCGAAATCATAACAAGAACAATACATAACTGCAACAAACTTCTTTGTATTTATCAAGTGTTATTATACAAAATTTCAATGCTGTCACGTTTATTTTAACCCTAGAACATCTATTTATACAACGAATTTATTAGAAAATAAATATAAAATATAAACTATAAAAATTTCTACCATGATCTCCAAATGTTGGTATCTTGTGTAAAGAAACTTAATATTAGTTGTAATCAACTTTTGGTTCTACTTTAAGTTCAGTATCAGCTTAAGTTTAGTGCAAATACTTTCCATATACTTTTATATTAACAAAAGGTTTGAGTAACTATATTTAGAGATGCAAATATGAAGAAACAATAGTTTAACCTAGAGGTCAAACCTGAGTCTAGCCTAGAGGTCTAGCTTATGTCTCAACCAGGTTTAGGGTTAAGGGTTAAGTCTGATCTCCACTATTTGTTTCTAGTTAAGCTTGCAAAACATAACACCGTGAGCTCGTTAAGAAGGGGAATAGAGGGGGTCTTCTCGTAACCACCCTCATGTGTGTCAATAAGTACAAGTGCTTAGAGAGTAATTGCAAGAGTGAGAGAGTGAAGATCCTTGAATCGTTTGTTTGAGCGTGGTATTTATAGCCGGTGGAGATAGAGTAGGATTGACCAAGCTGTCACCATCAGTAGAATCTTCTATTCTTGTGGGGGAACGCGTACGATGTTTCTGATTGGACGTGACAGCTGGTTATGGGAGGAGCCGTTGGCGGGAGGTACAGTGTTGTCATTTTGTTATTGATCCATCGTGCAATTGCGGTTGTCCTGTGTCCTTGAGGAATCTTGGACTGTGATTGGCTATTGGACCTATAAGTATGTACTGCTTTTCTCCTCCGCAGGTGGTGCCCGCGAGCTTCTTGTAAGTTGATTAGGACGTATGCATGGGTAGTAAGGGCTATCCCATGGAAGATATCCAATACCATCTTATGGTGTATCTGAATTCGCTGAATTCGCAGGGTGGGCTTAAGACCATATCTCATTCTCTCTTCAAAATACAATTTTTTTTTGAAAGGCATTCAAAATACAAGTTAGTTAACAAGTTTTGGCAATATGGGTTAACAACCGAAACCAGTTTATCACACTTTAAAACTTAACCTAGGAGACCGATTGGGTTAATAACGAACCAATTAACCGAAATAACCAGTTTATAAAAATAAAAATCAAAATCAATTGAATACTAAAGATAACTCAATAAAGTTGTCTTTTCATTTATTTCAAAAATGTATACTTAACAAATAGTAACCTCATTACAAAAATCATACAACATCACGAATACATTAACAGAGCATAATCACAATTATCTTTGTTTAGTGTTTATTCATGAGTTTCGGGGAATTTGGTTGACATGATTGTAAGCCAAGTTAGTTTTCATCGTCTTGCATTGGTTTGCCAAATGGGCTCTCAATGTAGAGTTGGACGTGACTTTGAGAAAAACATGACAATTCTTGCATCAAGTCCTTTCAATACCTTTTGACGTTTGACATGAATTGAATTTTTTTTATAAAAAAAATGGGTTGCATCATTGTTGGTACTATCGTCATCGCGGGTAGTTCACTTCACTTAAGGAAGCACCAACACCATGGGCAGTTACAAACCGGTTTCTCAATTTTCAGCTGTGAATCAGTTTCGGTTACTAACCAGTTTGAATTTAATTAATTCGATTTGCACCTCTAACTATATCGGAAATGAACTTGACAACTAGTTTTGACATACTCTTGAATTTACGTTAAATGAAAATCCCAGGTATCTATTATTATTAAAATTAAAATGATAGTTAATTATTTTTTAGAGTTGGGCGTTTTCTAATTTTATTTATTTTGATGATTATTCACCGGTCGAAACACAAGAATGTTCTAAAGATAATTACAAATCAAGGGTCATGTATTTCATGATTTCTCATTCACTCTCAAATGTATTCATTTACTAAAATGCTGATTTATTAAGTAAAATTTTAAAAGAAAACATAAACGAAAGCCAATATATATAGAGATAGTTTTAAATATATATATATATATATATATATATATATATATATATATAAAGGAAAAAAAAGAGGTTAATTGAGGTCTGTCGTCATTTTTATATATATATATATACAAATATATATATATATTTGCAGCCAAATAACTAATAATTTGTGTATTTATTAGTTATAATTACTTTTATATATTTTAATAATATATAAAAGTAATTCTTTTATTTATCAAGAATGTTCTAAAGATAATTACAAATCAAGGGTCATGTATTTCATGATTTCTCATTCACTCTCAAATGTATTCATTTACTAAAATGCTGATTTATTAAGTAAAATTTTAAAAGAAAACATAAACGAAAGCCAATATATATAGAGATAGTTTTAAATATATATATATATATATATATATAAAGGAAAAAAAAGAGGTTAATTGAGGTCTGTCGTCCTATGACATACGTCACATACTTGATAGTTGATACTTCTCCTGAACCTTTTAATCTTCATAAATATGCACATTAAAGCTAATAACTTAAAATACACAATTCGACTCTAATAACTTAAAAAGTCAATTTTCCAATTTCATCACACTAGATACTTTAATTGTATCTATTTATATCTACTAAATACATTTTTAATGTTATTATATATATTCTTTTGGTAGAAAAGGTAATTCCTTGTTTGATTTTTACAGCACAAAGTAATATCTATTGAATAGCGATGATAATGAAACCGGTCACATGTCGGTCGAGTAATTATCTGATAATTAACCAAGACTATCTCTATAGCTTAAGCCAAGTGAGAGAGATGCATTAGACCTCCAATATAACGGGTGCTATTATTCATTTCCATGGCTTTAGGCTTCCAAACTTTAAAGCATTTTAAAAAAAGCCTCAATTTCAGTATTCGCTTGAAGCCTCAAAAAACGTTAAGCTGACCCGGTAATCAGTCGTTGAGTATAAGGAATATATACTAATGCCATTAGCTTACTATTTAGTTTTCATATAGTTTTAATGAATACATAAGGGAAACATACAAAACCTAAAAAAAATACTGTAGTATGTTAGGAGGTTACTCTATTACCCGCATATATGCTTTGGTTAACTAAACCATGTATCAAATAAGATCATACCCGTTTAGCTTTTTAGAACAAATTTCATACGTGGTTTATATTTGTCTAATACCCATGGTAGACGTTTTGCATTTGTCGCCGGGTTAGGGTTCTTGTCATATGTAATCATGGGTTCCTTTGTTCTTTAGGGGTCCTCCAATTTTCATCATATCTTTTTCTTTCAAAGCATTTAATCGTAGGTTTGATCTTTTTATTTTTTTCTCTCTAATAAAAAAGAGATACTACGTACAATACTTATTTATGAAGTTGAATAATGGGTGTGACAAGTAAGGCCACTCGTGGTGACATTCATATAAGCTAGGTGAGTTATTCTCTTTAAGCTTTAAATCCGTATTATTATCATTTGTACTACAAATACTTCTGTATATGACCTCCAGAAGTCACTCAACACATAACGAGTGCCTTTTGAAAATGGCGAAAGGCACATTTGTTTTGTGTACACTCCTGCTACTTTTTATTCTTGCTATCTCAGGTACATGCTTGCGGTGCGCACATATAATGTATATATGTGTGAACCCTTGGGTGGGCAAAAGTAAAATTGCACTAATTTTGACGTTATTTTACTAATCTCGTGAAAATAACGTTAAAAGTGGCGGAAGGTTAATCAGGCATCATGTGGTGGCGTTGATAGCCGAAAGACAAACGGTACATGCACCAATCAGCCGGTGTCCCGATGATTGTGTCTTATGTGTCTTATGTCCAAGGCTTGATGCAAAACTACTATCGAGCCGGGGGTCTCACCGGAAGCAGCCTCTCTGTCCCTATGGGGTTGAGGTAAGGTTGTCTACATCTTACCCTCCTCAGACCCTACCATAGCTTTGCTATTGGTGGGATATGCTGAGTATGATGATGATGATGATGATGATGATGATGATATCTCAGGTACATGCTTAATCACACTTAATTATACAAGCCCATATCATATGTTTATTATTAGTTATTAAAGAATACTATCTGGTCTTTATAATTTGTTTGGATTAAATTCGCATGCAGAAATCGAGGCTATCAGAGTTCTTGGTGTTCCGCTCCCGCCCCTCAGCCCCTTGCCTGGTGTCCCGCTCCCGCCCCTCAGCCCCTTGCCTGATGTTCCGCTCCCATTCGTGTCAACATTGAGAAACTGTTTAAAGAAAACGCACTTCCGCTGGACACCAGAAGCGGAAGCAGCTTTTCAGGAAATTCGGTCATGCTTGATCGAACTCCCAACGCTCACAGCACCAGAAGCGGGGGAGGAATTAATCCTATACCTTTCCGCCACAGATAGAGCAACCGGGGCCGTCCTGCTAGTAGAGCGAAAAGGCATCCAGATGCCAATCTACTATGTTAGCCGTGTCCTAACAGACGTAGAAACCCGGTACTCTACCCTGGAAAAATTAGTCTTAGCACTTGTACAGGCTTCAAGCAGGCTAAGACGATATTTCCAAGGTCACCCAATCAACATTCTCACCAACTTCAAACTCGCAAACGTTCTAGGCAAACCCGAATTGTCAGGACGCCTAGCCAAATGGGCAATAGAATTGGGAGAATACGCGATAAAGTACAAGCCGAGGCCAGCCATAAAAGGCCAGGTCTTGGCAGACTTTATTGCAGAAGTCCCCGCTTCGCGGGAGAAAGAGTGCCAGGAAGAGGCTCAACCCTCTCCAGCACAGGACATCGATGATGTCTGGCGACTCTACACTGATGGAGCAGTCAGCAACGAGGGCTCAGGCGCAGGGTTGAAGCTAACCAACCCAGCATGCCAAGAATACACTTACGCTATTCGACTGGATTTTCCAAGTACGAATAACGAAGCGGAGTATGAAGCATTCTTGGCCGGGCTGAGAATTGCGCGTAAGATGGGAGTGAAAAACTTGGAAGCCCACGTGGATTCCATGTTAGTAGCCAACCAAATAAACGGGACGTACACGGCCGTGAACGACACAATGGCCCTGTACCTCGCACAAGCAAAAACCCTTATGCGCGATTTTAACGATTGTAAAGTCATACACGTCAAGCGTAGCGAAAACAAATCTGCGGATGCGTTAAGCAAGCTTGAATCATTAGCCTTCACCCACTTGGGAAAGGACATCCGCATTGAACTCCTTGGAGCACCATCAGTCCCGCACAAGGAAATCTGTGTCATCCAAACCGGTACAGAAACGTGGATGACACCAATAATAAATTACCTTGCGGCGGGTATACTACCAGAGTCAAAAACACAGGCAAGAAAAATACGCTGTAAAGCACTGAACTATCAACTCATCGATGACATCCTTTACAGACGTAATTTTCTTGGCCCACTCCTAAGATGCGTGGACAACCAAGATGCTGGCTACCTCCTAAGGGAAGTGCACGAGGGCATCTGTGGAGTACACGCAGGTCCACGCGCTGTTGTAGCTAAGCTAAACAACGCGGGATACTTTTGGCCGGGGATGCATACGGATGCACTGGCATACATTAGAAAGTGTAGGTCTTGCCAACTCTACGCACCCAACACGCATCGCCCGAAGAATGAACTTGTTCCAGTCACCTCTTCATGGCCATTTCAGAGTGGGCCATCGATGTGACAGGCCCATTTCCCACAGCAGCAGGGAACGTTCAGTTTCTAGTGGTCGCCATCGACTACTTCACCAAGTGGATAGAAGCAAAACCCTTAGCCCAAACAACCGCAAAACATATCAAAAAATTTATTTGGGAATTTATTATTTGTCGTTTTGGACTTCCCCAGAATTTGGTGAGCGATAACGGCACCAACTTTGCTGACAAGAAGCTACAAAAGTGGCTGGAAGAACTTCAAATCACCCACACCTTTACCTCAGTGGCGCACCCGCAGGGTAATGGTGAGGTGGAAAGAGCAAATAAGAGCATCGTCGACGGCATAAAGAAAAGACTCTTGGAACACAGATCCGGCTGGGTAGACGAAGTTCCACACGTCCTTTGGGCAAACAGAACGCAGAAAAAGGCCAGTACGGGAGAAACCCCATTCAGCCTCACTTATGGCACTGAAGCCATGGTCCCGGTCGAAATTGGTTTACCCTCACCAAGGGTCTTGATTCAGCCAGAAGACAATAATGCGGAAAGACGGTTAGACCTTATGCTAACCGAGGAACGCAGAGACTTAGCCGCAGCGCGTGAAGAGAACTACAAGCGACAAATGCAAAAGTACTACAACACGCGGGTAAAACTCTGCAACTTCAATGTAGGAGACTACATACTGCGTAACAACGAGGCTTCGAACCAAGAACGCCCAGGAAAGCTGGCCCCGGTCTGGGAAGGGCCATACATTATCAAAGAAGTTTTGGGAAATGGCGCATACCGGCTCGAAAGGCTCGATGGCACCCCCATCCCAAGAACATGGAATGGAGCTCAATTACGCAAATTTTACATGTAGATCAATTCCAAACTTATAAAGAAAAGGCCTAGAGCCACTTCTAATGGAAATGATTCTCCTTTATCACATTGTGTTGATAGCCTTACCTTTATACTTATTCAAAACACTGATATGCCGGTATTCACCGCATAAATAAGTGGGGAAGTAAGTCGTTGCGTGTGGAAGGCGGCAAAACCCGCATAAACACAAAAAACGGTAAAAATCTCTAAGGAAAAGATGAGGAAAACCTTCACGCAGGTCAGTTATAGGTAAAGTTTGGTCATCCCACTAAATGAAAGTGACGGTCCTACCCGCACAATCATGATAGAGGAAACTGAACATCAACCTATTGACAACCGCGCGTCGAAAGGTTAACTTATTTAAAACACTTAGAAAATTTCTAAGGAAAAGATGAGGAAAACCTTCACGCAGGTCAGATATAGGTAAAGTTTAGCCATCCTACTAAGTGAAAGTGACGGTCTTACCTGCACAATCACGAAAGAGAGCAAAACTTTAACCTATCATCTGCCACGTTGAAAGGTTAACTCATCCAAACTACTCAAGAAATTGCTAAGTTAAACTAAAATATGCGTGAAACAAAGATTCAAAATAAGAGGGAATACACCCCCTTACCTTGGTAACCAAGAAACCGTAAGACAAGTGCGGGTACAGTGTCAAGGCGAAACCCTTCACATACTTAGCACCTGCAGGGAATTGAAGCCAAGAATACCTTGGTAACCAAGAAACCGTAAGACAAGTGCGGGTACAGTGTCAAGGCGAAACCCTTTCACATACTTAGCACCTGCAGGGAATTGAAGCCAAGAATACCTTGGAAGTCAAGTAACTATAAGACGAGTGCGGGTACAGTGTCAAGGCGAAACCCTTCACATACTTAGCACTTGCAGGGAATTAAAACCAAGAAGGATCTTCTGGGCCATGCTTGTGGAAAGGGAAATAACATCCCCGCATAGCGGGAACGTTGAGAACTAGATTGTTTGAAGCTCCAAGATGGAATTGGTTGTTTAACATAATTGATCACTATGTCTAAAACTACCAAAACCTCGTGGAGAATCTACACAAGTGAAACTCAACGCTCCTGACTTGCGAGGAGGTTACACACCTACCCGCATCATACCCAAATATCAAGCAGAAAAGTCGGGAATTTCTGCACGTGACATTAGGAAAACCGCGGGAAGAATCCCCACGGAAAACCTTAAAACTACAAACCCTTTTCAAAACCCCTTGCTTAAGTCCAAAAGTTCACCTCACTTATTAACAATTCATGAGAAGAACATTGGACTGGGGGGACTTGAAGAGGTAGGTCCCAGCAGAGCCCAGTTGGACCCGCAAGACTCACCTTGAAGAGGGACGTCTGCGCAAAGACCAACTGGTTCCGCAGGACCCACCATGCTCAGAGAGATGAAGACCTTACGCGCAGTACGCCAGCTGTTCCCACAGGAAAAGCCTCCCAATGGTGAAGTACCCCGCCTGTTCCCGCAGCTGCGGATACAAGCCATCAGGGAAGGCTACCCGCAGTAACAATAAGGCTACACGCACAAGGCACTAACTCTCAATAATTCAGTAATGTCATCTGAAGAAGGAATGAGCAAGGCGGGAATACTCCCGCCCAAATGAGCCAGTCCGTACGCTTCTGGAGGATCTTTTGTACTATACCTGCCAAGGTATGGACAAAATAGACAAGATCTGACCAAAGCAGCCCATCACAGGGTGACAGCTCACTGACAACAGTACGAGGAAGAGCACGCTCTAGCACAAAATGTCACTATCAGCCGCTGCCTACTCACCAACCCTCATCGTGGCACATACATAGCCTGCAGTTGGTGGAAAAGGAATAGTACACAGCCGGCCATGTCACTATCAGCCGCTGCCTATCCACCAACCACCAGCATGGCACGTGCGTAGCCCACAGTTGGTAGAAAAGGAATATTATACAGCTGGCTGTACCTGCTTGGAAACCTACCTTCGGCTATAAATACTCCAACACCTTGGAACGGTATAAACACATCTTATACCATCACATATCTTATATGCTCTAGCTATTTCTCTTAATATACACTTGTATTCAGAGCAATCTAGTCTGATTCTCACGCCGGAGGGTGGTCATAAGGAGGTACCCCCCTTTCTCAGTGACGAACTCACGGTGTCTGTTTTGCAGGTCATCAGAAGAATAACCATCTTTGCCGGACCTAACCCTCGTGGGAAACATCTACTTGACCCTAAGATTATCCGTAATCTGCCGGGGTAACTTTGTGTTTCTTCAGTTGCATGTTACAATAATATAATAAACTTTCTTTTCATACACATGAAATCCTATAACTAACTAGACGTTATGTTGAAAGATGTAAGTTGTTTATGTTGTGAAGTTCACGTACGTTGGTGTTTTCTAGAAATACAGGGGTTATACATGTATGTTTAAGAAGTTCTAAAAAGTTTTTGTCGCAACAATTCAATATAAACCAAATGGTACTTTGCCACTTTGGTCAAGGTTTTAAATAAGATTTTGTCTTTATAAAGAGTGATGGTTCAAATATGGTTCCAAAAAAAAGTTTAATAACTTGGGAGTAAAGTTAGATTTGCCTTAAAAAAAATCAATATGATACTTTTAGTCAACTCTTTTACCATAACACCCATGTTTAGTTGTTTATACCAAGTCTTTGTATTAGTATTTTAATATCATCGCGAAAATCGTTCCCAAAATTTCATTTTTAAAACTTAAAAGTATATACAGAAGCATCATTTTACAAGTTGTAAATGTAAAACTTGGAGCAATCCCAACTTGAATGACCCGAATGGTTAATACGAAAATTACAAGGGTGGTACGGAAGATCTCAAGAGGCGGTCTGGTGGAGATTCAAAGTTCATGGACCAAGTTGAATAGCTTGGTGTCATAGTTATCTTTTATTTATTATTAAATAAATTAGAAGTCTAGTTTAATTATGTTTCCTAGTTTGAGTAGGATTAGAATTGTGGGTGTTATATAAACCCATCAAAGGTTTTATTTATGCAGGGTAGAGAAGAGTAGAGAAAGAGTAGAAAGTATTTGTTCTTATTTCTTATTAATGAAAAGAGTCGCATAAACGTTTTATGCAATATCGTGTTTGGTGTTCTTGATTCACTTGTCTAAGGTTTAACAAGTGGTATCAGAGCCTAACGATCCAGGCTCGTGTTTTAGACCGGTGGCAAGTCTTGATTGAAGTAGTAGTTTCCAATCAAAACATAAGAAGCCAAGATACCGATCGCCGACAAGATACGGTTCAATATCGCTACGAGGAGAAGACTGGAGGCTACTTGAAGGTTAATTGAGAACCTGCATATCCGAAGCAAGAAAATAATTCGGAAGTTTTGAAAAGATCCAGTTTGTTACTTTTGTTGTTTGATTGAAACGTAAGTCGAAGAAAGTTTTGCTGCTATCTATTTGTGTGGTCCCCAGTGAAGAGAAAAAGAAAAGAAGGCAGGGGCAATATATTAATATTGTTTGTGGTTGCTGTCCATCGAATTACAAGAATAAAAAGAAAGGTTTTTTTTGTGGATTTTTATGTTCGTTGCTACCAGGAGGCTGAAAGCAATTTATTATTTGTTAATATAATATATTGGTTTCTTTTGATGAAGTTAATTCACTGACGTGAGCAGTTGCTCCTCAAGAATCAATATTATTACTCGAGAATTGTTTTTGTTCGTGCAAAGAGCACCACCGTCAACTAAGAAAGAAACATAATGATGGCAGAATTACAAGTGGTAGGAAGAATCAAGAAACTGAACCAGAGCAACTACAAACAATGGTTGGCATGTATCAAATCGTATCTTCAAGGTCAAGATCTTTGGCAGGTAACGAACGGTACCGAGACGAGACAACCCACGAACGATATTAACGGTAGTATCGGGAAGTGGCAGGTGAAAGCGGGTCGGGCTATGTTTATCATCAAGACGATGGTTGATGATGATGTTCTTGATCATATTCAAGATCTCGAATACTCAAAGCAAGCGTGGGATACGTTGGAGACCTTATTTACAAAGAAGAACGATGCTCGATTGCAATTAGTCGAAGGTGAGTTGATGATAGTTTCCCAAGGAGATCTTCCGATCGCACAATATTTTCGCAAGGTCAAGAATTTGTGTCGCGAGATTGGAGAACTCGATCCACAGTCTCGGGTTAGCGACGCTCGTATGAAGCGGATACTCATCCACGGTTTAAGGCCGGAGTATCGTAGCTTCGTTACCGCTATTCAAGGGTGGGCGACCCAACCAAGTATAACCGAGTTCGAGAATATTCTTGCAGGACAAGAAGCCTTAGCAAAACAGTTAGCCGGTGTGTCGATTAAAACCAAGAGCGAAGCCTTGTATGTCAGAAGAAAGGAGAAGCATCGGTCTAGTAAAAATCATAACCGTAATTGTGAGAAAGGCAAGGGTAAATATTGGGAGAATGAGAAACGTGACCGACCCAAGAAGAAAGAATGGAACCGGAAAGGCCGGGTTGACAACTATGAAGAAGATTCATCGGACGAAGAGAACCGAGACAAGGAATCAAGGTACCAACCAAAGCAGTTTCCTTTTAGGTGCCATAAATGTGGACAAAAAAGGCATATGGCAAAATACTGTCGAGAACCTAAGGAGGAAGGTAATTCAGCTGTTGTTAAAGAAGAAGAACCGTGGGATGTGGAGGCTAATATGGCCGAGGTTCAAGGAAAATACACAGTTGATACCGAATTCAAACCGAATCTGGTAGATGAATGGTTTGAAGAAGGCTCCTGTTGGTGGATAGATCAGGAAATAGTGCCAAAGTCGCCGTTAAAGGTAACAATAGAATCATCTTTTGTTATTTTGAATCTAGATGATGAGGAAATCATGGTTGAAGAAGAAAATACGGTTGATCAAGACGTAACTATGACTGGAACCGAACAAGACGAGAAAGAAATCGTGTTGAATGAAGTGCACGAGGAGGTAGTTCCGTCTCATGTTACGGGTTGTCATGGTGGAATAGAAAACGTTAAAAATCAACAAACCAACAAAGTTGATGTCGGAGTTTGCATGAGGTTCATGCAAAGTTCGGGTGATCCGAATGAACGAATGAATGAAGAAGTTGAGTTCGAGAAGGAGCATGCATCGAGTGAAGATGGAAGAATTGCTTTGAGTGCCATGATAGTTGGTCATGAAGTTGAGAAAGCAAAAGTTGTTTCCCATCTGAAAACGGGTGATGCAGTTATAAATAGTGGTAATCTCGAAACTAGCTTATTTGTCAACAGGAAAAAGAATACCGCGGGTAGTGTTATAAAGTAGAATCCAAGAATCAAGCTCAAGGAAGTGCGAGCGTTACAATGTGTGAAGGATCTTGGAGGAACAATGAAAGTTGGTATTGAGAGGGAGTGTAAAACTTGGAGCAATCCCAACTTGAATGACCCGAATGGTTAATACGAAAAGTACAAGAGTGGTACGGAAGATCTCAAGGGGCGGTCTGGTGGAGATTCAAAGTTCATGGACCAAGTTGAATAGCTTGGTGTCATAGTTATCTTTTATTTATTATTAAATAAATTAGAAGTCTAATTTAATTATGTTTCCTAGTTTGAGTAGGATTAGAATTGTGGGTGTTATATAAACCCATCAAAGGTTTTATTTATGCAGGGTAGAGAAGAGTAGAGAAAGAGTAGAAAGTATTTGTTCTTATTTCTTATTAATGAAAAGAGTCGCATAAACGTTTTATGCAATATCATGTTTGGTGTTCTTGATTCACTTGTCTAAGGTTTAACAATAAATAATTGCAACACGTAAGTTGGGTAAGTGTTTGGGATTAACACTAAAAGTAACCCGCTAAGGAAAGTGAGTTCGTATTTATACCTAGCACTGGTTTAAACACTAGCTAACGATAAGTGGCACACAATTTAGGGTTAAGTTATTATACAAAGGAGAACAAAAATGAGATTATGAGAAGGGTTTATAGCTACATCAAAAAACTTCTAAAAAAATAAAAAATAAATGAATAAAAAATCATAACTCAAAATTTAATAAAAAAATGAAAAAAGTAAAAACACAAAAACGTTTTCACCGTCTTTCTCGTTCTTATAAAAACACACACACACACACACATTGGTAAGTGAAAAAAAGTCGTTGGGGGGTTTTTGTTTATCGTTGTGTTTTGTGATTATTTTCGTCATTGATTGTGTCTTTTTTCCTTAACATTGTATCTTTTTTTCTTTATATTGTGTTATATTACTCAATATTATGCTATATTTTGTTCGGTATTGTGTCTTTTTTTAGTTATAGTTGTGTCTTTTGTTCATCTCGTCATTGTGTCTTTCATCTCGGCATTGTGTCTTTTCGTCAATTTTTTTTATTTTTTCGTTTTTTTATTGAATGAGGATGATGACAGAAACATTTTTAGTTTATTTATTTTTCTCGTTTTTATTTATATTTTGAGTTATGATTTTTTTATTATTTTTTAAAATTTATTTTTAAGTGGTTTTTTGTATGGTCACAAATCCTTTTCACACTTATCATTTTGTCTCCCTTTGTAATTTATCTTTACCGCACAATTTAAACACCTTATATTGTAATAACCAAAAATTTGTTTAATTTTTTTTTTAAATAAATTAGAAAATTTAAAATAATAATAGGATATTACTACAACATATAATTAAGAATTTTGGTGTCACAAGTGCCCTATTGGCAACATATTCATCTGTGAGTTTTTTTTGTTGTTTTTAGTTCGATTACCATAATGAACGTAAAGAAAACCGACCAAACGCCATTTTTTGTTTTAGTTCCGTTAGCATAACAAACCCCCATGTAAACCAACCAAGTTCACGCAGACTGGCTGTCTCAATGACCGTGATCGACATCGCTCGGGTTTTACCAAAGCGCAAGTTTACTGACCGACCCTCCCCCCCAATGCCATTGGTCCACCTCAATATATACATATACATACTAATTTTTATCCCCCGTATTACGAGGGTTGTTTTATATTATTTGTTTTTAATATTTATTTATTTTTTGAATTTTTATTTTTTTATTGTATGAAAGTTAATAATATACTTATGGTATGATGATAAATTGTTTCAAAAAAATTGAGATGTAATAACCCGGTTTAAAAGCTAAATGAGTTTGATGAGTCCCAAGACCCGTTTATTTTTTTACTATAAAATTAGTTTTTTAATTATAAATAATGTATATCTTTTTTAAATAAATCATATATTAATTTTTAGTATACCCCTACTTTATAGGATTTTTATATCAAATATTTGGTGAGATTAGTTTTTAATTTAATGAGATGTTTTAACCCGTTAAAGAAATATATGGGTCTGATGCGACCCATACCCGTGAATTCGGGTCAAATGCATGAGAAGCCTCCATTTAAAAATCAAGCAAATCTGGTGACTCCAAAAAAATAGGGAGCGACCACATCGCGACACATAAGATTTTTTTGTTTTCGCTTACATATATTATAGATATATTTCCTAAAAAAGTGTAGAAAGTGCGTTTTCACCATTAATATAATAAAACACACCACACTATAAACGCATTTTCCATATCCACCATCATATCAACATATCTAACGCACCATACTACTTCTTAGACACACTTCACCTTTTATTTTAACCCCACCACACACACACACACACATTTTTTAGCTCCGGTACCGTAACACACGTAATCAAAACCGACCAAAATCGTGTTGAGTTACTGTCTCAATGATCGGGAGCAACAACGCTTGGAAACCGTCCGGGTTTGCCGACCAAATAAATATCATTTTAAATATTTTGTTTTTTATACGTTATTTTGACTTTTTTTTTGTTTTAACGCTCAAATTTTACCAATGGTGTATATACAGTAACAAATGTAGCGGATACCGACCAAATTCACATCAACCCACCGTAGTAACACTTGGGTTTTACCGACGCTCGGATTTCAAAGTTGTTGCCGGCGCATTGCGCTGGGTAAAAAGAACTAGTTTGATAATATAAAATACATTATCATACACGTACATATAGAGATAAGTAGCGATTACCTTTTTGTTGCGCAACGTATTCGGTTGATAAATCATGGGTGATGTAGCGGTGACGCCGGTGAGTCAATACAAATACCATTGGTATTGGATACATTCGATATGGTACATAAACTAAACTTAAAAAGAAAATTCGTCAAACTAACATATATAAAATAAGAAAATAGCGGCACTCGTATAACTTGTGATCGGTAAAACCCGAGCGTTGCGGCGACAAGCCGACGCGTATTGATTGATGGTCGCGAACGTTGAGACGGTGATGTTACATGAATTCGGTCGGTTTTCGTTACGTTTATTGCGGTTTGATGGTTGTAGAATGCATAGTCGACCATTTTAATTACTGAGAGCGTAAATGGGTAATTGCACAAGACAATGAAAATTATGAATTGATTTTAAGGACTGGTGGTATATGTAAAAAAATTGTAATACATACATACATACATACTAGTATTGGTTCATTTAAAAATGTAATACATTATTTCATATACTGTTTTGGGAAAATTGATTATCATATGATCAATAATAATCTATACTACACCTTGACGAATGATAATGTTAACTTTTGCTAACAAGATTGTACTTGACAACTAAAATGAAAGTTATGATTATCATTGAAGTATATGCATGAATTATACTATCCTATCACTAATCAATAATAAATAACTTAAATCATTATACTCCGTTATTTTTATTTATTATTATTTCTTTTATATTTAAGTGTTTCAAATTAAGTTCTAAATAATAATATAACAAAACAAATCCTCATTAATCCTTTAATTAAATAATTAAAAACAACAAAAGAACATGTTTCAATATTCGTTTAGACGTATTATGACTTTATACGGCTGAATATCCATTTAGACGTATTATGACTTTATATTTTCCGGAAGTTTATCTTTTAGTCGCCATAACAAGTTCCGATATCATACCGACACCTTAGCATCCAAACAGTAACCAAAAAAATTCGCGAGTCACCGTCATAACGCACGGGTTTCACACTTGAACACTCCACTTAATATTAATAAAATGATTTGGCCTTCTTTATAAACCAACAAGCACACCAAACCAAAACTGGGCCATAAACATGCCACACATGACCTCTTATAACTGGTCTACTCATACAAGACAGATAAGTTTTTAATATATATAATTTTTTAAAATTCACAAATATTTTTTTTCTTCTAAAACTAGAATAAAAATATATTACCATAACCAAAGTTGCATTCTCCTTCTCCCGGTGTTGCATCCGTCACCGGCACCGGCGGTTACCTCCTCCGCCGTGGATCAAATCACCGGCGACGTATTCAATTATGTGGAAACACATATGGATTCACATATTAATATCTCTACAAACTATCTTCACTAAAGCCGAGTCAACGATCTACTTGCCTACTGATTCTGTATCTTCTGCGATGACTTCCACGTGTCCGGCGCCGGACGCTAGCCTCAACTACCGTCCGATTATCGGAATCGTTAGCCATCCCGGCGATGGTGCTTCCGGCAGACTTAGTAATGCTACTAATGCTTCGTATATTGCTGCTTCGTATGTCAAGTTCGTTGAATCGGCCGGTGCTAGGGTTATTCCGCTTATCTACAATGAACCGCTTAGTAATCTACAAGCTGTAATAATTAAATCCTTATATTTTAATCGGTTGATCTGAAATTTAATCGTCAATATTATTTGATTTAATTAGTTTGAGCATATGTTAACCATAAGTCATAACCTAGTTTTGGTCATTTAGGATTACTGAACAGTGATCGAATGGTGTTAACCGTCGGTTTTGGTTAAGTTCGGTTAATTGTCTAATGTATATTTTAATTATTTTTTTCCTTTGTTCCGTTGGAAATATGTCGGTTCCAAGCTTGGTTACACATTGTTGCAGCATAAATTTAAATGTTTGAATCTATAAAATAGAGGTATAAAATATGGAAAGTGGGGTATAAAATTTGGAAAAACACAAACATACAAGGTTCGGTTTGGTTTTGGTTAATGTCGGTTAACAAAGATACATTAACTATAACCATAACCGAATGGTTGATTTGTTTCATTAATTTAACCATAACCGATAGGTTTTGTCGGCTATGGTTAGTTTTTTCGGTTAACAGTTCAGTTCTTGCTCACCCCTATCTGTTAGTGTAATCTATGGATAGTATATGGATGCACGGCTTTTATGGTTACGGCTACCTTACAAAATCATCTGAAGTTGTCAATTTTGAATGTTACCACAAATATTGGTGGTTCTGATTAAAGATCATTACTAGAAGTATATGCTCATTCAATTGAATCAAATAATAAGTGTGATTCATTTTTGCACAAATTCTATTCCATTTGTACACTTTAATCTTGCTTTGAATGTGTTCGAGTTAATTAACTTCTACAATTGCATTGCAGAAGCTCAATTTGGTCAATGGAGTGCTTTTTACAGGTGGATGGTCTAAAACTGGCCTCTACTTTGATGTTATTGAGGGAATTTTTAAGGTATATACAATTTCATTCCCAAATACATTTAACATATTCATGCACGTTTAACATTATTGTCTTCTTTTATACTCCACTTTTTGCAGCAAGTCTTGAAGAAGAATGATGCAGGTGAACATTTCCCATTGCTTGCAATATGCTTAGGATTTGAACTCTTAACGATGATTATTAGCAAAGTAAGCAGCTGTCCACCATTATTACTTATTTTAAAGGAATATAAGCACTAGTCTTTAGTAATCCTTATCGTTTTGGACATAGTTTATTCACATGCAATTATCATTTCTTTTTCATATGTAGTGTTTGATGTCTATACTTGTTTGATACGAAAGTATTATTCACCATCTAATAATAAATTTGATTTAAACTAATAATATCCTTTTTCTGTTCATTCTGTGTTTCCTTGTTTTGAGTATAACTTTTTATTTTGTTCTTTTATGTCACTAGAACAATAACATCCTTGAAGCCTTTAGTGCATCAGATCAAGCTTCTACACTTCAATTCATGAACAACATTAATATTGAAGAAACATTGTTTCAAAGGTATTAATAAAGCTATAAGTTAACAAACAAAACTTATCGGGCTACCAAAAAGAATATAATAAAGCTATAAGTTAATGTTTGTTTTTCTTCAGATTTCCTCCTCAGTTGATTTCAAAGTTGAGTACAGAATGCCTTGTGATGCAAAACCATAAAGTGAGTACAAACATTATGTTTCATATTATGTTAAACATATACTAAAATGAGCTTAATCCCAATTAACATATTTGCATACGGGCTAATGAACCTATGGATTTGTAACTGTAACAGTATGGCATATCACCAGAAACATTTCAAGGTAACACAGAACTGTGCAACTTCTTCAAGATCTTAACTACTAGTACCGACCAAGACAACAAGGTGCATATCTTTCTCACCGATTACTATTTTCTTAAGTCTCAAAGATTTGGATTTTAAAAAGGAAAATGAATTGGTCAGGTATATGTATCAACAGTTCAATCAGAAAGCTATCCTGTGACTGCTCTCCAGTGGCACCCAGAGGTATTAAGTAATATAATAATGATATCTATTATTAATTATGCACCACAATTAGCGGGTCGGTTTTAATAAAAATGCGACAATGCAGAAAAATGCTTTTGAGTGGGGCTCTTCGATGATTCCACATTCAGATGATGCAATCCAAGTGACTCAACATGTTGCCAACTTTTTCGTAAGGTATATTCTGGATAATTCAAATGTTCTATTGTGTTTTGGAATATATTATATATGTAATGAGAGATTGTTTCTATATTTACAGTGAGGCTAGAAAATCATTGAACAGACCACCTACTGAAGAAGTGCTTGCTAACCTTATTTACAATTATAGCCCCACTTATTGTGGGACTGCTGGGTAAGTTTTCTGTTTTGCTCAAAATATGCATAATGTGTAATGGGTTGTTGTGTACAACCCGACAATATATGTAAGCAAAATGTGGGATATATATGAAATTGGACATGATATCCGAAATTTTTTTATCTTTTTTTTTATGGGTGTAGGAAAGGATATGATGAGGTTTACATCTTCTCAGAGAGTGAAAAAGTCGCAAGACTTTGATTTGTTGCGATATTGTGCTACAGGGATTGTAATTGGTTATTTCAAGATTGTAATTTGTATTTGGTATTGATGTGTCGAGTAAATCATGCATATGTTTGCACTCGATCATTGTAAAGAAATGTTAGTACCTTTATACCTGTGTTAAAATTAAAAACAATGTATATATGTTATTATCGTTAGTAGTGTTTCTTTTACCAGTTGATGTGCATCAACATATTTTGTATATCTTATCAAAGTATGAAATTGTCTACATTGATTGTAAATATTTTGTTTTAGAAGGTTATAAGAAATGAGGAATATGTTGCATTAAATAACTATAAGGTGCATAAAACTTAAAAGTGATTGGTATGAATCCACAAGTTTAGATGTGTTACGCTATAATCTTATTTGTTTTGATTAATTTAACAAGCACTATTGAAGAATGAAATTAAATGCTAACATTAAAGTCAGCTCGTTCTTGTGGCTTAAACAACGGGCCAAGTTGGAAATGTTTGAGTGGTCTAGTTAGTGTCTGACTGTCTGTTCAATTGTTCCTGGTCTAGATGATTGTTATGTATTATTTTATGTATTGTCGGATGAGTTTAGTGTTGTTTGCTGTTTGTCATGTACTTTTAGTTTGGGTCTAGCCACTTGCTAGAGCCCAATTAATAATATTGTTGTTCAAAAAAAAAATCTTGATCCTTATGATTATGGATCTAGATAGGCTATGATTAACAAGTAATGTAAGTGATATTTGAGAGGTATAAGAGTTTATAGAAAACACATAGTTAAAGGTGAAATGATATCTTTGATATTCATATATTCTGAGCATTGTTACATATATTTAGAATATATATACAAGACAATATCACATCTACAATTGTACTATTATTTCTTGTGGTCATGCACGATAGCACGTTTCTAATGGCTTAGCATGATGGACCTGTCATTTTCCAGCTGTCATCTGTTGTACGCTCATTTTTGTCTTTTACCGAGCCCTTATGTTATCTTAATCTCCTCTTGTAACAATGCTCTGAGCATGGCTCTTACGGTCGCATTTGTACCAATGCTTCTTTTAGGGTGTTACCCTTACACTAACCATGATCTTAAACGCTTCTTCTATGGACATACACAATAATTAATGCCCCTTCAGTCATATCACTTCAGGCCATATAGGACTATATGGTAAAAACTTCCATGCCCCTATATCATTATGATGCTCTAAGGCTATGTGTAATGGGAAATGGGGTTAGGAAAGGAAACAACCCCCACCTTCTTTCTGATTGGCTGGACAAAGTTGCGGCCCCATCTTTTTTATTTAACGTTTTGTACACAACTTTGGGAGACTTTTGAAGAACCCCCACCCCACCCCCACACACACAACAAATATGTTCAAATTGGAGCGAGTAATAACATTTTCTTTAGATTTAATTGGTCCGGGTCTGTTTCTGAGGTAGCCTATCTTGAACCGGTCCAGAGAAGTCACATGAGCTTGTCTAGTCCCTGTGGATGGCATACGTACATACATACATACGATCTAATCCTAGACGAGGGAAAATAATAGAAAGCGTTAAAAGGAATTGGCGGGAAATCGAAGGAACCCTAAAGCAATTAATTGCCACCAATTTCTAGATCAGTGATTGATTGTTCAGAGCCATGGCTGACCTCGAAACCCTAGGTATACTCGAAGAGATTCAAGCACTCGTCTCCGATAACCTTCAAGTGGTACGTCTTTCTTTTATATTATACCAATTGAGGCAACGGTTTGGTTTATGCTCATTTCAACAATTAATATTATTCCTTGTTAATTAATATGTCTTGTAGACTAAATAATATTATTTATTTAGGTTTTTTTGATTGTTTACAGTAACAAACCCTAAAACCACTCAGTATTGGTATTAAATTATTAATTAATATGGTGCTTATTTGTAGGTTTCTTACAAATGGTTGAGTAGGAATTTTTCAGTGCCATCTGATACTGCTAAGAGGTGAGTTTATAATTGCAGAATCATTATATTAGCTTATTATTCAAGACAATTTATTTCATCTAAAAGGCTATACTTTAAGTTATAATCTTTATTATGGATTTATTATTATGCATAGACTGCTTCAAGAGTTTGTGGAAAAGAATGGAAGTCAACTGGAAGTTATATATTCTTTATCTGGTTGGTTGAAAAATAACCCGGAAGCTTACCATGTTAAGCTTGTTTTGGGCTCTAAACTTTCAGGTTAGACTCTATAGCTATAGACTATGCAGTTGTATGTGTATGTTCAGTTTATATGTGATTTGGTTCAACCTGTCTTTTGGTTGCTTTATAAATGTTTTTAAATTTTATATCTTTGTATGCAGAAATCAAACAAGAATTTGGTGATGGTTGTTCAGTTCAAGTTTACAGTGTCCAGTCTTGTGTTCCTAAAGATCCAGCAGTTATTTGGAATGCTGAGTATGTGCAATCAGAAGAGCTATTCAAGGAGCCTGCAAATGCTGTTAACTGCTTGCGTGATAATCGGTGAGTTATTTATTTATTTATTTATACTATGTTACCATATATTTAGTTTTTGATTGTTTTTTCAGGTTTTGTGGTGTTTCAAATTCATTTGTAAAACGCAACACAGAGGGGGCACCTGTTATAAACAGCGCAGGTCCACAGTTAAAAAGTGTAGGAGTCCACGGACAGTCAAAAACAAGTTCTATTAATCAAACTCCCAACATTTTAATTGGAAAAGAAAAAGAGCAATCAAACCCTAAACCCAATCAAGCCATAAATGTTCAAAGTGGAACTCATAAAGAGCAAGTTCCTCAAAACAAAAAGAAATTACAAAATGATAAAACCTCCTCTGGGACTTCAAGCTCATTAGCTAGCATGTGGGGCCGTGCATCTGCAAAACCAAAAGGCGAGCCTGCTTCAGTCAAAACCGAAACTATTGTTCCTATTTCTAATGGTTTGTTTATTTTTAGTCAACTTTAAAATGTGGAAAGTTTGTTTTTCTGATGAAGTTGAAACATGGCAGATGCGCAGGTGCGTGCTAACGAGTCTGTAGAGGATGAAAGCAGTGATGATGGTGATGATAATCAACAAATGAACTTCAAACGAGCGTCTAATGGTGAAGGAAATAATAATAATAGAAAAAGACGGGTTGTGATGGATTACTCTGATGAAGATGATAATGTTGAAGATGCAGTGAATCTTGCATCACCAGATCCACCAAAAAAGCAAGTTTCGGTTCTTGATTCCAAGAAAAGTTCCACAATTTCAGGTCTTGAAAGTAAAAATTTGGATTTTGATGAAGAAAAAGAAGTTAAGAATGAAAAGGTGAACAAGATTGACCACAAGTCTGTAAACGAGAATAAACGTTCTCACGAAAACGAAGTTAAACAGGAAGATAAAACGAGCGATGTGGTTAAAAACGAGAGTAAAAAGAGAAAAGTTTTGAAGACACGAATCGATGATCGTGGGAGAGAAGGTACGGTTTCTCTAAAATTTTTAAGCCATGTTTATAATAGAAAAATATAAATTATTTGATGTTACTTGAAAAGTAGGCATGTAAATGAACCGAACAAACATGAACGCTGCAAGTTCGTGTTTGTTTGTTTCACTTTAACTGAACAAGCGATCGAGCACGGACACATAAACAAACGAGGTTTTCTTGTTTGTGTTCGTTCATTAAAAAAATGGGCATGCTGGCGTTCGTTTATTTTTGTTAGTTAATAGTATAAAGTATAAACGAATGGTTCACGAATGTAAACGAACAAACACAGTTGATCATAGATGAATGAGCATATGTATCCAAACGAACACCGGTAAAAAGTAAACGTGAACATCAACATATTACATACCGGCCTTAAAAACTAAATAAAACTACTGAACTAAATTGTAAGAGATGATATTTTGCTTTCATAAAACTAAACTTAATTGTAATGGGCCTGATATTTCAAATTAATATACAAACGAACGTAAAGTAACAAACATAAATGAATGTAATCGAACAAGCATAAGCGAGCATAAATGTAAAAATGTTCACAAACATAAATGAATGAATGAGACATGTGTTTAAGCTTGTTTGTATAACTAAACGAGCAAAATTTTTTGTTAATGTTCGTTCCTTTATTAAATAAATGAACTTCCCACCGAACGGTTCACTGAATGTTCAGTTCGTTTACAAGCTTGTGAAAAGCCTTAAAACTACCCTTGAAAAAGTAAAAAAAAATTATATAGCTTTACAAAATTTTAATCTATTTATCAGATGTTTGTTTTTATTTTGACAACAATGTGTATGTTTCAATTTATCAATTGTTTATTAGTAACCGAGGTGGTTTGGGAGGATGATGAGAAAGAAACAAAACATGATGACAATACAAGAAAGGATAAAGGTGACAATAATACCACAAACAATGTTGTTGTCAACAGGTAATAAATACTACCTTAGTATTTTTTGCTATTTAACTGATTTTGTCACATCTAGTATTCTTATGGTTGGATTTTTTTTAAACTCAGGCCCGTTGCAGCAGCTCCTAAGAAGTCACCTGCGGTGTCACATGCGACAGGCAAAGCAGGAAACAAGAAAACTAATGCGAAGGATCCTAAACAAGGGAATATCATGTCATTTTTCAAAAAGAAGGTTTAATGGTTTTTACCAAACTACAACTTGGTTATATGTATCTCTGGTTTTATGCTGATTAAATTATTAAATGCTAGATACAAGTTGCTTTCTGTTTTCATGTTGTACATTTATTGAAGCTAGTAGCTGAGGGTTTAATGGTTGCATAAATACACAAAGAGGGTAGATTTAAAGTTGTAATTGGAATTTTAGGAAAACATTACAAAATTATGGCTAAAAATTAATCAGAATAATTCTGAACAAGTGAAATCAACAAAAGTGAACTATCTTGAAGAAACTGATGTAACTGAGCTTCATGTTCTTTCAGCTTAGTCGTATCAAGTTTGTTGGCTCGCTTAGCACATATCGAGGTATTTCGTATTTTGTACCTGAAAATATGAAGAAAGTTTATAATCCCATAAAGTCAAGTACAGTACAACCCGTTTGATTACCTGTTTCATCATAACAATTGTCATGTCAGGTTTATGAACAATTACTCCTGCACTATCTAGAGTTGTTTGAGCGAGCTCGGCATCAGACTCAGCTGCTGCGTGTATCGCGTCCCATATTTCTTTTTTCATAGTTCAAAAAAATATTATCAGAAAAAAAATGAGGCAAAACAAAAGTTATATATATTTTCTCTAACAAATAATCATAATATAACGTTTGTTACAAGTGAGGGTATACATCAGTTTTGTTTTGAATTGTTATATCTCTGAATTTGATTAACCTGACATGGCTGGCTCTGCCTTTTTATTCTACTGGAGAAGTTACAAATAATTAATATGATTAAGAAAATATAATAACAAAATAGCCATCTAAACTTGTTTTCAATAAAAGTTACATGCTTAAACTTTTAAGACAAGTACTGATAACCTTTTAACTTGTGTGACTCCATTTATTCATAAATTTGTTGAAGCTAGTGTCTAATGCCATACATTGAGTATGCTTTTTCACCATATAAAGTTTTACCTTTCTTGCCACCGTGGTGAGGAGCCGTATCCCAAAACTCATCGCGCATCTGCACCAACTGATTCCACGTAACGGGCCGTGGGAATTCCCACGGCTTTGGCTTTCTTATACTCTTCACCGTACCTGCCATATAAACGAGAACCTGGTGGTGAAGGTTTGCCAACACCATGAATCAAGAAAAAGAACAAAGACTTACTGTCTTGTTTATTTAGTGATAATACGAAACAACCCATAACTTTACAGTTAACCGGCTATTTTATTGTTGTATTCAAAACAAATGAAATAATTACCAGAAATATATAAATAGGACTGAGTAGTTGGGCAGCTTCATTACTCTTTCTCGTGATAAAAAGTCACTTTTAAGCATTCAGATTCATGTGATTATCCACTAGTTTTGATTAGATACTTGTCTTGGATAAAATCTATTTCATGAAAATTATTGACTGCAAACTCCACCCATAGCCCACTGTACGAATTTACCATCGATCCAGACTAGGTGTATAAATCATGTCGCGTTGATGAGTCGAAGGTTTTCGAGTTGGCAGGTTGAATAACCGAATAAGTTAAGGCAAACACGACCCATAAAGTTATTCGTGTTAAGTACGTCACCCTAACCCGGACACACTTAAAATTGTGTCATGTTTTAGGTAGACTCGTAATGTTCACTTAAGAATACGATTTAATAACAACTTAAACGAACAATGATTAATCTCGAGAGAACTTTTTCCTATAAAATGTGTCTTTCTAATTGTTTGTGTTCATTATATTTCATTCCCGGTTATTAACTTATGTTAATTTGTTTAGCTCGAGATTAGAGGAATGAGATGGAAAGAATTGAAGAATAGGGAGCAGGTCCGCTCAACCTTTTTGGGGCCTAAAATGAACCCCTAAGCGGGGCTTTTTCTTAAAAAGAAAAAAAAGATACTAACCTGTTTATTTGCAAACTTGCAGGCAAATCTCGACAGACTCTTACGTGGACCAACTAAACAGAGAAATATAATAGAAAAAACAAAACTTACAAAAGAGCATAACTTTGGTTACAAGTGAAGTTAATTGGCCATTAGCAGGGCCAGTGAAGTTAAATGGCCATTAGCAGGGCCGGAAATGTTTCAACGAGTTGGGTCATGTGACAAATTGCCATAGACAGTTTGACTCAATTGTAGCCCCGAATACCATCAATTATGCCTCTGATTTATGATAAAGATAATCATTCTAAAATAAAAAGTTTTGCTTTCTTAATAAACTCAAAACGATATGTTCTCATATCTCATGTTAAATCAAAATCAATGAAAACGTTGAAACTAAAACAAGTCATCTTAGAGTTGCTAATTACTTTAGAAACCCAACACTTCTAATGTGCTTTTATAAAAGTTTAACACTATATTTAGAAATGTAACAACCCGGATTATAGAAACATATCTCGAGCTTAGGTAAAGGTTAAGTCCCTGACTGGCAATATAGAGTATGCAAAATACAAGCAGTACAAATCTTAAACACCGTTTTAACTATAACGAATCGAATCACCAAACTTGTTTCTCATATAACTAAACTTATGTTCATCGTAGTTGACCCGTTTTAAGTCAACAGGCTTTTGTTCTCCAAACACAGCTTCACCTCCTTTATCTTTAACCCGATGCTTTGTTCTTTCTTTTTGGGTTTTAACCCGAACACGTTTAACCTCACCATTCGCTCCATAAATCTCAGCATACTCTTCTCTTTTTGAAACTCTATGCTTGTTTGGATCTTTTACACTAGAAGATGATCTAACCTTAACGGGCTTTATTTTTTCCGGGTGTTTTTCATTTGGGCTATGGGCCTGATGGGCTTCTGAAAGTGGGATTGGAGTTCTATGCTTTTGAACTAACGGGGGCTGATTAACGGACCCGTCTTCAGGCATTATGAGATGATCTTTTAATGGCGTGAGGCCCGTTTTAGAATTTTTGATAGATCTGAAACGAGTTGACCCAAAAGACGGCCATACTGCTTCTTGTTCTTCTTTAACCGTTTCCATGAACTGACTTTTGGTCAACTTTTCCTTGTTTGGTTGCTTGGTATCACTCTCCACCTTATCCTACAATTCACATGATGGATTAGCTGATAACAACCAAAATATTTTTCTAAAGTAAACACGGAAATTAGGCCCGTAAACGAACCAAACATTTGAACAATTCATGAACCATTTTGTTTATGTTTGTTTATTTAGTAAACAGCAAACATTAACAAAAGTTGTTCATTTAGACGGACATGGACTGCCATGTCTAGTTCGTTTCACTTAAATTCGCTTTATGTTCGCTCATTTATGTTTGTTAATTTGGGTTTTTTTAAGTTCGTTAGTTTGTGTTTGTTAATATATTCATTTAATTGTTTATGGTCCAAATTTTTCTGGTTTTAAAAACCTTTTAGGCCCAACACATTGTTCTTCACATTACTTTTAACTAATTTTAGCTCAGTTATGTTTTTTCGTTTACGTTCGTGAACCGTTCGTGTGTATAGTTAACGAATGAACATAAACGAACATGAACATGTTCATTTTTTTAACGAACAAACACATACATGTTCATTTGTGGTCGATTATTTGTACGGTTGAAGTTAAACGAACGAACGAACACAAATTGACAAATATGCTCCCTTCAGCTCATTTACAAGCCTAATGAAAATTGCATTGGGTAAATAATAATCAGTTGAAAAAAGGATTAATCACTCTTACCACCTTCGTGAGATATGATGAACCGTATCCTTGTTGAAGTATGCATACGATATAACCTATCAAGATGGCACCTATTACCAAAACAAGATCTGCCAAATGCATAAAATAAAAGTTTAGAATATTGTACAACATATTTTATGTTAAATTATATCTAATCATATTAAACATGGTGAAACCTGTAGAAGAAACAGAGGTGTCATGAAAATCACAATCCTCTTGATTTAGAGAAATTTGTCGAAGGGCCGCATTTCCTCGATCAACAACTAACAAAGAACATGTTGGTCTCACATAGACAACATCAAAATCAGTTGAAAACTGTGCATTCTCACTCGGCCCGTCTCTGTACCCTGCCACACTTGATTTTCCTCCAGCAATTGTTGTCACACCTACACATATATTTGCTCTTCAACAATCTTTTATCATATGATCAATATATTAAGTGAAAGTGATGGCAAACCTGCTTCACTAATCTTTCTAATAGCAAGATTAAATGTATCAGCAACATAAACGTTTCCTTTATCATCCATAGTAACACCTTTCGGGTGATCAAAACGGGCATCGTTTGGTTTTCCATCTGCATGTCCCGTATAACCCTGGAACGACCCCGCGATTAATCTTGCTCTACTATCTATATCAACAAACTATTAATAACAATTAACACTTTCAATACAAATATCGTGACAACGATAAAAAGAAGCTTACATTGGGACAACGGAGGAGTAATTCTAACAATGTTGCTGTTGACCGAATCAACGGCATAAAGTTCACTGTCATGTGATACTTGGATGGAATAAGGTACAACACCTAGCTGGTTGCCTTGAGCAACTGTTTCTACTAAATAACCGTCTTCAAATTGAAGAATGTTATTTACATTCCCATCTGTACCAAATTAAGATGTGAAAAGGGAGGCCACATTAGAGGTGCAAATCGTAAACATAATCAAAACCAGTTAAACGAACATAGATTTAGTACACTCAATGTTGTAAAAGTAGGTCTACAAGGCCGAGTACTCACCGAGTACTCGCTACAAGGTATGATGCCGAGGGGGGTTTCTTTAACTCTGCATAATTATTAAGGAGCGATCAAAAGTGGTCAACTTCAGCCAAAATCACATCTAGTTGGTCAACTTGGACCGAATTTGATTTAGAAAGTAAAACATAATTCATATTTCTATAATATTAAGAAAATAATATCACTGTTTTTTAGCTAATGAATAGCAATTTTTTGAATAAATTAGTAATTAAAATGTATAATTATTAAATGTATATTGATATTTACTTATTTTGTTATAAATTAATAGTGAACTTTTGATATATGGCATATATATCTAAAAATTAATTTTCTTTATAGTTACCAATTCCATGTACTCCCCAAGTACTCCGAGTAAACCCAACTCCTCAGTCGCCCCCCTAGGGTCCGCCTAGCGACTTTTGCAACCATGAGTACAGTTAGCGCGGTTGTTAATAAGGTTAATTTCGATAGGTTCTTATTATCTGTTAATAACCGAACGAAGGCGGTTATTAGGTAGGTTAGGGATATTTCATTCCATTCAGAAACAGTTTAGGGTTTAGTAACGGATATTCGGAAAACTGATTGTTATCTGTTAATAACCAGTCCACAGAGTTATTGAAGTAGAAGCATCTGGCATCGTAAAGTATTATAAAATAATGAAAAGGTAGACGTACCTGATGATATTGGTGGAGGTTTATTGGAAGATGATAATTGTTTGATGACCGGAGCTGATGATTAATTAAACACATGAATACATACACGTAATGTAATGTAATGTAAAGAACTGAATCATATATACAAAACTAGAGTACCGGCGGTGTGAGGTTGAATCTGGAAGATGCAAATGGAGAGTATCAGAGAAACAAGTGAAGCACCGGTTCCCCTCATCTCATACATACCGGACTGGACTTTACTTCTCTGATCACCAACAATGGAGGCTTTGTGTTCAATCCAGGTTACCTACTGACTTCACACTTCACACACATTACATTACAAGTTAAAAGACTGGTTAATAATAGCATATGTAGATTTTTAATTTAAAAATATAATAAATGTACAGTCCTAAAATCCTAAATCTAAAGTCATACTTGTATACGATATTTCACTCATGTCCATCGGAACTTGCTATTATATTTTTAATGGATGTTATGATTTGCTTCGATGGTTTTGTGTTTCAAGTATGTTATGGATTTGTGTTTTTTTTGTTTCATATATGTTAATGATTGTAGTTTTTGTTTCAAATATGTTACGGATTATATATTAATTAAGACTTCTAAAAGTTTTGTTTCATTGCACATGTATTATTCATTGTATGTTTAAACAAGTCCCTTTACAGGTTAATCTGTTACTAGACAGCTCTATGTTCGTGTTTGAAAAAAATGACACGATTAGTTATCGTGTCGTGTTCGAGTTTAATACCACAGGTCATCGTGTCTTATTGTATTGTGTCCGACAGCTCTATGTTCGTGTTTGAAAAAAATGACACGATTAGCACTACTTTTCTTTTATCTTTGTTGTCATTCCATATTTCATTTGAATCTTGATAATGATCACCATATGATGTATGGAAGACAAACACAAACTAATGCCACGTACAAACCCGATTAACCAAAGTACCAAACACAATCTTCTACTAATTTCCAATCACACGACAACATCTTACAAATTACAATCTTATACGCCTGTACCTTGTCCAAAATTATGTAATATCAACCAGACGTCTGTTTGGGTCAGTGAATCAAAAACGAAATTTTGGTTTAAATCGTTGATTAGTTTCAGATTTAAGTTATACATATGGGTTTGATTTGGTTGCGGAACACTTTGGTTTTACACTTGGGTGATAGCGTCATAGCACATTCGCTCTAGCGATCATGGACGACCTGGTCAACTTTTCTTTGGACAAGCACCGTTGTAAACCAAAATTTAAGATCTTTAAAAAGTGTCTTTGACTATTATACAAACATGTATGAGTTTATATGAAAATTATATAATTTCCTTTTGTGTTTTGTAAAGATTATTTGATGTTTTCCTCGGATTTATGAATTTAATTCTAGAACTGGACCCAACTCTAATCTCTCTTTGGTTATTAGGTTTTAAGTTTTACCGGGTTTTTCAAATATTTGGTCTATATAACTAAAAAATAAATATAATGCTAAATTATATGGGCTAGAGCTTTCATAATTGTTTTTTACCAAATCTCCAAGAGGTGATTTTATTTTCAACCCCAAATGCAATTTGTGTTTGCCCATCATCTTGTTTAGATACAGAATCACACGTGTACACATTGTTAAAATGTGTACATCTTGTTATTAGAACACCATCTTTGTATCGGTAGAATTAAGGCGATAGCGAAACAGTAATCGATGGAATAGTAATGTACAAGGTTATCTGGAATCGAGCATCTAACACTATTAATATGGGTATATTTGGTTTGACGGGTTTTTCGAGTTTACCCGAATCCTTAAAATAGTAATTAGTATGATTGGTAAGTGTATATAGTATATGATCATCTTTAATATAAGAAAACCAAAAAATTAATAATAGTAAATTCACAAATAATTTTTTTAGTTATAACTAATACCAAGTATTTGATTACATATGCGTGTGTTGCTGATGTAAGTAATGTAATAAAGATATATGTAACATATAACTTAATAAACATATATGTAATAAACTAATAAACATATAATAGAGGTACGAGGCTCTAATTTAATGGCCAACACCAGGACTAGGTGTAGACTGCAATATCCGATCAATCTGAGCAAGATGAAGAACAAAGAGCTTTTCGCTTAAAGCATGCGCATACGGGGGCGCAGTGGTGCCCTCCTTAACGGCACTACTGACCTCCACAACGGTTCCCTTCTTCTCAGTCAACGCCTTCCTTGCATCTAAACGTGGCGCACCATATACCAAGATCACAATCATAAAAAGCGTGATTATATCTAAACGAGCCATGATATGATCACCGAATTATGATCGTTCTAATATGCTCCTTTGAATGGATAATATTAAGAACTTGTTATATGACTAGCTTAGTAGCATCTATGCTTGTTTGAATGAAATAATGCATTGCATGCTTAGATATATATACTACGTATATACACAGTGGGTGGTTGTAATAAGAAATAGTTTAATGTAAGGTGGGTAGGTCCATATGAACTAAGCAGCCGGCAAGATGCTGCTGCTGTTTTGAGTTTTACTTTTTCTTACGACTTTTGTTTCCAACACTTCAGGAACTAGTGGCATAAAAGTAGGGATGGGCCGGATGGCATATCGTGTATACCCGTGCACGATAAGACACGAACACGAAATGTGTATACTTGTACACGACACGAAAACTTACGTGTACCTGTATCCTAAACACGAACATGTTACTACCTGGTATACACGATAAAACACAATAATACACGATAAAAGTTGTTTAGAAACACATATTTGACAACATGTTTAGTGAAACAAAAGACGGAGAAGGAATGTTCGTGAGTGGTGGCGGCTGAGAAACAGAGAGTGAAAATGTTATAAAAATCTAACCAGGTACTTAACATGTACTTAACAAGTAAACATGTATTTTACATGTTTAAACACAAAAATTAACAGGTAAATTTGTGTCTACCTGTCTAGTACACGAAACTTGTTAAGGCCTTACATGTTATATGTTAAAGTCGTGTAGGTACGTGTCGTGTATTCGTGTCTTGTGTATAAATTGTTAGCCCTACATAAAAGTAAATACATGACGTACAAGTGTAGGATGCCAATGCATGGGTAAAGATGAATGGATGAAACAAACTGCCAAAGTTAAATCATCTACAGTTACTTAAGTAGTTGACTTGTTGTATACGAAAAACAATGTAGACTTAATTGTTAGTGTTTATGTAATGTCGATCACTACATGAGGTGGGGAACTCTTTAAGTGGCACCAATTATGATGAAATACAACCTAAAAAGGTTATGTCTTGGTGATATGAACTCTTTTCTTTCTCTAATAAGATTGAATATTACCAAACTCGATCATTTATCATTGCTTAAAATAACCTTAATCAAGATAGAGTTCGAATCTATATCAAGACATTTACTAGACAACGGTAAATTCTTTTATATGTTATTTGTAGCATATACAACTTACCTACGGTATGGTCAAGTGATATATACTTACCGGACACTTTAAAAATGTGAAAGAAATATTGAGTCAGAAGCCGGTTTAGGGCATTATTGAATTCTGAATATGGTAATTAGTGTGATGAGGATATTATTATGTAAAATTTAAAAGTTGACCTAGGCTAATGCTAATGCTAATGGAATTGAAGAATATCAAAAGGAATAATTTTTTTGTAGTGTTATGGAGGTTTAGTGATACACGACAACCTAATTAGACAAAAGTAGGCAATGAAGTTAAATTAGTCAACTATTAAAATGAGTTTAGTTACTTGTTAATTTGTTATAAGAAATTTATAATGGTCGGCTTGTATTTGAGATAACCTCAGGACTCCAGTCCTTCAAGGATATTTAAATAAAAGTATAAACAAATGCAATGTACTTTATGCCGGATATTTTCTATATTGAATCATGGATAGTTTTTTTGAATTGTTATTATTATTATTATTATTTTTTACATTTTGTTAATTATCTGTTTAGGTTATATGAATTCAAATTTGTGATAATTCAAGAAACACTATATATCCGGGAAATTCTTGTCTAATTTCTTTTATTTAAATAACACATAATTTGTCACTTCTTCGTTGCAAGGAGATTTTATTTTTTTGTGAAATAATTTTTTAAAAAACTCTGTAACGTTTTTTTTACACATGACCTTCTATTTGACATCTTAACTACCTTACCATCACAATATCATATCAAAGTTGGTAACATTTTATTTCACCTCATGTAATTGGATTTATTAATTGTAGTAAGTTTGTGTCAAACGTCAAAGTTGGACTTAGCATGCTTCATTTCCGAAAAGCTCAGTAACACGTTACGTCATGAGGGATAAAACTATACCTTACTTCAAATACGAGCACACCAATGTAAATGAAAGGCTTGTTTCAACCATCAAAATCTTGCATCCTTCTTTAAATTATCAATGTTGGCTGGAAGTTCTGTGACATCTGCCCCGATCCGACCCGACCCAGGTACCCGTTTCTCTGACCCGATCTCTCTTTTATTATTTAATATTTATACTTATATTTTACTTTTAATAATAATATATATTTTCCTTCCCGCCTCTTTCTCTCTCTTTCTTTCCGCCGTCCCGTCCCTCTTCCTTCTCTCTTTCCGCCTTCTTTTCCCTCTTGTCGCCGTCCCGCCCTTACGCCTTGTTTCCCTCCTCTTTGCTTGTCCTTTGGTTCTTCCCGCCTAAGGATGTCTGCAGCTCCACGCGCCAGACTCCTTACATGGAAGCCTGCGTGAAGACATCTTGTTCCTGCGATGCGTGAAGAGAACTCTTCTCGCAGCGCGCTAAGAATGCATGTTCTTCCCGCAATGCGCTAAGAATGTATGTTCTTCCCGCGATGCGCTTAGAATTCTTGTTCTTCACGCAGCACGCTAAGGGTTTGTGATTCTTCCCGCAGTGCGCTAAGGATTGTTGTGCCAGCCTTCGCGCTCGCGCACTCAGCCTTCCCGCGCTTAACCCTTGTATCTTCTGTTTAAATCTAGCCGTTTGCTTTTGTGTTGTCTTATCTTCTGTGCTGTTGACCTAACCTATCTAATGTCTGAATAGTTACTTTCGGCGCAGCATGCGTACCAACCCCCATTGGTTGGTAGAAAAAGTGACTGACATTATCTTTTGAGATCTGCTTTTGCCATGCTTGACCAGTACCTTTATCTGAACCGCCCATGCCTGTTACTGTGCCCTGTCAGCTTTATCTTGCCCCCTGCAGCTGCCATATCTTTTGATATCTTTTGCTTTTGGATTCTTATGCTTTTTGATATCTTTTGCTTTTTGAGATCTTTTCCCCTTTTCTAGGGATTATATCTCCTAGGGTTTCTCTATAAATAATAGTATTATTTTTCCTAACACATCACACACAAAACACTTAATCTCTCCTGTTCTCTTGCTCCTTGCTCTCTCTGCCGTCTTCCTCTCTGCCTCCGTCTTCCTCCTTGTTCTTCCTGCTTTTCCGGTAATATATATTATAATTTACTTATTAATTATGCTAACTTATAATCAAGACTTAAAACAAATCATTAAAACAATAATCTTTAATTATAGGTTAACCTTGCTTGTTTAAAAGTTGGTTCTTGCTTTATCTATCACCGCATCGTTTATCATGTGAGTTATCTCGTATCTAATCCCTTTTTATTTTAAATGCTTTGGGATGTTCATGTGTTCATACAAAACTTGAGTCTTAAACTTGTTTATGAACTTTAGTCGCGCAGTATCCCATGTGTTGAGGACGTTTACTTGGCTGTTTATTTGTATGTGTGTATCATTAACCGCTTTGTTCGGCCTATTCCGCAGTTCCGTTGGTACCATTAGATGAACACGGGAGACCTATCGTTTACGGTTTTCTTTGTTTACACTTGCACAGATGTTTTCTCGTTTTTATGCTCAATTGGGAGCATGGATTGAACTATGATCTATGAACTATCTTAGGCTTGATCACAATCTGATTACACCCTTGTTAGACTCTAGACATACACGTGTTGCGCGCAGATTTACTGTGATTATCTATGATTATCTATTAAACTTGATTTCTCACCAACACGCAAGTGTTTGACGTTTATTTTAACACATGTTCAGGTTTGCAGTAGCTGTTTTGGAGCTTGTGGACACGTAGGACGTTTTTACTTTTGGACCTAGAATTAAAATGTATCAAGACAAGTTAATGTTGTTTGAATGTTATAATTTATAATATATTGATTTATGTTTGATTTATGTATTTTATTTTCCCCGCTGCGCGTGCGCGATAAAATGTGTATTAATAAATATTGACACCAATAGTGTCGCGAGTAATGAAGCAATATGTGGCGCCCCGATGTATAATCCGCCTTTGGTCGGGGTGTTACAGATTGGTATCAGAGCTCGTTGACTTTAGGATAGGTGGTTAGACGTAACGGCCTAGAATACCTAAGAGTCCCTTCTCGCGCATGAGAGAAATCTCATGTTTGCGCGCTTATTGTTAATTACTCGTTATTTATGAATATGCTCGCGCTTGCGCAGTATATGATTTTATGTTTTATTTCGCGATATTTCGATTTTTGTTGAATTTCGATTTTTATTGATTTTACTTACATATTCGTTTGTTGAATTTGAAAATCCGAAAAGTCATGGTGATACATGAATAGTTGATTTTCAATTTCCATTTACGATTATGTTCTGAGGTTGGAGACTTGAAAAGTCATGGTGATACATGAATTGTCAACCTCCAATACTCATTTTCTTGTATATTTTATATTGAAGATTGGAAAGTCATGGTGATACATGAATCGTCAATCTCCAATACTCGTTTACTAGCTATTTTAAATTGAGAACTCGGAAAGTCACGGTGATACGTGAATTGTCGGTTCTTGATTCGAATTTGTTACCCTTATTAAGTCTGCATTTAAAGTCATTTATTTTACTTTAACTTTTGATAGTATCTAACTCTGCGAAACCAAGCTTTATAAGATTAAAACTTTGCGCTAAAACCAAGATATTAACTAAAATTTAAAACTTTTATAGAATGCCTCCGCTATCTCGCCGATTTCAGAGAAGAGAAGCCTCGCGCATGCGTAGACAGCAACGTTCCCAGGAAATGGCCGCCGCGATAGCCCAAGCCTTGAGCCAAAACAATACCTCCAGTTATAACATTAAGTCCTTTAACGCGGGTAACCCTCCAAAGTTCACAGGTCTTGAAGGAGCCACCGTGATGCTCCAATGGCTCGAAAAGATTGAAAACACTTTCCTCCATACCCAATGCCCTCATGACAGACGAACCCTATATGCCTCCAGTGTCCTGGAATCCAGAGCGCTTACATGGTGGAATGGAGTAGCCCATGCGCGTGGCGCAGAAGCTGCTTCCAGCATACTCTGGGAGGAATTTAAGGATCTCTTGACGCGAGAATTCTGCCCTCCCAACGAAGTAAAGCGCCTGGAGGAAGAATTTTGGAACCTGAAGCAATACAGTGGAGAAGCGCGCGAGTACGCGACGCGCTTCCACGAGCTAAGCTTACTGGTCCCTCACCTTGTTACCCCTTCCCGCCGAGCCATCGAGAAATTCCTTGGGGGTCTCCCCATGGAAATTCAAGATTCTGTATGGGCCAGAAACCCAGTTACCCTCTCTGACGCCATCGAATTGGCCGCTGTGCTCAGCGACAACCATGTCAGAGCAGGAACCCTGTTCCTGCGGGGAACTGAGAAGACCAAACCCACCAAAACTGCCCCTGAACCCGCAGAAACCAAACCTGAACCCTCAAACCATAACCAGAAACGTAGGCGCAGACAAGCTTACGCGCTTACCAACCCGCCCATAGTCCAGCAACCCGCTTACCAGCCTCTAGCATACGCCCCTCAACCTCTGTCAGCCTACCCAACACCTCCTATAGGCCACAACTATGCCATAACCAATCCCGCACTCCCTGCCCCGCCAACTAAGAAACCTTACACAGGAAACCAACCCTTTTGCCCAACCTGTAGACTTCATCACCCACCTCAAGTCCCGTGTCGACAATGTAACCGATGTGGCCGCGTAGGTCACTCCGTTGAGTACTGTAGAACCCCTCCCTCCAATCCGATTGCGCCAACACCACCAGCTTACCCGCAGAACCCACAGCCAACTTACCAAAACCCACGACCCAGATCGTGCTTTAACTGCGGTGATCCAAGTCATTTCCGGAACGCGTGCCCAAGGCTACAAGTTCAGATTACTCAAGCGAGTCCGGTGAACCAAATTTCGAACCAAGTGACGCGTGGCCGAGCTTTTAACATAACCGCGCACCAAGCGCAAGCGAATAACGACGTAGTTAATGGTACATTTTTGCTTAACGGATTTTATGCATCTATGCTTTTTGATACTGGCGCCGATCGAAGTTTTATCTCTCGCGCCTTTGAGCGGAAGCTTGCGCGACCGCGCGATAACTTAAAAGAAGATTTTTCAGTTGAATTGGCTAATGGCGAAACTGTTTTAATAAACTCGGTAATTAAAGATTGCACGCTTAACCTTAACGAAAACGATTTTCTGATCGACCTCATCCCTATGCCTCTTGGAAGCTTTGATGTTATCATTGGTATGGACTGGCTCTCGAAGAATCGCGCCGAAGTTATTTGCGCCAAGAAATTGATTCGCATACCTCGAGAAAATGGTGATCTTCATATCTACGGCGAAAAACCCTCCAGTGGTCTTAAACTTATGTCTTGCGCCGAAGCCCAAAGACTCATGCGGAAGAAGTGTATTGCATTTCTAGCCCATGTGGTTAAACCTGCTGAAGAGAAGAAGCTTCGCGATATCCCTGTTGTGCGTGATTTTCCTGAAGTTTTTCCTGATGATCTTCCTGGTATCCCTCCCGCTCGTGAAGTCGAGTTCCGTATTGATCTTGTCCCTGGTGCTTCCCCCGTAGCTAAATCTCCTTACCGTCTTGCACCCGCTGAGATGCAAGAATTGGCCAGCCAACTTCAAGAGTTGACTGCTAAAGGATTCATTCGCCCTAGCTCTTCGCCCTGGGGTGCTCCGGTGTTGTTCGTTAAAAAGAAAGATGGATCGTTTCGCATGTGTATTGATTACCGCGAGTTGAACAAACTCACCATTAAGAACCGGTATCCCTTACCGCGTATTGACGACCTCTTTGATCAACTCCAAGGTGCCTCTTGTTTCTCGAAGATTGATCTCCGCTCTGGCTATCACCAGTTGCGTATCCGCGATGAAGATGTTCCGAAGACTGCTTTTCGAACTCGTTATGGCCATTTTGAATTCTTGGTCATGTCCTTCGGTCTAACCAACGCACCCGCCGTTTTCATGGATCTTATGAATCGGGTGTGTAGGCCTTTCTTGGATAAATTCGTGATCGTGTTTATCGATGATGTTCTGGTGTATTCTAAGACCAAGGCCGAGCATGAGCAACATCTCCGATTGGTATTGCAAAAGCTTAGAGCCGAGCAACTCTATGCTAAGCTTTCCAAGTGTGAATTTTGGTCGGATGAAGTACAGTTTCTTGGTCATGTTGTAAACAAGATGGGTATTCATGTCGACCCATCCAAGATTGAAGCAATCAAGAACTGGATTACGCCATCCTCTCCTTCTGAGATCCGTTCCTTTCTGGGCTTAGCTGGTTATTACCGGCGTTTCATTTCGAACTTCTCAAAGATCGCTTTGCCTTTAACAGCTCTAACGCACAAAGGTAAACCATATATTTGGGGCTCGAAGCAAGAAGAAGCCTTTCTGACGCTCAAGCGTTTGTTGTGTGAAGCTCCTGTTCTTGCGCTACCTGAGGGTAATGATGATTTTGTCGTGTATTGCGATGCATCCAACCAAGGTCTCGGTTGTGTTCTTATGCAACGAGGCAAGGTTATCGCTTATGCATCGAGGCAACTTAAGGTTCATGAAAAGAATTATACAACTCACGACCTCGAGCTTGGTGCAGTTGTTTTTGCCTTGAAGATCTGGAGACACTACCTTTATGGTACTAAGTGTATCCTCTACACTGACCATAAAAGCCTTCAGCATATCTTTGATCAAAAGGAACTTAACATGAGGCAACGCCGATGGAACGAACTCATCAGCGATTACGATTGTGAGATCCGGTATCATCCTGGTAAGGCTAATGTGGTAGCCGATGCGCTCAGCCGAAAACCCTGCCAACTTAACTGTATCTTGCCGCGCACCCAGCTTCACTTCGCGCCGATTCAAAGCAACCTTGAATCGCGTATTCGTGACGCGCAGCGCGCATCCATCAGTAATGGTAACCTTCGCGCCGAGTTAGCGTGTGGCGCGGAAGCACTTTTTGTCCCTAATCTGAGTGGAATTCTCTGCTATCTCAATCGCATCTGGATCCCTTGTGATGAGAATCTTCGCGCTGATATCCTGAGTGAAGCGCACAAATCTCGGTATTCTATTCATCCCGGCGCTGATAAGATGTACAAGGATTTGCGCATAACTTATTGGTGGCCCGGTATGAAAAAGGATATTGCTGTGTTCGTAGCTAAGTGCCTGACTTGTTCTAAAGTTAAAGCTGAACACCAGCGCCCATCTGGTTTGCTCGAACAACCAGAAATTCCTACGTGGAAATGGGAAGGTATAGCGATGGACTTTATTACCAAGTTACCTTTGACAGCAAGCAAACATGATAGCATCTGGGTAATAGTGGATCGATTGACTAAATCTGCTCACTTTCTGCCCATTCGTGAAAACTACCGTGTTGAGCATCTCGCGCAGCTTTATGTCAAGGAAATTGTCTGCCGCCATGGTACTCCTTTGAGCATCATATCCGATCGCGATGGCCGTTTTATATCTCGCTTTTGGAAATCTCTCCAATCTGCGCTAGGAACTCGCTTGGACATGAGTACGGCATATCATCCTCAGACTGACGGTCAGTCTGAGCGAACTATTCAAACTCTTGAGGATATGCTCCGATCTTGTGTTCTTGATTTTGGAGGTAATTGGGATTCACACCTGCCTTTGATCGAGTTTTCTTATAACAACAGCTATCATTCCAGTATCGGTATGGCCCCATTTGAAGCACTTTACGGTCGTAAGTGCCGCTCCCCGATTTGTTGGAGCGAAGTGGGTGAAACTCAAATCACAGGACCCGAACTTGTTCAAGAGACAACCGATAAAATCGCCAAGATCCGTGATCATTTGCTGACTGCCAGAAGCCGACAGAAGAGTTACGCAGATCGTAGGCGAAAGCCTCTCGAATTTCAAGTTGGTGATCTTGTTCTCCTCAAAGTGTCGCCTTGGAAAGGTGTTGTCCGCTTTGGGAAGAAGGGTAAGCTTGCTCCTCGTTATGTTGGTCCATTCAAGATTCTCGCGCGTGTGGGAAAAGTTGCCTACAGACTTGACCTGCCGCTCGCGCTCAGTAATGTGCATCCAACGTTCCATGTTTCCAATCTCAAGAAGTGTTTAGCTGACGAGAACCTTCACATTCCACTTGATGAAGTTCAAGTTGATGAATCCATGCATTTCATTGAGAAGCCTGTTGAGATTATGGATCGCGAGGTTAAGCAAACCAAGCGCAGTCGTATCCCTATCGTGAAAGTTCGCTGGGAGTCCAAGCGCGGAGCCGAGTTTACATGGGAAAGGGAAGATCAAATGAAGATCAAGTACCCGCACCTGTTCTCTGCGCAACCTACTTCGAGATAAATTTCGGGACGAAATTTCTTAAAGTAGGGGAGACTGTGACATCTGCCCCGATCCGACCCGACCCAGGTACCCGTTTCTCTGACCCGATCTCTCTTTTATTATTTAATATTTATACTTATATTTTACTTTTAATAATAATATATATTTTCCTTCCCGCCTCTTTCTCTCTCTTTCTTTCCGCCGTCCCGTCCCTCTTCCTTCTCTCTTTCCGCCTTCTTTTCCCTCTTGTCGCCGTCCCGCCCTTACGCCTTGTTTCCCTCCTCTTTGCTTGTCCTTTGGTTCTTCCCGCCTAAGGATGTCTGCAGCTCCACGCGCCAGACTCCTTACATGGAAGCCTGCGTGAAGACATCTTGTTCCTGCGATGCGTGAAGAGAACTCTTCTCGCAGCGCGCTAAGAATGCATGTTCTTCCCGCAATGCGCTAAGAATGTATGTTCTTCCCGCGATGCGCTTAGAATTCTTGTTCTTCACGCAGCACGCTAAGGGTTTGTGATTCTTCCCGCAGTGCGCTAAGGATTGTTGTGCCAGCCTTCGCGCTCGCGCACTCAGCCTTCCCGCGCTTAACCCTTGTATCTTCTGTTTAAATCTAGCCGTTTGCTTTTGTGTTGTCTTATCTTCTGTGCTGTTGACCTAACCTATCTAATGTCTGAATAGTTACTTTCGGCGCAGCATGCGTACCAACCCCCATTGGTTGGTAGAAAAAGTGACTGACATTATCTTTTGAGATCTGCTTTTGCCATGCTTGACCAGTACCTTTATCTGAACCGCCCATGCCTGTTACTGTGCCCTGTCAGCTTTATCTTGCCCCCTGCAGCTGCCATATCTTTTGATATCTTTTGCTTTTGGATTCTTATGCTTTTTGATATCTTTTGCTTTTTGAGATCTTTTCCCCTTTTCTAGGGATTATATCTCCTAGGGTTTCTCTATAAATAATAGTATTATTTTTCCTAACACATCACACACAAAACACTTAATCTCTCCTGTTCTCTTGCTCCTTGCTCTCTCTGCCGTCTTCCTCTCTGCCTCCGTCTTCCTCCTTGTTCTTCCTGCTTTTCCGGTAATATATATTATAATTTACTTATTAATTATGCTAACTTATAATCAAGACTTAAAACAAATCATTAAAACAATAATCTTTAATTATAGGTTAACCTTGCTTGTTTAAAAGTTGGTTCTTGCTTTATCTATCACCGCATCGTTTATCATGTGAGTTATCTCGTATCTAATCCCTTTTTATTTTAAATGCTTTGGGATGTTCATGTGTTCATACAAAACTTGAGTCTTAAACTTGTTTATGAACTTTAGTCGCGCAGTATCCCATGTGTTGAGGACGTTTACTTGGCTGTTTATTTGTATGTGTGTATCATTAACCGCTTTGTTCGGCCTATTCCGCAGTTCCGTTGGTACCATTAGATGAACACGGGAGACCTATCGTTTACGGTTTTCTTTGTTTACACTTGCACAGATGTTTTCTCGTTTTTATGCTCAATTGGGAGCATGGATTGAACTATGATCTATGAACTATCTTAGGCTTGATCACAATCTGATTACACCCTTGTTAGACTCTAGACATACACGTGTTGCGCGCAGATTTACTGTGATTATCTATGATTATCTATTAAACTTGATTTCTCACCAACACGCAAGTGTTTGACGTTTATTTTAACACATGTTCAGGTTTGCAGTAGCTGTTTTGGAGCTTGTGGACACGTAGGACGTTTTTACTTTTGGACCTAGAATTAAAATGTATCAAGACAAGTTAATGTTGTTTGAATGTTATAATTTATAATATATTGATTTATGTTTGATTTATGTATTTTATTTTCCCCGCTGCGCGTGCGCGATAAAATGTGTATTAATAAATATTGACACCAATAGTGTCGCGAGTAATGAAGCAATATGTGGCGCCCCGATGTATAATCCGCCTTTGGTCGGGGTGTTACAAGTTCAATTTTCAGTATGCTTTTATCATCGTCATCAAAATCATATTGACATACCTCGGCTAATCACAATATATTTAATATACCAAACCCACCAAATTCATCACAAGGACTCAAACTACTTACACAAAATAAGCAACTTGGATGTTAAAACTGATAAATCAATTTTCAAACTCTTGAATTCGTAAATTTAACCAAACCATTGGTTATTAGTCTGGGACGATTATTTCGATACCCTTTTATCAGTTAATTTGATAACAGACTTAACAAACCAACTTTTTCCTCACTAGTCCCGGTTTTGTCTAAGCTACTACAGGTTTACATATTGGTAAAAAACGGTTTCGGTTATTAACGGGTTAGTAGGGCTGGCAGTTCGTGTCTTAACAGGTAAAAAGCGACGCGCGTAACACAAATATCAAACATGAATACGACTTATTTAACAACTTTATATGTCATGACTATATAACAGTTTTAAGTTTTGTGATCAATAAGGGAAAATGATGGAGTCTAGCCTACTAATTTCATTTATTTAAGAAAATAGAAAAATCACGTACCGCACTTTTTTGATTAACAGGTCTTATCGTGTCTCAAACAGGTACCCAATTGCCAGCCCTACGGGTTAGTATAGAGTTGCATAAAAAACCGCTTCCAGACCTGACTCTACCCTACCTGCGGGTACAAACCAGGATTTGGGTTTCTCCCCGAAACTGTACTCGGAACTGGAATCCACCCGGACCCGCTGGAACAGGTTCCACAAATACCCAGTCAAAACCCGACCATACCCGAAAAAACCCAGAATACCCAGTCAAATACCCCCACTATACCCGAGACCGGGTCTTAGCCAAGCTGGTTTTGACTGTTGTTGACCATACCCAGAACCAGTTCCTACCCGGTCCCGGTTCCCGAAAATACCTAGTTTTTTCACCTCCAGGGTTGGTATTTTTGCTGGACCCAATAGCTAATATTTTCCTTTTCCCCAACAGGCCCAATAGTTAAAAAAGACCTACCAAGTCGCAACTCCACCACCTCAAAACGAATCTATCATATCAATCAGACCTCCCGCTCTTTTCCACACTGCACACCCAAACCCTCACTCAACCTCTCAATTCAAATTTTCAAAATCAAAATGATGGAAGACGAGATCGAGAAGCTGAGAGGAGTAGTCAGAGACTGCGTCAGCAAGCACCTGTACTCGTCTGCAATCTTCTTCGCCGATAAGGTTGCCGCCTTCACTTCCGATCCGGCAGATATTTACATGCAAGCACAAGCTCTATTTCTCGGCCGCCATTACCGCCGTGCTTTCCACCTGCTTAATGCTTCTCAGATTGTCCTCCGTGATCTCCGGTTTCGTTATCTCGCAGCTAAATGCCTCGTTAGTATCGTATTCGTGCCCTAATTTGTTGTTACTTGGAAATTTGTATTCGATTAGTGATTATGTTTTGTGCACTTCACTGGAATTAGTAATCTTTTCTTACTAGGAGTGTTTTTATATTATTTCAGGTGATACCAAGTTGTTTTGCTTTGATTGTTGTTTTTGGTACTCAAATTGAAGGCGTGATTTATTATTATTATTATTATTATTATTATTATTATTATTATTATTATTATTATTATTATTATTATTATTATTATTATCTTGATATGTTTTAAAATTAGATGCCAGTTTTTTAATTATTTCACTAGAATTCGTAATATTTTTTTTACTAGGAGTAGTGTGTAACTGTTTTTGGATAATATAAAGTTGTTTTGCTTGGTTTTTTTGCTTTATTTGTTGTTTTTCGAACTCAAAATTGAAGGTGTGATTTATTATTAATTATTATTATCTTGTTATGTTGCAAAATTGGAGGCTGGTATGTTAATTATTTCACTAGAATTCGTAATATGTTTTTATTAGGAGTAGCTCTAACTATTTTTTGGATATTATCAATTGTTTTGCTTAGATTTTTTTGCTTTATTTGTTGTTTTCACACTCAAAATTGAAGGTGTGTTTTTATTATTATTATTATTATTTTTATTTTGTTATGTTGTAAAACTGGATGCCAGTATTTTAATTATTTCACTAGAATTCTTAATATTTTTTTATTAGGTTAGTTTCTAATCATTTTTGGATAATAACAAGCTGTTTTGCTTTATATGTTGTTTTTGGAGATTAAAAGTGAAGGTGTGATGTGCTTCTGGTTATTATATTGTTATGTTGCAATTGGATGCTGATGTTTTAATTATTTAGATGTTTTTGATTAGATAGTGTTTGAGTGAGTGTTGATGGTAATTTGCAATGTGGTTGTTTAGGAAGAACTAAAGGAGTGGGATCAGTGTTTGCAAATGCTCGGAGAAGCGAATGAGGATGAACATGGGAATTTTAGGGATGCTAAGGATTCTGATGTCATGTACTTGGATAAAGATACGGAAGATCGTGAAATTAATGTGAGTTACCCTTTTGCAGTTTATTCTATTTTTGGTATCATATCTTGCTGTATTTTTTTTATGGTTTGGGAAGCCATTTATTGTTAATAGATAATGAAGCATACATATTACATATTGGTATGACCGTATGAGAGATGAGAGTGGGAAGGGGACACAATTGATTAGCGAGTGTTCTTGCTATAATATTATATTTGTGGTGATAGTTTGATTTTTTTAATTGTAGTTCCTTTTTAGCACAAAATGGTCGTATTTCTTTTTTATACTCTTTTTATCAACAAAACAAACTCTAAAGTCTAAATATCTTATACATACCTTTCCTTTATCTATTACAGATATCATCAGCAATATGTTTTCTTAGAGGCAAGGCATATGAAGCTCTAGAGAATCGTTCTCAGGCTCGAAAGTGGTTAGTTTTAAAAAATAAGCAATGTGAATGCATGTTTAGTGCTAAATATCAAAATTCTTTTTTTGACATGGATTTAGTTATAGTTCAATAAATCACTTCATGAGAATAAAATGTAGAGAAGCTCATGTGCTCACTTTCCTTTATTAGTTCCACTTTAACGTCTGTTATGATTATAAGATATTCTTATATTTCTAACCCTACATAATATCTGATATAACTACTTTTTGCACCACAATCATACATAAACTTCCAAAATGCTGAAAGTCCAAATTTTGGCGTATCGTTGGTTTTTAAACGCACGTTACTCTCTGTTGCATTTTGATCCAAAACACCGATGCGTGCTTCTAACATATTATTTATAGATAATATTTTAGTTTGTTAACTTTTAAGCAATAAAAAATAAGAGATTAAAATAAGTAAATTTAAAAGAAAGCTGTGGTACCACCAAAGAAGTTTTATATATAACCAAAATAAGTTTTTAACTCTATGTGTACAAGTAGTTTATGCATAAGATACAAGTAATCTATGCATGAACTCACTTTAACTCGGAAATGCGCACATCAGACGGCATTTTTTAGCATTTTGCGATTGCACATTGTGCAATTTAGAGCGCATCATTCCCACATCAGGGAATCACATCACTACATCTGATGCGATCTCATCGGTGCGTCGCGCATTATGCGCTCCTGCTGTGTGCATTTTAAAACCAAGGACGTATCAACATTTTGTCTCTCTATGGTGCCCTTTATCCCTTTGGATTGTAACAGTCTCATCTAGAATATAATACTCTACTTATGATTTCTTAGGTATACAGCTGCAATTAGAGCTGACCCTTTATGCTATGAGGTACAAACAATCATGTGCAGTTGCAACCATATGTAATTGTTTGCACCTGTTCTTCATCATCTTTCTTGTTTTATGATTACAATTCTTCATCATCACTAATAGTTTAATTTTTCGCGCATCCTCTTTTATTTCAGGCCCTAGAATGTCTTATTGAGAACCACATGCTAACATGTGAAGAAGGTAGCTCATCTTCACTCAAAGTTTAAAAGATATTGTTGTGTCTGTACATTCGTTATATTGTTTATATCACATAGATCACCATGTCATTGTTTGATTTGTTATTCAATTTCAGAGAAAAGTCTTCTTTCATCTCTGCAGTTTGCACAGGAAGATAGCTAGCTTTCTTCATTCTATTCATGTTTAATAAAAAAGGTAAACATATATCAGAACACTCGTGTCATATTCTAGTGACGTCTTCTTTTGCGATTTCACTCACCTGTTTTAATTTCTGCTCAGTACGAAAAAGCAAGTGCTGTAGAAGAGAAATTTAACAAACTTGAGAATGAAGATATCAGCTCAAAACCATCAAACGAGTCTATGATTTGTACGCTGAAAAACAACACAGATCTTTTGGCTTGCAAAGCTGAATACTACCATCAATGTGGTGAATATCAGAAATGCTTTGAATTGACTTCACTGTAAGTCAATCACCATCTGACATAAAATATCTAATTGATTTTACTTGATATTTTAATAAAACTGTTTTTTAATATTCAGATTGCTCGAGAAGGATCCTTTCCATCTTAAAAGTACCATAGTTCACATAGCAGCAGCTATGGAACTTGGACACTCAAATGAGCTTTATCTTATGGCTTGCAACTTAGTCAAGGACTATCCTCAAAAGTAAGAAAATATTTATATAAAAGTTAACATTATTTTGCTTTTTTGTCTTAAATGCTGTTAATTTATTATATGCTTTCTTTAAGGGCGATATCTTGGTTTGCTGTTGGTTGCTATTGCTATTGTATCAAGAAGTACGACCAGTCACGTCGTTATTTCAGGTAATATACATTATATAGCTGTCATATTATTTGTTATGCATTATATTGTTATTGACACAAGTATCTTTTTATTTGACAGCAAAGCGACTAGTTTAGATGGAACATTTGCTCCTGGTTGGATAGGGTTCGGTAATGCTTATGCAGCCAAAGAAGAAGGTGATCAAGCTATGTCAGCTTATCGTACTGCCGCTCGTTTATTTCCTGGGTAATGCTACTTTCTTTTTTAATATATTTGATTGTGTTTTTCTTAACTTTAAAACCATGTGACACAGGGAACTAGGTTTTAAATGATCTCATGTCTTGAAGAAACCGTTAATGTGATACCCTAAATTTTAGATTGTGTGATATTATGTACTTTATGCTAAAGCCTTTATATTGATGTTTTTTGGAGACAGGTGCCACTTACCTACTCTATATATTGGGATGGAGTACATGCGGACCCACAGCTTCAAACTCGCTGATCAGGTGCTTAATGGCTATTTTGTCCTCTTCAACGGCTTTACCTTGATATTTTGAGCCTAATTTCATTTTTCGTGTTGTATCTGTTACAGTTTTTCATGCAGGCGAAGGCCATATGCCCTTCGGATCCACTTGTATACAATGAACTTGGAGTTGTTGCTTATAACATGAATGAGTAAGTCTTGTTTTTTTTTATTTTCTTGTTTTAATATCTAATACTGGTAAGTCTGGTATGGAAATTTTAATAAAATAAATGTGAAATATTTTTAGGTATAGTAAAGCAGTATGGTGGTTTGAAAAGACTTTGGTTCACATACCATCACCATTAAGTGAGATGTGGGAATCAACAGTGGTTAATCTTGCTCATGCGTTAAGAAAGTTGAAGTATGTCTACTCTTTTATTCTTTTCTAAACTCAGGATTCAATGGTTTTTGACTGTTTTAACACTTCCTATTGTTTCAATTTTGTATAACTCTGTATCAGGAGGTACAGTGAAGCAATTATATATTATGAAAAAGCCCTTGCACTTTCAACAAGAAGCTTAAGCACATATGCTGGTTTAGCTTACATGTATCACCTGCAGGTAACATTGCTTTTCTACATTGCACCCTTCCTAAATATTAAAAATATAATACTTTAAACATTTTAAAATCTAAATTGATCATTTGGATGTATGATATTTATTAATATGCTAAGGGTATATATATGTTATCATGAAGGTCGGTCGAGTAAATATGATATAATTTAATAACATGAATAATGAATGTGATATATAAAACCTTCCAAGTCTCTTTATTGAAAGAAGTTGAGAGTTTTATTATAGAATATTGCTATGTGATGCAGCACATAATTTTTCATATTATAAATAAAGAACACATAAGTGTGTGGGTCCGCCCAACCTGAGCCGTGCTAAGATATTGATGTTCCATTTTGTTTATGGTTTTTATTTTTAACAGGATAATTATACCGATGCGATCACATACTATCACAAGGTAATTTGGTCCAACTTAATTTCCAAGAATACATGTGATTGTATTGTTAGTTTAGTATTTGCAATTGCAACTAACTGGTTTTGTATGAGCAGGCGTTATGGATTAATCCTGATGACCAGTTCTGCACAGAAATGCTGACATTGGCCCTTGAGGATGAAGGTCGCCAAGGTATTTGATGTTAAGTTATTTATATATTTAGAGGAATGTGTATTGTAGTCATTTTTTTAATTAGATTGGATTTTTCTATAGTTCAAAAGAAACAAAAACTATCTCACAATATCAGACTCGTTTTCACTGTTGTAAAAGTAATCCTGATAATCATTATTCAAAATAATGTTTAGGTTGCTAGTTCTTTGTTTCTAAAGCAGTGGTGTTAGTATCTTATTGTTCGTTCAAAATGGGCGATACTTGTCCTCCAAATGTGATCATAATGGGGTTGCCATTTTTGTTTGGCAAAAAATATAAACATGCGAACTGGTGTATATGTTAGAAGCTAAGGACCAGATAACCAGTTAACAAAACCACCAAAAGCTAGCTACTTATTTATTTTAGGGTTACCCCTTAAACCCATGAACGAGATAATGTAAGATCAATCAATCATAACCAAATAAAAGTCCCACAGATATAAAGATACACATAACAAAAAAATTATACTTGCAAAACTAAACACTATAATCCAGATTCTGAGAAAGTGATAGTTACTTGAGTCTTGAGTAATGTTTTAAAAAGTTACAAATTAGATGGATCAACAAGCTTCTAAAGTTATGTCACAACCAAATTTCAAACAGTCAATTGTATAATCAGTCCACAACCTAACAACATCATCTTCTTCATTCTGCTTTCAACCGTCTATCTTGTCCCGCTACCTCCATAACATATTGATTCAATTGGTTACCAAAAGTTTTGGTAGAAAACGATGTGGCAACATGGGCTCGGGCTTTTGAGCCCAATTCTTCTGCCAACGAGGGGTCCTTAAACAACTTGGCCATAGCCACCGAGAAGCTTTGTGGGGTTGGCTCACACAAAAACCCCGTCTCTCCATCTTTCACCGTCTCCACCGGGCCACCACTATTGCATGCTATCACAGGCTTATGGGCCGCCATTGCCTCAAGTGGAACTATCCCAAAATGTTCATCCTGATAATTATATTCACACCAATCCTTAGTTACATACAAAGTATAAACAGAAAATAAAATATTCATTTCATGTATTTGATAATATGGACGTTTGTAAGGTACCTTTGGTGTATATATAACACATAGACACTCGGACAAAAGCGTGTTTCTTTCAGCAGTCGAACAAGATGTGACGAATTTAACTTGTTTAGACACGCCTTTAATTTCTGCCAGTAATTTTAATTGCTCCAAATAATCAACATTTTCCCTCAATCGCTGATCAAATCCACCTAAATAAAAAAAAGAGTAAATTTCATTTTCATCCTTAAACTAAGAAAATAACAGCAATCATTCTTTATGTTTACATTTTGTCACAGTTGACGTCCTTCCACCCAACATACATTAATTTCTCCTGTTACTGTTTAGTCTAGTCATATGCACTAAACATGAGGGTATTTCTGTCTTTTTAACCTTTTGATGAACTAAATTATGTATTTAATTCAAATATATACATAAGAATAGCCTATAACTAAAATAAATAGCACCAGAAAGATATTGACTACCTATGTTAATTTTTTACCTTCATGTTAAAGACTATTGGAGCACATAACACTACAGCATATATTTTGCAAGTGGAATTACTTATATTTATACATATAACAAGTGCAACTTTTTAACTTAAAGATTCAAATAAAATTGCCTGCAATCGTTAATGTCACGTCACGAGAGTAGAGCATCGCGAATGCTGATATTGCTAAGTCAATATTCTTTTTCCTTTCAAAACGGTTGATTGAAAGAAAATTCAACCTGCAAAAACAAAAAAAACTAAGCTAAGACCCTAAGAAAGTCAAACTTTTGGTCAACCTCAAACTAAAAGGATACCGAGAGAATAAAAGAGTGTGTGTGTGTATGCTTACGTATAACCATTCGGTTGACTGAACTGGTCAACATTGACTGCAGGGTACAACACAGCCGGTTTTATCCCTCGAGAATCAAGATGCTTAAACGTTGCAGCAAAAGTGGATGCTGTAAATTTGCTGTTAACGAGTATCAAATCCGCCATACCGGTTGTTATTTGTTCCAAATAGTTTATGGGCGCCCGGTAAATCCTTCTAAGAAGTGTTGTGTGTTTAGCAAGTAACAAATCGGGGAAATGACAATAGAATATAACCTAAATTAAAAAAACAAAAAAATTCAATTAATAAACCCTAAATAACACTTATAATGTAACACCACTTTCTTAATATTCAAAATACCTTAGAAGACTTTTTAATCTTTAAAATAGGAATAACAACCGATACTTGATCAGCAAGTACAACATCAAAAGACGGATAATTAAACAACACACAGAGAGCAACGAATATGCAACGTATATACGCGCATACTGCGTGAAACCGATAAAATACGTGTCTGGGAAGGAAAGATCCATATACTGTAACTGCAAATGAGCCTGGATATTCAAATAAACACACAAATGTAAGCTACTGAAGGTGTTTAAATATGATAAAAATTTATTAACCTGCAAGTGTCTCCTCGAAACAACGGTTCGTGTCGTGGTGAGATGTGAAAATGTGAACATTATGACCATGAGATGCAAGCTCTACTGCTGCGTCAACTATTAGCCTCTCAGCTCCTCCTGATAATATTATTAAAAACATATTATGGATAAATAACATAGATCATAGAAATAGATATGATAATCACCAAAAAAAACCTAAACTGATTAACAGCAGAATAATATATGATCCTAAATCGATTATGCAAAAGGAATTGAACGATTGGTATGGAAATTACAAAGAACAATTGGATCGAATGACAGGTTGAAATTGAGAGTAGTATTAATATTATTATACCGATTCCGAGATCAGGATGAATGATGGCGATGTTCTTCTTGGGGCCGTCTTTTTTCTCCATGGCTGCTGCTGCTACTGCTACTGTTACAAACTTGCTTTACTCGATTACTCTTGGTGGTGGTGGGTGATATTTTCATAATCATTTCACCTCTAACAACCTATAAACTTTAATTACTTTTTAATATAATTTAAATTGTCTTTTTTCCTTTTCATTTTACTTTAGTTTATTCTTGGGTTGTTTATTATTTCTTTTAAAAATAATACAATTTTTTATTTTTAAAAAATTAATTATTTTCAATTTCAACTTTATTATAACCAAACTTTAAGCTTTTTGAGCTAGATAGAGATTAGGGTTTTTTTTAGTATAACGAGAGTGCATGTGATTATCACGTATAAAGCTATAGTGTTTGATTTTCAATACATCAGAAAATTAAAATAACCTAAATCCTTTCAGGTGTTATCTCACTCTCCATTTGCATGTGATCGATCCACCATCACATGCCAATCATTGTCATTGGTCCGCCACAATTCAGTACTACTATATTGCCACATTACGTGTCGATTTAGGTCAAGGGTTGGCCAAGTTTGCAAGATTGAACTAAGACTGAAACGAACCGGGTACGGGCTATGTTTGGAGTGTTTCATGAGTGAATACTAGCACCCTGTCGTTGCTACATTGTGAATCACATGCAATTAATTCATCCACTATGATCAACCATGTTTAAGGTAAACATTTGAAACACGTATGGTTTGAACTATGATTTCTATATCTTGTAACTAGACTCCTAGTGGGAGGTCTTGATTTGATCAAGATCGGTCCATGTATAGTCGTATACTCTTCTGATGCTTTACAATTTAAAAACCCATCCAAGAAACCCCAACAATTTTCACAACTTCAATTGTCGGATGATTATTTTGTTGATTTTCTCATTTCACGACCCAACATGACATCCCAACAATGCTTACATTTGTTGGACGTAATTTCCAACTTAACAGGTCCGTCACGTGTAGATGATCGGGTTGGACATGTTGGGCCCGTGAGATTCTTTAATATATAATGGGTTTATTAGTTGCAATTAGGGTTTTAATTATATTTGGTAATGTTTTGACTAGCAAGTTAGGTTAGCCTATATAAATCGAGTTATGGTTAAACGTTACAGAGAGTGAACATGATGTAACCGAGTTAGGGTTCATCAAAAGTCAAACCGAGTTAGGGTTTGAGAGTTGTAATCAGCTTTTTTAGTTATATTTCTTTATTAATATAAACGAGAGTTATTCGTTTAGTTCATGTTTGATTATCAATCGAGGACTTGAACATTTTCATCTTCAAAACTAGACACCACTTGGTTATCTCTACTATCATACTTCTCACAGTAAACCTCATCATATATACACATGCCTTTTCAAACTACCATTAACAATCATTTCGACTTTTTTCATAAATAAATCTCGATGTCATTTCTAAAAAAAAAAAAATACTAGAAACAATAACCAATGTTAAACCAAACATATTTACTTCTTTTAACCATGTTCCATCCAATTTTGTCATGATGTTTTCCTTAACTTACAAAATGAGCCATACCACACCACACCATAAGTTGGTGAAGATATCATTATGCTTTATGAATATCCACCAAGTCCATTAAGAGAACAACAAGTTCAAATCCCCTCCTCAACAAGAATTCCATCTAATGTTTGGAGTTTGGACTTATGATGATACACAATTACCCAATTACCTAAGTCTATTTAGGTAGTATAAGTAGTCTCTGAGTTATGTCTATATGGTGACACATGTTTCTACAAACCCTCACAATTCAATTACTTGTAGATAAGTTGTCATCAAATTTCATGCAACAAAGAAAGCCGATAAGGCTGGTGGAAACCCACAACATCAAACAAAGAGACAATGAAGACTTAAAAAAAATCATGAGCAAACATATTTAACACGAAATACTCCAAAAATTAATAATAAAATTTTACATAAAACCCAAGAGACTGGTTCTTTTGAGAGATCTCACAACTAAAAATAATCACACAATAATCATCATTTATTTATTTAATTTTATCAACCACGCCTTCCCAAAAACAATCCATAACTTAATTTATTCATACAAATAGTATTGTAAAAATCGCTAGTCGCTAATCATGCGGTTAGTAGCTACTATCGATTAATCGGATCAAACATTAATATATAATTTTCAGTTTTATATAAACACACATTCTTATATGTAATTTTCAGTTTTATACATACACAAACACAGTTGGCCGGAAATTGTCTGGAATCTCGCTGAAACCGCTGATTTTGGCTGGAATATCGCTTGAAACCGTCGATTTTGGCTAGAACCCCATCTGGAAAAGGCTAATTAAGTCTAATTAATCTTGATTTTAATCGAATTTGACCATTAACTGATTAATAAGTCAATTATCTTAAAACTAATCAGTGAAAAAGAAACTAAATTAATAAAAAATTAATCGATATTTAGTCGAGATTTTTTCAACCACACTATATGCATTATTAAATAGAAGTAGTTTTAAAGATACTTAACAACCCATACACTGACACCATTCTTTCTTTTTTGGACACGTTGTAATGTAACGTGACGATATAATTTAGTAAGTAAGTATATTATAATCCATCCGTCCGTCAAACTCCATCTGCTGACGGACACGTAAGCACACGCTTCACCACACCACAACCCCTTCATTTCATTCACCATTTCCTCTCTCTCTCTCTCTCTCTAAACGATGTCGTTACGCAGGTCGTTCTTATCCCGTCGAATCACCAGCCGGTCCAATTCGGTCAACGAATCACGAACCGTTTCAAAATCGCCGGAAATCGACATTGCTGGTGGCTGCGAACCGGACGCCGGAGGAGGATATTGGGCAATTATGTTGCCGGAGCTGTTAGGTGAGATTATTAAGCGAGTTGAAGCGAGTGATGACAGGTGGCCGTTACGGCGGAACGTGGTGGTGTGTGGATGTGTGTGTAAACGGTGGAGAGAGGTTAGTCGAGAGGTCGTTAAGCCTCCACTTCACGCCGGGAAGATTACGTTTCCTTCGTGTCTTAAGCAGGTACGGTTAGGTTAGGTTTGTGATTAATTGGTTAATTGGAGTGTGATTTGTTTTGATTAGTGTGAGAATGATTTAGATTTGTTAATTAGTTAAAAGGCTAGTGGTTATGTAAGGTATTCTTTTCATACACACAACTGAAACCTAGCGGAAGTCAAACTGTAAACAGCATTGAATATATATTGTAGCTGTAAATTACAGGTTTATGATCGGTTTTGGTTCAGGTTGAAACCGCTTTCTTACCATGTTATTATCGGTTTCGGTTTGGTTAACCGGTTTTGGTGGAGAAAATTACAAACCAGTTCCGAATCTACAGTTTCAACAGGTTTCTACATAATCGGTTTCAAACTGGTTTGATTTTTGGGTCGGTTTGTTTAACCGGTTTATTTGCCCACCTCTAGCTGTAATAAAAATGATGCAGATAATATGCTTATGTGGTTTCCGTTTTATCATCTGATTATATGGTTTTTTGAAACTTCAAACAGCGTAAGTACATCCAACCACGATGACTTGCATCTAATTTTGTTACAGTTGATTATCTGATTATTCTGATATTCCATTTCACATAATTACTTTCAGACATGATGTCAAACTCGTGTTTATCAAAGTTTGTGTGTTGTGACTATTGTTTTTTTTATAGCAAACTCTTATGCCTGTTAGGTTTCCAGACCAGTAGGTTTTTGGTGTCATTTTTGAAGTTTGTTTTAATGAATGAATAACTTTAATGTCTTTGCAGCCTGGTCCTCGTGATTCTCCGATTCAGTGTATAATTAAAAGAAACAAGAAGAATTCAGTATTTTACCTTTATCTTGCTGCTAGCCCATGTAAGTATGCATGTTACTTATAAGCTCTAAAAGCTCAAAGTTCCATTTAATATATTTCCACAGTTCAGATTCCATAGTAAAATAAGATGAAATCATTTACATATAACTGTCTGTTTCTTTTAATAAACAAGTGGGAAACAAGTTACCAAGAATCATCTTAATGCGTAAGGTTCTCTTTGTTTATTTTGTAAAACAAGTTGTTAAAGGTAAGTTATCTGTTTTAATTACCATGGGTAAATATGATACTTTTAAGAGTTTAAGTGTGACATTATGAAATTTTAACTTTTGAAGTTGGGTATTCCGTATTCTTCCATTTTCGGTTATACTTTCTGGTTCCTGTTTCAATAATGTTGTTGAATAGTGTTATTTATAGTAATTCTCTTATTAGCTTGAATTCTTTTTTTGGCAGCATTTACAAACAAGGGTAAGTTTTTGTTGGCAGCACGGAGATATAGAAACGGTGCTCACACAGAGTACATAATATCACTCGATCCCGATGATTCAGCTCAAGGAAGCAACGCCTATGTTGGTAAATTGCGGTTAGTCATTTTCTTAAACAAGAAAATACAATATTTTTAGTGTTTTAGAAAGCTAAAATACAGTAATATAAAATCTAGAGGGATATAAATAATGATGTATAATTCCATCTCTTATGGTGCAAAGATGCACACCCCTCCCAGGCATGTAAATGAACGGAACGAATACGAACGAAGTATGTTCATATTCGTTACTTTAAGGGAACAAACGATCGAACACGAACAATTGAATAAATGAGATTTTCTTGCTCATGTTTGTACATTAAGAAAATGAATGTGCTAGTTTATGTTTGTTCTTTAACAATATAAACGGACGGTTCACAGATGTAAACAAGTGAGCATAACTAAACATAGATGAACAAACATAACTGAGCTAGTTAAAAGTAAATGTGAAAAATGTGTTAGGACTAAATTTTTTTTTATAAGTAGACTAAATTATAAAGGGTGTAAAAAATCTAAATGAACATATTAACGAACTTAAATGAACAAATTTTAACAAACATAAACAACTGAACATAAATGAATGTAAACGAATTTAAATGAACCAACAAGACTTGTTCATGTTTGTTTGTTTGTTAAATAAATGAACATGAACGAACTTCCTGCCAAACGGTTAACTGAACTTTCGATTCGTTTACAGGCACCACCCCTTCCTGCGATCTGCGTCTTTTTTTTACGATTCTAATTTATTTGCATAATATAAATACACAGCTCAGATTTCCTTGGCACAAAATTTACAATATACGACACACAACCGCCACACAGCGGCGCAAAACCGTCAAGCAGCAGATCGGGGAGGCGGTTCACAAGCAAACAAATAAGCCCGCAAGTTCCCGCAGGCAACTTTGAAATCGGTGAAGTATCATACAAGTTCAATCTCTTAAAATCAAGGGGTCCAAGAAGAATGATATGTTCACTAAAATGCACACCATCTCCACCCGAACCCAACAAACCTGAAGATGGGCGTGTGTTGACCAGGTCAAAGTCGGTTGCATCTTGTCAAAGTCAAACCCTTTTGAGAAACAAAGCTCCAAGATGGCATGAACACTTGCAATGCTGGTGCTTGAATTTTCATGGCCGGGTCACGGTTGCATCTGTTAAGAACTTTCAGTTGGTAGCTACATTGGATCAAAGCCAGCCCGGTGGAGAAGGTGACGGTGAGACAGTCTTGCTTCAGTTTGGGAAAGTCGGTGATGATGTGTTCACCATGGATTATCGGCAGCCGTTGTCTGCTTTTCACGCGTTTGCGGTTTGTCTTACTAGTTTTGGGACAAAGCTTGCATGTGAGTGATGCTGTTCTGTTGTGTTTAAGGTAATGTTGTTTTCATGTATGAATTTAAAAGCATTTTTTTATGAGGTGTGTGTATATATGAATGAATTAATCACGACTCTTTACAAGTGTTTATGCTGTTTTTATGCGTTCAGTTTCAGCTCGTATATTGATTTTCAACTGTAACTGGTTTTATCTATATGTACTAGATTAGAAACGCATGCGTTACACGGGTTGCATAAATGCAATATTGTATAGTTAGTAGTTACTAGTGAAAAGCTAGGGATTGCTTAGTTGAATTACTTTATATAATTGATTACTGATTACTACTACTATTATTAATATTAATATTAATATTAATATTATGATAAATAAATAAATAGCTATAACCAAAAAAAAAGCCGGAAAAGTAGAGTTGGAGTCGTAGAATTGTGCCATATGCTCGTCCGATTGCTTGTTTGACTTGTTTATGTTAAGCTGTAATTGTAATGTCAATTCTATTTGGATAAGCACAAAAATGGTTCATAAGTCTACCCTTAATATGACCATATCATTTTTGACTTTAGTATTAAAACTATTATTAAGTATCAGATTTAATTTAAATTAGTTGACTTGAACTTTTTGCGAGCTGGGGTCTAGCTCAAATTGCAGCTAGTTAAGAGAAAACAAGTTGGGCCAATCTAGCTCGTTTAGCTTTGAGCCCGAGCTAAAAGTGGTTCTTTCAGCTTATTTTTTAAACAACCCTATTTTAAGATATGCTAGATCTATACACACTTCAAATTATCCGGAAAAGCTTGATTCATCCAATTTAATTCGTTATCTAGAATCAGATGAATTAAATCGATAAATAACGAATTTGATGATCAGTGTACCGGATATGGGTGACAGTGTGACACTTTTGAGACTGAATTATAAGTTATATATTTTTTCTGTAAAATCAAAAGTTTTATATATTTGTCGGTTTCACCCTCTTGACACAAGCGTAAACTAATAAATATTAACTCAATTTTGAACAGATGATAAGTAAATGTATTTTGCCTATTGCTCCACTCGATCGGTATCAATGTGACAATGTCTCATATCTAAATCAATTATCACCGGCTTCAAGTCTCCAGATGACAATAATCATGACATCATGACCCCATACTACCAACTCTAACTGGGCCAAATTATGCTGGCCCATATTGATAACTATTGTGGTGCAAAAGCGGTTTAAACTGCAAGGATTATCCTTAACTTGTGGTGAAAAAGTTGGCACGTGCATCAAGTAAATATGGAATGTGTAATCAAAATCAAGATCTCACGTCCTTACATTTATGTTTTTAGTTGTCTCATCAAGTCATGTATTTTCAATCTCTTTTTAATTTAAAAGACAAATTTCAACCGAACTAGTAAAAATAACTTTCTCATTCTCTTGTAACTAACACCTTGTCTAAAAAGGTAGAAAAGATGTTAATGAAATCACCATCTACATAGGGCAGGCAAGACGCCAACGACAATCTCTACATGGTCTCCTAAAGTGCCATCAAACGACGAAACTCGAGAAAAAAGAGAACATACCCTACGATGAGGATGAATGTCCTAACATATGTAGTAGGGAGTGTAGGTGAATAGTACTTGCATCCTTACCAAAACACTAAGGTCAATATTAATTTATTAATGAGATAAGGAGTTATGCAATTTTAAATTAGGTGAGAAGACATGCCTCTTATTATGATAATTTAGAGTAACTTTGCATCCAATAATTTATAGCTTATCACGCTTGCCCTTGCCTTTCTTATTATGTGGTCAACCATTGCAAACGAATCACGCCTGGTTAATTTAATCAAGCAATGATCAGATCATCAAATATTATTTATTTATTAAATATATTTTAATATGTTTTTCTTTTAATTATACAAAAAAAATTACGAATAGTTAAAATTTTGCTTTAAAGGGAGAAAACCCGATCTACTTTCTATATACAAACTAGTGTATCATATGCATTGACATTTGTCTTGAATTTAGTAGATAAAAATCAAATGGGTTATAGATAATTTTTGATGAATTATTTATTGAGTCTTTTATATAGAAATTAGGGTAGATTATTAGTTTGAATTAAAAAGGTTTACCTAGGATTTTATTTAATTATTAAAATATAGTTTGAGTTGGGTTAGGATTATCATAAGTTTAGTATAATTGTATAAATATATGGTTGAGCTACTATAATTTGTGTGTTTTATTTATAATAATAAAAAGAGTCGAACAAGTTGTTCGGTCTCATGCTTGTGTGTTCAATTAAATGCTTTATTTTCAACATAAATATACTTATTCAATATCGTCTCTAAATATAATGTCTAACTTCGAGCGGGTTAGCTTCTATCATTAGTTGTGAAAACACACGTCACGTTTAATCGGTAAGTTTTAACTATCAGTTATTTTAAATAATCATGAAGAAAAGGTTGTTAGCAATAGACATATAGACATATCGTTAAAATTTTTCATTCTATGATAACTGAATAATTAATAATTGAAAAGGGTATAAAGCAAAGCGTTTGATATCTAACTAAAAAGAATGATCAATGATGTTCATCAATCAATAATTCAATATAATGAATAAAAAAACTATTTTTATAAAATATGAGAATATAATAATTCATATATAAATTAACTTTAAGTCATATTATTCTATTTTATCTAAAAAGAAAATATTCTCAACTTAATAGAGTTACAAAGTCAATCAAATGACTTTATTTCCACCACACATCCTTAATATAATAAGACTGTTAACATATTTCTTTTTCATAAGCGTCACATTTTCAAGCGTCGCACAAAAATTCATGCAACATGTCCTTGAATAAACTATGGTTTTACTGGTTTGGTTCTAGAAGTTGCAAGCCATGTGAAATGATTTAAGGCATGTCATGTATATGAATCATGATATCTATTATTGATAATGATATGTATATGGTGTTGGAGCCAACTTGATTAATACGAAATTGATATTACCTATTGTAATCATTAAGTAAAAAATTAAGTTACATGTAGTTTTATTGTAAGTTTAGTGGCTTAATTTGTAATTCACCATTTCGTGAGAGTTGACCATTGAGTTCAGCTTTTAACTATAAAATCATGGGTTTGTCACGCTATGGATGAAACGGTTGGGTTGTTTCCATAATCTCGTTTCTAGATTATACTGCAAATTTTAAGGAAAATGTATTACATTATTGTTGGCCCAGACGAATCAAACAATCAGATCAAACAAACGAACACACGATATTGGGTAACAACCCTCGACTCTTTTCATATAATCAAACGAATATAACTTCACGAACATACAAGGAGAAAATACTTCTCTTGACTATCTTTAATAAAACTAATAATCTAGACCATATTTATAGACCTACTAAATTTGTTATCAAAGACAAACTTAACTTGAAAAACAAGACAAATTTATTTTAGAATAATCCATAATATATTCTTACCATACTAAAACAAATATTAATACAAAACGTAACAAAACAAACCTAGAATTTTAATCACTTAACAAATCAAGATTAAGTCTTCAATTAAGTTATTATGACCCAACTTTTTGTGATTTTTGTGTTATGATGTCATTTTAGTCGATCAAAATCAACTAGAAAGAGATTCTTTAACTAGAAAGAATTCGGTTCAGATGTAGGATACCTATCCAGAAGTTTTCGCAACTCAATCATAGATGATGGAATCATCAAAGATTTGACATTTTCAAACTCTGTCTGTAACTCACTAGAGGCCCCGGAAACAAAGAGAAGATGTGTACAAACGAGATATGCAGCAACAAGAAGGAAAAGGATTGCATAGAGGAACTCCCGAACATTTGTCAGATGTGTCGATATCAATGGTGACTCGGGGGGGGGGGGGGGGTTGTTAAATAAATATTAATATGGGTTAGGTATTATCTTCTAAGATACGCTACTTAGCATCAAGGTTATCATCTCTAATATCCTATATTGTTATAGTTTAGAAGTTCATCCTACAAATGTATTTGAACAACTTTTAACTACACTTGAATCGTTTACACACCAAAATAATATTAAAGATACCAATAGTTTGCCAAAGTTACATGTTTGTTTTATATATACAGATTTGTCGTATGCATATACGTATACTGTAAACACTCTTAATCATAACCTACCTCCAAAGTTTATGGAGGATCAAAAATGCCATTTTTGTAATAAAATACAATTGTTTATTGACTCTTCACAAATAAAATACAATCATGTATTGACTCTTCACAAATTTGTATCATTATATGATTCAACCTACCACATGATATTCCGGACCTTCCAACTTAACTATCATCATCATCATCATCATCATTCAATAAGACATAGTTTTTTTTTTTTTTAATCGAAAGACTTAATGTTCTTACGAATGACACCCCTTAAATTACCGGTTATACAAAACATACCCTTAAGATTTCATTGACATGTCATTGTAGAACTAGCATCTAAAACTGATCACACATACGCCCTATTAATCAAAGGTGTGCGCAGTGCAGTTTTTGTTTTTGCAAAACCGTTCGATTTCGGTTTATTTGGTTTTGGGATTTTGGTTTTCGGGTTTAATTCGGTTTTGGATTCAGTTTTTTCAGGTTTGCTAATCATGCTAGTAATTTCCGGGCCAAAGAAACTTGACTCATGAGATTTTGAGATTGGGCTGAATATTTAAAAAATATTAATTAATAGAGCATTGTACATTTTGGCGTAAAATATTAAGAGCTAATCAAATACATTTACATTTAAAATGATTTAGTCTCATTCAAATCGACAAAACGTAACATAGTAACATAAAAAATAAAGCAAATATTTAGGTTTATAAATTATAATCGATTCAATGAAAAAGTAACTCAACAAATCGGTTATTTCAGTTTTTCACATAACACCAAACCAAACCAAACCAAAACCGATATTTAGTCTTTACTAAAACTCAAAACGAAATCATTGGTTTCTAATTCGGTTTGGTTTTTGCTGTTTGTTTATTTTTTTTTTTATATATTTTTTTGTTTTGGTTTCGTACACACCTCTACTATATACAAATAGTAAGCTTGTACATTCTTGAATACACTTCTGACTTGGTAAATAACAACAAAGCATGATAACAAAGTTGAAGGGATGAAATTTAATACATTGAAGTTGAGATGCAGATGTGCACTTCCTCGTATATAAATTAGAGTTTGCATAAAAGACCTTTAATTATTCACAGTTTTTTGTTGTTTGACTTAAGAGTGAATGAATAATTGATACAACAGTTTGGTTAGCACGTAGCAGGCGTGACTAATGACCTCATGACTCATGCGACTTCATTTATGATTTCTCACATTTTTCTTATTTGCTCTTGATAAGTTAAAATAACCATGGCCGACATTGGCGTATGTACATGGCAGTCTTCTAGAATCTCTAAAAGTTGAGCCTAGGGCGAGTTAAAAAATATGTACGCTAAAATATAAACTCAATAACTCATATATAATTTATATAATTGTGATAACAATAAACAAAATAAAAGCATTTTAACAAAAAGATATAATTTAAATACTTAAACGAATCTTGAACATCTCCAAGCATTATTGGAAACAATTGTTTTGATCAACCTTTTGTAATCCATACTCTCTAATATATCGTTCTCATAGCAGTATTGATTTAAATGTGTTAATGGTAATGGTAAAATTATGATTTAAACGGATTAAGTAGTATGAGAGCTAAATTTGATATTATGTGGCCACTTTGAGTTTATTACAACTTTACTTTTATAAACTTTGAATTTCTAGTCATTGTATTAAAAAAAAGGGTATGAAATATTGGCAGCGTTGTAAAAGTCGTTAGTCGCTAGTCGGGCGGTAGGTGGGGACTAGCGATTAATGTATAATTTTTAGTTTTATATATATAAACACACACATTCTAATATGTAATTTTCAGCTTTATACATACACAAACATATTTTTGCCTGAATCTCATTGAAAACCAATAGTTTTTACTAAAATCTTGCCGGAAACCGATGCTTTTGGTCGGAATCTCACCGAAAACCGTCGTTTTGGCCGGATTTGACCATTGACTGATTAATTAGCCGACTAGCTCAAAATTAATCAGTGAAGTGAGAACTAGCGATTAATCAGAGATTAATTGGTACCTATTAAAGATTTTTGCAACACTGAATATTGGCATGGGTGGAGACTTGAACCTACATAGAATAGGAACAAACAATCATGCTTTCCCAGTCCATTATTTACATTCTATTGACATTTTTTTTATCAAAGGCTAAATTATATACATAAATGTATAAAATATATATTTTTTTCAAACAAAAATTGGCCCTATAGATAATCGGGCCTTGGCTCATAACCCTCCCGGCCCCACCCTTGGGTCGTGCCTGAGTACATGTGCCTTAGATAAACTGGATAAATATATCCAAACACAACTCTTATATTTATTTGTGTCAAATATATTAATCATAAATCGAGCATATTTAAAATAGTGTAACTTGAAACACTACTTTTGTATTCCGTTTATTTACATGAATCAAATGGAATTTCGGGTTGATGACTTGATGGTTTGTATACATGTTAGCGGGTTGTAAATGAGTTGTAATAAGTTGTGAACAGATTAAGTAACTTGTTTGTTTTTTATTAGGCCCTTTTTATTATGAAGATTTGGATCATTAATATTTTAAGTTTAAACTTATTTATATTTCTTGATTACTTTTTGAAGTAATTTAAGGGTTTGAAATTTTGTTATGTTAATTTAATTTATAGTTTTTAAAATGAGCTAAATCAGCAAACCACTAGATTGATAAGACGACTAAACCTAATTATCATTATTGATTGGTTGGATTCTAATACTTGGGTGAAAAAGAGAAAAGATGTCGTCGAGATGATTATTTTTACAGCTTGGTGGATTATTTGGAGTGTCCGGAACGAAATGATTTTTGGCTCGAGTATCAAGTATAGAGAAAGCCTCTTTGATTCCATTGTTTCGGTTTCTTTTTTGTGGTATTCGTCTCATAACTTTAAATACCGTATGAACTGAGTGATGTGCCTTTCATAAAAAAAAATTACCATTAGGTTGTTTACGCATTGGTTGTTTTCCTCAATCTAAATATACAAGGTAAAAGAAGTATTTAACTATTGATTGCCTGTTGGTCTAGTAATATCAGGTGTCTATTCCTATTAAAATGATTCCGGTTTGAGTAATAAGGCATTCAAACTATAGATCAATGCATTGAAATATAAATGTCAACATTATTGAGTTTTCTTTCAAAATTACAAATTCAACTTTTATTTCTGTGACAAATTTGTGATTCAATGAACCTCTATGATACATTTTTTCCACATAAATTTGTCATTGTCGTTTATTTCTAAGTTGTTAAACTCCAGCGTGCAAACACGCGTGCCCTATTTTTCTATCAATTTTTTTTATCGATTTATAAATCACCCAAAAGTTAGGGAAAATATACACTAGACATAAGACTATCAACACTCATAGGTTTTAAAAGCACCCACATGCCACAAATACGCTCTGTCTAAAAAAAATAAATTATATTTTCACTAATTACACGAACACACTTATTTTTGTCTCCTTTAGTAAAATTTTCCAACATTTCACATCACAACCATTATTTATTTTATCTTTCATAACAATATTATTTTTATACCAAATAAGTTTATTATGAAAATTTTAATTAAAACTTTGAATAAAAGAAATAAAAATGGTGTAATACATGTATAAATGAATGTTCGTATCAAAAATGAGTAACCGGGCTGTAGGAACTTCTAATCAGTAGCGAACCATGAGGCATCAACATAAAAGATGGCAAGCGAACCCAAAGGTGAATGTCAAACGCAAACGTAGTGTCAGGAGGAGTTTTCGGATTTTAACTATTTTTCCATAACTATTAACAATTTTTAAGTGTTGTTTGATAAATAACATTACTCTTACCTTTTATATGTTTCTGTTATTTTTTTTTATATTTGAGTTTTAAACACGAGATGGACACACCAGGACACGAGCATCTGATTTTTATTCGAATCTTCCTTTTAGTTTAATAAAAAAAACCCGAAAATAACACATTTATATGAGGACCACATTGAATTTTGTGGATGGAGATTTTAGTGAAGAAACAAAATCAGGAAAGAAATTGAGTTGGAAAGCAAAATTGGATCTTTGATGTCACGAAAAGGCATGCGTTCTTGCCACTTGACCGAGGACTCTTCGTAGAGCCGTACTTACACACTAAACCAAACAAAATCATCATCAATCCAACACTTTTTTCTTTTTTGCCATTTTATCTAAATCTTTTTTTATACACGTAACTATACGTTTAAATGGTGAAAAATAAGTAGATCAATTACTATACAAACACATGAACTCAAATACGATGGCGCGAACACGGCTCTATTAAAAAAGTTTTCTTGTTTATCTAAGTTACTTCTAAAATTTATAAGATTAATTATGCCAGCTCGTAAACATGTCAAGTTGAAGCTAGATAGGCCGATGTAGCTAAATATGTTCATGGCTTGGCATGTAATAAACATGAACCTATTTAGTTTGAACCCAGTTACTAATTTTATCGAATGGTTAAATGTCGGAAATTTTTACACTCCGTTGTTTGTATAGAAAATTACCAAGCCTTTAATGATTGTTTCTATTTAAAAATTTAGATCATATGAGTATACATATATATAAGGGTAAGACCCGGTAAAAACCTACAAATAAAATTAACATACTAATGTACAAATAACTATAATAATAATTATAATTATTATTATATAATTTTAAACTAGAGTAATTAGGCTAAAAATAAAGTTAGGTAATAATAATAACTCTAGATTAAAAGTTTAAAACAGTAGATAATAATTAGCTCAGTGAATATCAGGTTATGTATACTTTTCACTCGTTGATTATTATACAACATATACAATATAGTATATAAGTTTCCTCAACTTATGTATAAGATAAATCTTCATAGGTTGGTACCATAAATACATTCTTTTTTTTAATAGTTTTTATTTAGTTTTGCTTTAAATATGTTTTCTTCTTTAATAAAAAAACAAGTTAATTTGACGAAATTATTTTTTGGTTTTAGTTTTAGAATCGTATCAAACTTAACTAATGTTAATTGAATTCGTGTCGCCGCAATGAAAACCTTTGTTATACAAACGAAAGCGGATAATGATGAAGAAGTGAAATAACATTCCGTATTTCAGTTTTCAGCCAATCATTTCCCGTTTTTATTAAAAGACATCAAAAGATTTAAAAAAAAAATATAGAACGAAAAGAAAACGACTTGACTAATAATCAATAAATAATATATAAAATATAATCCAATAATAATAATCTAAGCCGGTGATTTGCCATTTGTGGAGGAGTTTATGTATTGTTGCCTCGTTGGTACGCAACTCAGCTCATCTATAAATACCCAACCACCACTCAAATTTGTTTACCTTTCAACACTCAACAAACTCATACATCATTTCATTATCAGGTTATTTAATTACTTCCAAAAGATCATAAACATTTACTCAATTCATTGCTCATATTGTTTAATTTTGCAGGATTTGAAGTGAGGTGTGTGTAATGGCTAGTCGGAATTTGGAGAAATTAGCGTCGATTGATGCTCAATTGAGGCTTTTAGTTCCCGGGAAGGTTTCGGAGGATGATAAGCTGATTGAGTATGATGCTTTGCTTTTGGATAAGTTTCTAGACATTCTTCAGGATTTACACGGTGAAGATCTTAAGGAAGCGGTATGGTTTTCAACTTTTGATTGATCACCAAGTGTTTGATCAAATGTCTCACTGAGATTATTCATTTGTTTTGTTTACACACTCACTCTCTCATAAACTGTAGTCCTTTTAGAATAATGACTTCCTGTGTATTATTGATCAACTATTTATAAGAGTAGAATGAGGATAATTACAATGAAAACTTGGATCAAATCAAATCTTATAATTATGATAGCAATAATAAACCTTAAATAATATATTATCTTTAATATGAAGGTTCAAGAATGCTATGAGCTTTCTGCCGAATATGAAGGAAAACGTGACCCAAAGAAGCTGGAGGAGCTTGGAAGTTTGTTGACAAGTTTGGATCCCGGGGACTCGATTGTTATTGCAAAAGCTTTCTCTCACATGCTTAACTTAGCCAATCTGGCTGAAGAAGTGCAGATCGCTTACCGTCGAAGAATCAAATTAAAGAAAGGTGATTTTGCTGACGAGGCGAATGCAACAACCGAATCTGACATTGAAGAAACTCTCAAGAAGCTTGTGCATAAGCTTAACAAGTCCCCTGAAGAGGTTTTTGATGCACTCAAGAATCAAACAGTTGACTTGGTGTTGACCGCTCATCCAACTCAATCCGTCCGTCGATCTTTGCTTCAAAAGCATGGAAGGTATACCCTTTGATCCAATGTACATGAGTTTGACCAAATGGTCAACATCAACATTGACCCTTTTTATATTTTCAGGATTCGTGACTGTCTGGCTCAGTTATATGCCAAAGACATCACTCCTGATGATAAGCAAGAACTAGATGAGGCTTTACATAGAGAAGTAAGTATTGATGTTCAAAATCATTGTGTATGCAATAACATTGTTAAATATATATTAATGGCGTTTATGTAATTTGTAGATTCAAGCTGCTTTCCGTACGGATGAAATCAGGCGGACCCCACCAACACCACAAGATGAAATGAGAGCGGGAATGAGTTACTTTCATGAAACGATTTGGAAGGGTGTTCCTAAATTCTTACGTCGCGTTGACACTGCTTTAAAGAATATTGGGATTAACGAACGTGTTCCGTATAATGCGCCTCTTATTCAATTCTCATCATGGATGGGTGGTGACCGTGATGGCAAGTTTACGATATTATATACATTTAATTGAGAGAAAAAACCTATAATGTCATTTACATTAATATATTTTACTTCTGGTATATAATTCAGGTAATCCAAGGGTGACTCCTGAGGTAACAAGGGATGTTTGTTTACTAGCCAGAATGATGGCTGCAAATATGTACTTTTCTCAGATAGAGGAACTAATGTTTGAGGTATGTGATTATAGGCCTATAAACGAACCGAACAAACACGAACGGAGCATATTTGTGTTCATTCATTCAACTTATACGAGCAAGCCATTGAACATGAATAATTAAGCGAACAGGGTTTTCTTGTTTGTCTTCACTCATTAAGAAAATCAACGTGCTCGTTTATTTTCATTCGTTAACAATATAAATGAACGGTGAACATAACTGAACATAGTTGAACAAAGATAACGAGCTAAAAAACCAATTAAAAGTAAATGTGAACAAAATTGTATTGGGCCTAAAAATTTATTAAATTAGACTAAATTGTAACGAGCCTAAAAAATTAAGTGATTATATTAACGAACAAACTTAAGTGAAGGTAAACTGACGTAAGTATATGAAAGAACGTAAACGAACATAAATGGATGAACGAGACACATGTGCATGTTCCTGCATTAACTACATGAACATAAACTTTTGTTCATGTTCGTGTGTTTATATATACACGAATTTCCCGCTGAACGTTTCACTGAAATTACAGGCCTATGTGAAAGTACTTTTATGTAGTGATTATGGATCTTAACAAACGTTTCAATTTTTAGATGTCCATGTGGCGTTGTAACGATGAACTACGCATTCGAGCGGAAGAAATATATAGAACAGCAAGGAGTGATGTGAAGCACTACATAGGTATTTATAATTGTTATTGTTATTGTTAATGTTAATAATGTTTTTGATTACTACCAAGATTACAAAAGACTAAAATCCTAAATAACAACGTATGTTATTTTTTCTTCAGAGTTTTGGAAACGGGTTCCTCCCACTGAACCTTACCGTGTAATTCTTAGTGATGTAAGGGACAAATTGTATAATACGCGTGAACGAGCTCGCCATTTGTTAGCTCATGGGATTTCTGACATCCCAGAGGAAGATGTTTATACCAATGTGGAACAGGTATTAACCATTTCAAGATCACCAATTATTAAATTTTTTGGTAAATCCTAAATGGCAATTTCGACCTTTTATAAATGGGTCAATTCGGGCTATCTTTTATCTCTAGCCAGTCAAACTGATAAAATTATAGATTAGCTTTAAAGGAAATGGGTTAAAATCGCCCAAAACATATTCCTGAATTCTTAATTCATTTAATTGAAAGTAGTAAATTTGATTGAAATAAGATAACTTTTATAATCATATATATATGACATACTGTTTATTATAAAAACTTGTAAATTTTTGCACAAAAACAAGATTTGACCAGAACCAAAGTTTTAGCACATTCCTGCTACATAAACCTCCATACCCTGGTGAACCCATCTATCAATGGGTCAACTCGGGTTATGTTTTTATCTCAACTGATTAAATGAGTTAAATAATATAGAATAGCTAGAAATGAACTGGTCAAATGGGTCTAAAGTTGACCAAAAATGTATCATTAATCATATAAGGAAGCATCTAGTGATTGAAAAAATATAATGTTGTTAATGAGTTAATCTCATTTGACATAACCCATTTTGACCTGTTACCCAACACATTACCTCTAATGATATATTAATTATGTCTTTTATAAAATTTCACAGTTCTTGGAACCATTGGAGCTCTGCTACCGATCACTATGCATGTGTGGCGACCGTGTGATTGCTGATGGAAGCCTTCTTGACTTTCTAAGACAAGTGTCAACATTTGGGCTCTCACTAGTCAAACTTGACATAAGACAAGAATCCGAGCGCCACACGGATGTCCTCGATGCAATCACTCAACATCTAGAAATCGGATCTTATCGAGAATGGTCTGAAGAAAAACGCCAAGAATGGCTTCTATCTGAACTCAGTGGAAAACGTCCTCTTTTCGGCGCCGACCTTCCAAAAACCGAGGAAGTTAAGGATGTTTTAGACACGTTTAACGTTTTAGCCGAACTCCCATCCGACTGTTTTGGCGCTTACATCATCTCCATGGCCACGTCACCATCCGATGTCCTCGCTGTCGAGCTTCTTCAACGTGAATGCCACGTCAAACACCCATTACGTGTGGTCCCACTTTTTGAAAAACTTGCTGACCTGGAGGCAGCCCCTGCCGCCATGGCGCGCCTCTTCTCAGTTGAGTGGTACAAAAACCGAATCGACGGGAAACAAGAAGTCATGATCGGATACTCAGATTCGGGAAAAGACGCTGGTCGGTTTTCAGCTGCATGGCAGCTTTTTAAAGCTCAAGAAGAGATTATTAAAGTGGCTAAAGAGTTTGGAGTCAAACTGGTTATGTTTCACGGGCGTGGTGGCACCGTGGGTCGAGGTGGCGGGCCCACACATCTGGCTATATTGTCTCAACCGCCAGACACGATTCACGGGTCGTTAAGAGTCACGGTTCAGGGTGAGGTTATAGAGCAGTCTTTTGGTGAGGAACATTTGTGTTTTAGAACACTTCAGAGGTTTTGTGCAGCCACACTTGAGCATGGGATGAACCCGCCAATCTCACCGAAGCCCGAGTGGCGTGAACTTATGGACCAGATGGCGGTTGTTGCAACCGAGCAGTATCGGTCTATTGTGTTCAAGGAACCGCGCTTTGTCGAGTATTTCCGCCTGGTGAGTATTCTTATAATTGCTGATGGTTATAGATAGTGGTGGCAAAATGTGTGGGTCGGGTGGTTGTGGTCTCGTATTAAATTGGGATTGGGTCAACACGGTAATATTTGGTACATGTCGGCCCAGAGCATGTACATGTTCGTTTGTTTAACTTTGGCTGAACAAGCGATCTATCATGAACAACTAAATGAACGGGTTTTCTTGTTCGTGTTCGTTTGTTAAGAAAATGAACATGTTTGTTTTCGTTTAACAATATAAACGAACGGTTCATGAACGTAAACGAATGAACATAACTAAGCTAAAACTAGTTAAAAGTAATGTGAAGGACAATATGTTGGGACTTAAACGTTATTAAAACTATACTAAGTTGTAATGAGCTGAAAAAATTATTAACGAACTTAAACAAACGTAAACAAAGAACATAAACGAATCCAAATAAGCAAACGTTCAGCAACATAAATGAATGAATGAGACGTGCTTATGTTCGTTCGTTTAACTAAATGAACAAAATTTTGTTCATGTTCATTCATTTATTAAATAAACGGTCATAAACGAACCTCCCGCACTAACTGTTCACTGAACGTTCTGTTCGTTTACAAGCCTAGTCCGGTTTGTAACCTTTTTCTTTGGACTATGGATCCTACCGGATAACATATATTTGGGTAATATAGGATCGGTTAGTCGGGTTTAACGGGAACGCACATCCGTGCTCGTAACTTGCCTTTCTATATATCTGCAGGCAACACCTGAGCTAGAATACGGGCGTATGAACATTGGAAGCCGCCCGTCAAAACGAAAACCGAGTGGCGGTATTGAGTCACTCAGAGCCATTCCATGGATCTTTGCATGGACTCAAACCCGATTCCATCTCCCGGTTTGGCTCGGGTTCGGGGCAGCATTCAAACATGTGATTCAAAAGGACAGCAAGAATCTTCAAATGCTTCATGAAATGTACAAAACATGGCCATTTTTTCGGGTCACAATTGATTTAGTTGAAATGGTGTTTGCTAAAGGTGACCCAGGGATTGCGGCCCTTAATGACAAACTACTTGTTTCCGAAGATTTATGGTCGTTTGGTGAATCTTTGAGAGAAAACTATGAAGAAACCAAAGATTATCTGCTCAAGGTACACTTTTATCACATTTATAAATCTTGCATAAAATCAACAGACTTTGTCTTTCTTTTATAAAAGTTAAGGCCTTTTGCATAAAACTAATGGTACTTGTTCAATTGTTACGTTGCAATAATAAAAAATGAGATTATATATAAACCTCCCATTTTTATCATAAATTTAATATTTCTATAAATTTTTTATCATTTTTGCTAGCTTGTTTCTTGCACATATAAAATGACCTAGAGTGGTCTTTATACAAAAATGCAATAGTAATGAATTGATGATTACAAAAATAATAATAATTCCAAGGTTTAATATCATAAAAAAACAATATACTTTCTTATTTTTCACGAAAAGGCTACTTACCATAATTTTGATATATAAAAAAGCCCTGCACACGTCAAAAAACATGAAAAATTCCATCAACCAAATTTTGGTATACTAAAGACCCTACAGTTGTATAGAATGTTTCTACTTGTGGGAAAACATTTGCTTCTTAAATTCGTTAAAATAAGATTATATAAATTTTTTGTGCAAAATCGTTGTACCTTTAACGAGTCATTATTTTATATATTTTTCACCAGCACAAGAATTATAAACAAATGTATACACTTTAATGTTAGCTAAATTTGGCCGAGCGACATTTTTTGTGTTTTTTAATATTTTTTGACATGTGCAGAGACTTTTATATGTCAAAATTATGCTAAGAGACTTTTTCCGTTAATGAGAAAATAGGTTGTGTCACACACATAAAAAATAGACATTCAGTGAGTGTCAACTCATTTGACCTCCCATGCTCATCTCAAGATAAAATACAACCCAAATCAACAAATTCGTACATACACGAGTTGAAACTGCAACCTCGATATTATTATGCTAACAATATTGTCTTGTCATGGTTTTAGATTGCGGGACATAAGGATCTTCTTGAAGGTGATCCTTACCTGAAACAACGAATTAGGTTGCGTGATTCATACATCACAACCTTAAATGTTTGTCAAGCTTATACCCTCAAACGGATCCGAGACCCGAACTATCATGTGACATTAAGGCCTCATATTTCCAAGGAATATGCCGAGTCAAGTAAATCGGCTGATGAGCTTGTTAACCTGAACCCGACTAGTGAGTATGCACCTGGTTTGGAGGACACACTCATCTTGACAATGAAGGGGATTGCTGCTGGAATGCAGAACACCGGTTAGGTTAACCGTTATTTGAGTATATAGTTTTTGTTCATGGTTTCGGATATTGTCACGGCCTTGTTTACTATCATATGTATGGTTGATGGTGGTTTGATTATCCAAGAAATTAATGGCTTATTGTACACTTGATTACAAGTGATTATATGAATTGCTTTGCTTTCTACTTATTTACCCTATTGGTAAATTCATTGATACCCTTTTTTTTGTTTTGGTTTTTTCATATCATCGAGAAATATCAAGATTTCCGTCAGTTCCAAAGCATATAATCATCCAGAGCATAAAGTTTAGATTTATGGATGATTATGTTAAAAAATAAAATATTAAAATCCTTTGGTTGTGTGAGAATTCAATGGAGTTTTCAAAGGGTGTGGTTATTGCATCTAGACGTGCACAAAAAAACCGGTTCCGGAACCGAACCGGTGGAACCGGCCCGGAACCGGTTCCAGTTCCTACCCGATGGAGCAAATACCCGGTTTGGGTATTATTGTACCCGAATATCATACCCGGTTCCCCTATTTGTATTTCCCAGTCGGTTCCAACCTGGTTCCTACCCGGTTCCTAAGTGTACCCGGTCCGGTTCCTACCCGAAATACCCAGTTCCAGCTGGTTTTTCTTAAAAAGGTCAAACACTGGTCAAAGTAGCCGTTGGAACCGGTTCCAACGGTAATATAGACGTTGGAACCGGTTTTTGAGAAACAAAAGAGCCGTTGTAACCGGTTCCAACGGTAATATAGCCGTTGGAACCGGTTTTTGAGAAACAAAAGAACTGTTGTAACCGGTTCCAACGGTAATATAGCCGTTGGAACCGGTTCTTGTAGCCCAAACCCTATATATAAGTTGTTTTCCATTACTTGTTTCACCACCAAACTCAAAAACAAACAAAAAAACTTCTCATTTAGCAAACCCGACCATCCAACTAAATATTATTATGGCACTCATAAAAAAAAACTAACAAGAAGGCTAAGAAGAATGTTTTTATTGAACCCGTTCGTGCTATGGAGGACCCAAATGTTCTTGCGGTCGTCACCCATACCCGAAACCAAGACGTATGGAAGAATTGGGATTTGGTTGTCAATGCCGAAGGTGATCAAAAGGCTCGTTGCAAACTATGTGGAAAACAATTAAAACACGATTCCAACTCGACTTTGAGAAAGCACATCGAGAATTCATATTGCTCGGCCTTGAAAGGGATTGGCGCGACCGATCAAGTTGACTTGGGTAAAGATGGTACGCTATTCCGTTACAACACGACTCATGTTCAAGATAGAATGGCAAAGTTCGTTATTCAACGAGGTTTGCCGTTTAACCACTTTGATGACCCGGATTTGACGTCGTTGATTCGAGAAACTCTACAACCGCGATACACACATGTAAGTCGTACTACCTTAAGACGTCATTGTATCAAGTTGTGGGAGTGTGCTAAAAAAAGTTAATCGAGTTTTTTCATTCTTTACTAGCGATGGTTTGTTTAACTACCGATGTTTGGTCGGCACCACACGGGTTGCCCGAATCATACATATGTGTCACCGCTCATTGGGTTGATCCGGTGACATGGCAATTGATGAAACGAACCATAGCTTTTGAAAACTTCCCGTACCCACATACCGCCGAAAAATTGTTTGACTTGCTTGATGAAGTTATAACGACTTACAATTTGAGAAATAAAATATTTTCGATTTCGTTTGACAACGCATCAAACAATACTAAGGCGGCCGAAAAATTTATCATTAAATATTCACCACCTTGTTTCGGGGATTTTTTTCATGTTCGATGTGTTGCACGTATCATCAACTTGGTTGTTCAAAAAGGTCTCGAAAATGAAAACATTTGTGACGATTTAAAATTTTTTAGACTTATGTTACAAGATGTCTTCAAAAGTGGTAAAAGAAGACATCTTGAATATAAGAATTATTGCAAGTCGGTTGAAAGAAAGTATTTAGGGCCGAATTGGGATGTTCCAACCCGTTGGAACTCAACTTGTCATATGCTCAAGTGTGCTTTCGCCCAACGGCAAACTCTACAAAGTTTTCATAACAATCTTGTTGACGTACGAGAGGTCGATATGCTTCCGGAAAGTGTTTGGGTCAATGTCGGTTATTTGTTGGGGTATCTTGACGTGTTCAAAAACTCAACAACAAAGTTATCGGGGGTCTATTACCCTACTAGTTGTTGGGTTTTGCAAGAATTATACTACATGTCTTGTACTTTTAAAGAGTTTGAGGAGAAGAACACACTATGCAAGAATATTGTTGGGTGTATGAAGGAAAAGTTCTTAAAATATTTTGAAAACATACCGCCGGTCTTCACTTGTGCCGCCGCTTTAAACCCATATTGGAATGTTAATGGGATTGAGAGAACGATCGAAGAAATATTCGACAACATGGGTATGCACGAGATCGACCCGAAGTTGTCGACGGAAGCGTGTGAAAAGTTTAACAAAACCCTTCAAGACCTTTATGACCATTATTTTCAACTATATGATCCAAGCACGAGATTGTCTTTTATTAAAAAAACAACGACTAGTAGGCCGAGCAAGGACCTACTTATAAACTTGATGAATGGGATTCGTGAATCGGCATCTAAGAGGCAAAGAGGAAACACATCAACTAGCGAACTTGGTCGATATAGTGGAGCAAACTATGTTGAGGGTGCAACGGTCGACGATGTTCGCAATATTGATTTGTTGGCTTGGTGGAAAGGAAAACAAAACGAATTTTCTATTATATCCGCCATGGCTCGTGATTTGCTTGTCGTACAAGCCTCAACGGTTGCTTCCGAATCGGTTTTTTCTCTTAGTGTGAGAGTATTATCAATGCGAAGAACAAAATTAACTCCCGAGTCTTTAGAGGTTTGCATTTGCCTAAAGGACCATTTGGATGCGGTGGATCGGGTACAACACAAGGCAAACTTTGAAGACGAAATACCAATAGAGCGTCCTATTCATGATGAGGAGGCGGAGGACGGCCTTTCTTCCGATAACGAAGACGAGGGTGAAGACGAAGAAGAGTAGTAATTTGTGTTTGGTATTTGTTTTAGTAAATTATTTGTAACAAGTTCAACTAATATTTAGTTATGATTTGTTTAATAATAACTACTTTTGTTAGTCATGATTAATTTTTTTGTTACTTTTTTAATAACGACGAACATTTTATTTATTCAAACAATAACTACTACAAACATTATTAAAACATAAACGATACTAAACATAACAACTTAAACTAAAAAAAAGTCCGTCGTTTTAATCCGGCGTTCTACAACGATTAAGCGTTGTCACCGGCGGTAGATGCTTGGGTTGTAGAGCTGGAGGACTCTCCCACTTCCGCTTTTTTAGCATCCAAACTTCTTTTCTCTCGACAATACTTATTCGTATGTTTTCGTAATGTCGAGTTGGACACGGCTTTAAGAAACTTCGAGCAATATTTGCAACGAGCCATCTCTTGTGAGTCGGTCATGAGACACAAATCGTAATGAACCCAAACATCGGGGCATCGTGTTGTTTCGATCACCATAACAACGTCGTCGTTAGTTGCCATTTGTTGTCGGTTTAAGCTTAATTGTGTTTTGGAGTGTGTTTTATAGTTTTGGAAGTGGTTTAACAAGCACACACCATACCTTGCTATTTATAGAAGGTAAATAACCTATTTTTAGTAAAAAAAAAACCGGTTCCAACGGTCAAAAATGGCTATATAGCCGTTGGAACCGGTTTGTAACGGCTATATTATTTGAAATTAAAAAAAAACCGGTGGAACCGGTTTTTACGTAATAACCAGTCCCGGTTCCTACCCTACCCGGTTCCTAAAAGTTGGCATTTCGGGGCATCAGTTCGGGTCGGGAACCGAACCGGTTCCTGACTGGAACCGGTGCCATTTCCTACCCGGTGAGAAAAAAACCGGTTCCGAACTGGTTCGGGTTTTCCAAGTGTACCCGATTTGTGCACGTCTAATTGCATCCAATGAAACATAAAAATTTGAAAATTTTTATTATGTTGATGACTTTTATATACTTCGATATTTATTTTAAAAAGAAGTATACCATAAAATCAAGCTTTAATTCTTCTTGAGTTCATGTTCAACAAACGAAAAAAAAAATCACCCTTTAAAAAAAAGATGAAACTTTGAAATAAATAGTATAATAATGATTTTAAATTTTTAATACTCAAAATATCATTATTTGCAAGACACATAGGTCTTTGTCTGTAAAAAGTAAACAGACATTAGTGCTAGATCTCGTAACATAAGTGTCACAAAAATTAACTAGAAATCCTAAATTTGTTACTTCTCAAATTTAGATCTAAACCTGATACTAGTTATGACAAACCTTATGGACCATTCGTTTAACTAAAAAATTTGATTTAATACATTAAAAGTAGAAAGTGAAAGCATATGTGGAGAATGAGTAAAGTAAACCGGGGATTACACATGAGAATCGAGACAATATCACTTTCGGTTAAGTCATGGAGTGGCGTGACTTTAGGAAGTTTGGCCCTCTTTTGACCTTTCCACCTTTACTAATTAACTAGGATTTTATCAGGCGTGTTGTGCTGGGGCAGGTCGGTAAAATATGATTGGTGGTAATACTCAAGCGTTGTCGGTCTCGGGGGCGTCGAGACGATAAGTCAACACGAATCCAGTCGGTTTCGTTAAGGTACCGGAACTAAAACAAAATTGGCAGTCGGTCGTTTTTTGTTACGGTGGTATTGGAACTAAAACAAAACGCAGTGACTCTACGCGAATTTTTGAGAGATGTTTTTATAACTTAGAGAGTGATTTAAAGTGTTGTGAGTGAACACTTTTTATATTTTAGAAAAAATATAATGTTTTTAGTGTAGTTTTGAATTTAAAGATAGTGAATAAGATGGGAATGCTCTTAGCGGCAATTTGTTTACATCTGAATGAAACCATTCAGATGTAAACATCTGATTCATTCAGACTTCAGAATGTTTGGTTCCAAACAGAAAAACATCTGAATGGCTAAAATTAGGTCTGAATCATTCAGACTTATTGTTGTTGTTGAATAAAACAGAGACTTATTCAGATATGACTCATTCAGATTTGAATGAACTAAACAACCTTTTAATATAAAAGGAAAAACAATCAAGTGTTTTTTATATGCCGTATTAAATAAATAGAGAATTATTAAAATAAGAAAAAGTTTCGGATTAAAGTTGTAAATTGACGCATCAAAGTGTCAGTAGTATAGGGACCAAAATGCTATTATAAAAAATAGCACGTTCTGAGAGTGTCCAACGTGGCGCACTATGAGTGGTGGCCATACCTTAACGTCAACACCTGTAGGTCCTTGTTGTCGTTTTCCATTGCATCATTAATCCTCTTAAATAGCGTTTGGAGTCCCTGAGCTTCTTCATCTTTGCATATTATTTTTACAATCCATTTACAACTTATCAATTTGTTTTACTTGTGTCTTGTTAGAGTCGAGTCGATGTATTTTACACAAAGAAGTATATAAATCATAATCAGGCCTACAACTTCACTTTGACAGCCAATCTTACTAGTTCAAAAAATTTGTCACCGATTGCTAACTTCATACCTAGTCTCCTAAATAATATAACTTATTTTGTATTTGTCACATACATAAGCGATCTAGTTAATCATCACATTAAATCTAATGCGAACCTAGTCGTCCATATCTATTCACTTCACTGGCCTCATTGGTTTATAAAACAATAACGATCTTGCCTTTACCAAGGAACTTTAACTTGAGTATTTACAATAAAATTACAAGAAAAATTATCGGCATAATCAAATGATGTATGTAGGTAATTTTTTTTTTGAAATTATATAAAAACTACCTGTATAACCATGAAACCTGATATATTATTATATCAAATTTCCCTCGAATATTATTTTCAATTAGTGCGTTCTGGTCATTTGTCATCTTAGTTCTAACAGGCACCAAGGCATGTGATGCGTTTAAAAAACGCATCAAAGCCTTCAGACAGAAAACTCATGTACTTCTGGATCAACTGGGCAAACCGGCAAAATCAGGATTTAAAAAATATTCGCATGTAATGTTATGTCGAGTTCAACGAGTTATGTGTAGACTATAGTAATATTATGACTCCAAGATCAACATTATACTAATATTAAAATAGATAAGCAAAGCGAAACTTCTATTTACAGGTAAAACTCTTTTAGGGGATGTTTATTTACATCTGAATGGAACAATTCAGATGTAAACATCTGATTCATTCAGACTTTAGACCGTTTGATTCCAAACAGAAAAAATCTGAATGATTAAAATTAGGTCTAAATCATTCAGACTTATTGTTGTTGATGAATGAGACAGAGGCTTAGATCTGAATGAACCAAACAAGCTCTTAGTCGTATATCGAGCCATGTCTCGCGCATCTGACTTACGTACGCGCTTCACGCCTCGACGTGCGAGACCTAAACGAACATTAGTGCCCAAAACGAAAAAACTCAAACTTCGGTGCCCAAAACAAACATTCATTTCAATATAAACTACAACATCATCAGTCGCATCTTCCGCGTTTCTTAATATTTTACAAAAAAAACTAATAATAATAGAGAGAGAAAGTAGCAGCAGCTGAGCTTTAAGATCGGCATCAATGGCGGCTTCTACTGAACGCGAAAATTTCATCTATGTCGCTAAGCTTGCCGAGCAAGCCGAACGCTATGAAGGTTAGCCTATTTCATCTTAGATCCGTTCTTTACACTTCATTTCATTAATTTTAATTTCAATTTTGGTGCCCTAATTTGTGCTATATGTAGACTTGGTTGACTTATGGATATTAATTGTTATAATTGAAGATTAAGTTGTTTGAAAAGTTAATTGGAGATTTAGTGGACATGCTGTGGCTAGATTTAGGGTTTTTTAGATCCTATTGCCTATATGCTATGTAATACTAAAATCGAGGTCAAATTATTATTCTAGCTGTGTTAGGATATTCAAATCGGTATTGACCTTTTGAAATTGTGTAGAATAATACGAGTATCAGTTACTGTAATTAACTAGTTAAAAAGTACTGAATTTAGAATCTCAACTTAGTTATCATTATCAAACGTTGACTGTTTACATAGTTATTGAGCTGTGTAAATACACACTAATCTAGCTAGATTTGTGGCCTTGTGGGCACTTGGCAGTATTGACAAAATCGTGATTAATCGGTGATTCATGATTTCACCTGATCGGACACATTAATGGGTGGTCGGTCAAACTTGGTCAAATCAGTCAAAAATGGCCCAAATCGGACTTTTTTTTTTAATTTTATTTTTATTCATTGTTTTGTAAGGCAATCAGACCATGGGTTACTCATTGTTTTGTTATGTTTACATTTAGTTGTTTATGTTTAATGTATTTATGTATAATTTTCAAAAATTACATGTGAAAATTTGAATGTATGACTAACTGGTACCTCACCGCCTGAGTGGTGCCTGGCGAGTTCTACAACACTTCCTGTGGGTTACATTTCATATATGATTTGGAAAATGAATTAAGTTTATAGCATGCAATATGTTAATATTCAGAAATCAGAACTATATAAGCTGTTTTCACAAGCTGTACTGTAGTAGTCTTTATGATCTTATGGTGATTTGTTCTTTGTTTCAGAGATGGTGGAAGCCATGAAGAAAGTAGCGATGTTGGACATTGAGCTGACTGTTGAGGAGCGAAATTTGCTCTCGGTTGGATACAAGAATGTGGTGGGCTCGCGTAGGGCATCATGGAGGATATTGTCCTCCATTGAGCAAAAAGAGGAGTCAAGAGGCAATGAAGTTAACGTCAAGCGGATCAAGGAATATAGGCAGAAAGTGGAAACAGAGCTGTCAAACATTTGCAAAGATATCATGGCTGTGATTGATGAGCATCTGATTCCATCTTCCTCTGCTGGAGAATCCACTGTTTTCTACTACAAAATGTGAGTTTTAGTTGCACATAGGTCCAAAAGAACATTTTTGTGCCGTATTTTTTATTCTTTTGTGGTCATTGGTTCTTATTACTTTATTCTGTTTTGTGGGCTTTGTGTTTTTCTAGCAGCAACTTGTTCTAAGAATAATAGAATGTAATCTTTACATAATTTGATTCTGAAAGAGAGAGAAAGGTTTTAAAGATTTGGTTATGGGTTTTGATGGAATGTAGGAAAGGAGACTATTTTAGGTATCTTGCAGAGTTTAAGTCTGGTAATGACAAGAAAGAAGCAGCTGATCAGTCTCTTAAGGCTTACCAAGTAAGTAGCGTTTTCTATTTAGCTGTTTAGTAGATAGGCCTGTAGGTGAACCGAATGTTCAGTGAATCAGTCGTGAATTGCTCGTTCATAAAATAAGCTAATGAATCATGAACGTTTGTTTATGTATCTGTGTTCATTTATGTTTATTCATTTACATTTGTTTCTATTCGTTTAGGTATGTTCTTTCGTTTAAATATCCATTCAAATCTATTTATTACTAATAATAAATTAAAATCAATTTTAATTACTTATTAAAAACATTATATTATATATTTTTGTTTACTTTTTAAGTGTTAGATTTAATGATTGGAATACGTTTACTTTTAGAAGGTGTCTGTTCATTTATGTTAGTTTGTGTTTGGTTGTGTTCTATTGTGTTTGCTTATGTCAGTGAACCATTCGTTTAGATTTTAGAATATTTAAAAACGAACATGAACACATTATTTGTTATAATGAACATGATCAAGAAAATTTGTTCGTTCAAGTGTTTGTGTCTGTCTGTTTGTTTGGTTAAAGTTAAACGGATGTAGATGAACAAACTTTGTTCGTGTTCATTTAGTCGCTTTACAAGTCTATTGGCAGATGCCAATTTCTTTATGCTTTTATATTTCTTCCAGTTGGCTTCTACTGCTGCAGAGGATCTATCTCCTACTCATCCCATTAGATTGGGTTTAGCTTTGAACTTCTCGGTTTTCTATTACGAGATCATGAACTCTCCCGAAAGGTAACAAATTTTAGAAAAGGATATTGTTGGTATTCTTCAATCTTGATTTTTGATATGAAAACTTTATTCTAAATTGTGTTTTTTTAAACATTGGTTTTATCAGAGCTTGCCACCTGGCAAAACAAGCTTTTGATGAAGCGATCTCAGAACTTGATTCATTGAGTGAAGAATCATACAAAGATAGCACTTTAATCATGCAGCTCCTTAGGGACAATCTCACTTTGTGGACTTCTGACATTCCAGAGGATGGAGGTTAAACATTTGTTATTGTTATTGTTATTGTTATTGTTATTGTTATCAAGGGCAAATACTATAAGAAAACCAACATACTTTCTTTGTTTTCTAAAAAAGCCCCTTGACAATTTTTTACATATTAAAGTCCCTCCACTTGTTATTTTTTTTACTACATAAGGAAAGAATTGAGAATTAATGTTTTACATTGACAGGTTGCGATAACAATCATTTGTCTAAATTTATTATGCATACCATTCTATATGTCTTTAGTTTATTTTTTATTTTTTTAATTTAAATTACGTCTTGTCGTCTACCACACTCATGTATTTTAGTATATTGTTTTTGAAAGATTGTTTGTTATAATTAACTTATTGAATTAAAAAATGGAAAAGGAATGACAAAACATTGAACACCCTTTGCTCAACTAGTATAAATAAGTAAAAAAAACTAAATTTAGACAGCTTTTACGAGAAAAAACATTAAGTTATGTTGATTGTTATGGTATTTTTCCCTTTATTTAATAGCAATATCTTGTCTTTTTTGTTTTAAATTATTAACACGGTATTTTCTTTACAGAAGACCAAAAGATGGAGATCACAAAAGGTGATGATGCAGAGGTTAGTCTCAACATATGAATTTGAAATAATAAATAAAATGTTGGTTTGTATCTGTTTTGTTAGTTGTGCTTTAATTCGATATAATTTTTTTATGCAGTAAAATATGGAGGGTAAGTTTACATCGTTGGAGGGAGTGGATGTGACTTTGTTATTGTATTTGTAAGCCTAAATTTGAAAGCAGTAATATGAGAATCGCATGCGTTAGTTGTTTTCGTTTGTTAAATTGTTGTAAAATGCCCAGAAATGGGACGTTTATGGCATGGCCGACATGTTTTATGATCCAGGCTTGTTTCTGCTATTTGAGATCTCATCTGTTTGTCTATTTGAATTAGGTAGCCACTTTGTGTTTCAGATATTATGCATTGTAACAAATCATGCTTGTTTGTTATTGAATAACAAATTACATTCAGAATAATCTTGGCTCCAAATTGTAAAAGACGGCACAGATCTACACACTTGCGTGAATTGTGTTGCGATCATGGATTGTGTCTAAAGATATGATTCGTTCAGAACTGAAGACAAGAACCAATGCTGACGATGGACGACTACAAGTATTTCTTCACTTAGTGGGTGATAAGTTGATGATGGAATTAGGTAGCCTCTTTGTGTTTCAGATTTTATGCATCTTGATGTGAAGTTCAGTCAAACAAAGGACTAACCCCGCATGAAAGTGAAAACAAGATGAACCAATGAACACAGAATTAAACCGCGTGATGGTATAAACGAACACGATAAAGATGTTATGAACTTATGATGCATCTTGATGTGAAGTTCAGTCAAACCGATGGACCAACACCGCATTGCTTTTGTGATGACATGAAACTATGGAGTGAAAACAAGATGGACCAACAAACACAGAATTAAACTGCATGATGATATAAACGAGAACGATAAAGATGCTAAGACGACGATGAACATTTATGATTTTATGATGGGAGATAACTTTAGGTGATTCATATCAAGATAGTTACATGATCTTTATGAAAACGCTATTTTAAAAATGAAATGGTGTTTATAAAAACATGTGACGTATAAGACTTGTCTAAGATATTTATATGTAATTTATGCTCTTTATATGGCCGCTACCAAGGGTGGTTTGTCTGTGACAAAAAAATAAGTTGATTCTAAGGTTAATTACGTTAAATTATAATATCGTCTTATGATTGGTTCTTCCTCTCCGATCACACACTCTCGACTCTCATTGTTGGTCAATAATAATGGCAGATGACCATCAATGTTGGTTAATAATTTCGTCATAGAACCGCAACACAAAACATATGTTTCTTCAATTGGGCATACTTGAAGCAACCTCTCAGTCTCTTGGTATATAAGTATGGTTTGCCTACCTATCATCATTCCAGACCCTACAAGGCTACAAGTAGCTTTGCTATGAATGAGATTTTATTGTGTATAATTGTTGTTTTGATTGTAAATTATAGTAGTTACTGAGGTTTGTTTTAATAGTTGATTATATTTTTAACTTTTAACTAAAAACTCGTTTCAACACTAATACGTGTGACGGTGCTAATGTGCTATCATATTTCCGCTTGTTAGAATCCTAAACTTCTTTTTTTATTCTTTATGAAAATTGCCCCAATTTTAAAATCCATTTAAAATCAAACTCCATGGACAACCTAAACAGACCATAGTCGGCCACTCGATCATAACGCATACTTCCTGCCACTTCCTTCCTTGTTTACCAAACCGGTTATAATTAAGGGAAATTCCCAAAATGTTTCATTAATGGAGAGAAATTCCATTTTTGTCCTTATAAATAAATGTTTTCAAAAATATCCCCTACAAACACGTCTTTGACGACGTGTTAGGCCTCAACGCATCTTTCACGACCTGTTCGGCCATCAAACGCGTCTTTAACGACCTGGTAGCCTCCAACGCGCAAAGTCCAATAAAACCTCTTAAATAACAATGAAGACTAAAAATGTAGTTTATACTTCCTCAGTCCCATTATAAGTGTCATAGTTTGATTTTTCAAGTCTTTCTTGTTTAACTTTGACCGTCAATATTTTCGTTTGTGTTATATAATACTTGATGTAAAATATATGAATGGATTGAGTTTTAAATGTATTTTACATTGATATAATTTTCGTCAAGTATTATATGACACGAACAAAAATATTTACGGTCAAGGTTGCAAAACAAAGACTTGAAAAGTCAAACCAGGACACTTATAATGAGACGGAGGGAGTAATGCATTAATACCTATGGATCAAGTCCAATAAAACAGATAAACCATAAGACCATCATGTAATTAACTCTTTAACTTTTTATAATTGTTTAAACAAAACTTTCTGAGGATTTTTAGTTTGATCTGTTTTCTGTTGTGTGCAACACTTGTTTGTTTGTATGTATGTGGCTCCTAACACATAATACGTTATCAAGACCAGAAAAAAAAAGGTAACAGATTTTGATGTATCATTTATTTTCAAGATATTAGTGATGACAAATCAGTAAAGCATATTTCAACTTAAATAACTTTTTTCTTCATTATTTATCGGGACCAATCAATAATTGCATTTATACGAGAATAGACAATTTGATTAATATGCACATGATTAATTTTTAATTCAGAGTTATGATATTACTACGGAGTATTATTTACATAACTACCATATCATTTCTAGATCTTCTATTTTATAATAATTTAGTAACATACTTTAAAAGAACCCCATATTGAAAAAATATAGTTACATAGTCTTAGTATTGTTGGTGCAAGAGAACAAAATAGTGTGTTATAAAGTATACGTGCTTTCAAAATTTTATAAATCTTAAACATATTAATTTATATAGAAACAAAAAATTACTATTTTAAACATAATGTAAAATTATAAACTAGATAATATATAATTTATATACATCAATGTATGATGCTTTAATTTAAACGAGCCAAACAAATGAAATAGCATAACCTCGCCACCTTGGGCTCGGCTCATTTACAAACAAGCCGATTGTAACCAAACTTTGTACGAGCTTTCTTATCTCAAAACGAATTTTGAGCCCTCAAGTTACCAGATTATTGAACAACCGTGACTTATTTGTACAATAAACAATACTTTTTGTCAATTTTATTGTGACGTTTTGGGCCTTTCAAGTTTCACTGTCGGGATGTAGCACACCTAAAATGAGCCGACACCTCATCATGGTTCATAGTTAACTAAATATGCAATTTTTATATGCCCTTAAAGTCTGCCCAAGTGTCATTATAGCTCCTTCAAGTTTGTACAGTAGTACCTCTAATCAATCATTTATGTATCTGACAAGTGTCAATTGAGTCCCACTTAAAAAAGTATAACATGTGGTGCCCCACCTTTGACTTCTATTGTGTAATCCATTCAACTGCTTTAGTTCATCATGTTACACTGTCTAATTAAATTCATTTGCTTCTTATCCAAACTACAAACTACTATGTTTTCTGTTAGTTTCAGTTTTAAAAGAATAAAAACATATATCAGTATAATTTTGATGTGTGTATGAGTTGGTTTGGATCGGTTTTGTGTTTGTGAAACATGTTCGGTTTTGGCTTGGGTTCGATTTTTTCGGAAAGATTATGTTTTTTCCTGGTGGATCCGGATGATCAACGGTAAAGCGAATTGTCAATTGTCGTAAGATTTGGAATTTCTAAACAAACCAACTAGAAAAAGAATCATAAACCAACAAAAGCAAAAGGATGATAGTTTGGAAGGTTTTACTATTTCAAACCAGACAATGTCCACGTTTGATGCTTGAATTTCATAAAGGGTCCATCATTGATTTAACAAATCAGGAAAAGTGCATTCACTTTTAATGACCAAAATGGAATCGAGGTTATACTTTTAGTGAATAGATTGAAACAATAACATAAGTCTATAAGTCTATGGCGCGACAAGTTTTTGGGTAATTTTGGGCTACAACACCGCCCCCGACGATACGTGGTTTTTTTTTGGAGTGGGGGGCATAGATTTGTCGCCGGTTGGGTTAAAAGAAAATTAGTATTTTATTAAATAAACCAATGACAACCGTTTGGGGGGGGGGGGGGGGCGCTTTTTGATGTGGAACACCACTACCTACCCCGTAAAATGAAAATAGCTTATCTGCTAACATGGCGTCACGTGTTAAAAATCCTCCTCATTTTATAGCCCTTCACTACATATAGCCTAACTAAAGTGTAGTTAACAAAATTATATAATAATGATTTAACAAGTCAAGAGGTCTATTGACTCTAGGGTCAATTTCATCCATCCTCTATATAATAAATACTATTTTTGATGAAACAAATATTAATTAAATTATGAGAGACCCCTAGAAAGTTGAAAACAAAACCATGAAACTGGGGACCAATGCTCATCAAGAATCTTGAAATAAAAAGGCAATATTTAATGCTAATGGATGGTGTAAATGGTGGAGGCCATGGTTTTGTGTAAGCGGTTTTCACCATTCATTGTATTCACATGTATTTCACTCCCTTCACATGTCTTGTTTTCTCAAGATGAAACCAAGTCAGCATACCCTTTGACTTTTAACCCAAATCCCTTAAATTTAGCATAATATTTTTACCTTTTTACCCTGAGGGGTGTGGGGCTTCAACGGGGGCGCTAGAGCCCCTCCGCTTGTGCCCCCAGGCGCTAACACCACACCACCAGGGGCGCTAGCGGGGCGCTAGCGGGAGGATAGAGGCAGGCGTGAGCTGGTTAGCGGGAGAAGAGAGAGAGAAAGTTACCTAGATTTTAGCAAAAAGAGCCGTTGGGCTCATATTAAATTAAAAAAAAAATATTTTCTTAAACTTTTAATATATACCTTTATAAAATATACTCAATTTCACAATTATACACCTTTCCTCCTAAAATCCTCTCAAAATTAACACAAAAAAAATGTCGTGGTACTCGTCTGATTCCGACTCCTCCGAAGAGGATGATTTGCTTCTTCATGTATGGGAGTTTTGACCGCAACCGTGGTGGATCTTTTGCAAAATCAAGCTCAGCAACCTCGAGTCCCGAGAGTTGGAGCACCACCTCGTGATCGTGATCGATTGGGTGCTAACGATACTTTGATTAGGCATTATTTTAGCCCTCAACCGGTATACGAGGAGTCGGATTTTCGAACTCGTTTCCGAATGAGCAGACAATTGTTCATGCGTATAGCAAGTGATTTAGAGGCACGGTATCCCTTTTTTCAACAAATGGAGGATGCTAGGGGTCTCCCCGGTTTTACCTCTCTTCAAAAATGCACGACTGCCATCCGTCAATTAGCGTACGGCATTTCGTCGGACGCTTTGGATGAGTATTTACAGATGTCGAAAAGGGTTGCACGTGAATCCCTTCATTTTTAGTATGTTTTTTTTTGTAATTTGAATTTTAGATATTAATGTGTTTTTTTATTAATGTGTGTTTTTTTTAATATTTTATGTGTTTTTTTAATAATATGTTGTTTGAATATATTTATAAAAAAATTAAAAAAAAATTCGCTGAAGCCCCTCCACACCAGGGGCCAGGGGCTCCAACACCCCCTTATCCAGTTTCTCTCTCTGCCACACGTCATAATATTATTGGTTCTTGGCTCTACTGGAGCCCCCACTGAAGCCCCCACACCCATTAGTCTTACACAAGCCCCTCAAATTTAGCAATTAGCACAATCACTTTGCCATGAAAGTCTATATAATACTTCCAAACATCACATACACAAAAGCCATCATATAACAATGAAATAACATTTAGAAAAAAAAATAGAAAGATAAATATTTTATTGATGAAAAGTTTTAACAAAAAGAAAACCCCTAAGTATCAACTAAATCAAGTACAACTAAGGCCTATCCATCCAAATTCTTCCTTCAATTTTTTTTTTCTTTTTTCATTTTGTATATATCATCCTCATCTTCACATATATACACATAACACAAAGGGTAGATCTATATCCAGAAAGAAGCCAATGAAGCCCACTAGTAATTTACAACAGAACTGGGAATGATATAGGCTTATGATAATGGGGGGTAAAATGGGAATTCTAAAAAAGCTAACATCTTGACAAGAAAAGAATGAGGGGTTTTGAAAACGCTTTCTAAAGATCCATAAGAGCCAAGGTAAGGGATTTGGGTAATTAAATGAAATATTTTCATATTTTAACAACTGCAATGATTAAGGTAAATTACTAATCTAACCCTCTCTAGTTCCCATAGGCTTAGAAAGATTGGCTCTTTATGGTAAAAGATTATTGGGTTTTTTTATGTAGTTTTGATACAGGAGGTTGAAGATCGGAATTTCGCAAAATTACCATTATGCCCTCCGTAGACGTGAAATTACAATTTTGCCCTTCACTCACCGGTAACCGTTGGATTCCTTTAGAAGCTGTAATGACGGACAGAGGCTTCCAACACTTCTCGACACGGGCATACCATTTCCTTCATTCGATTACTCTTTTTGTAAATCTTGATTGTTGGCACAATTCTTACATTCTCAGCATTTGCAATTGCAGGGCTCTCTTCAATATCAACCTTTGCATTGAAAAGATAATTAAAAAAAAATCGTTAAACAAGTGAATGCGAGCATCACATTTCTACATGTGCATACAATTCCAGCTTCTTGTTCATAAAATCAAAACTTTAAAATAAATTTTCAGCTTTATAAACTTAAACAAGTGAATGCACGAATCACATTTTCAACATGTGCATATAGTTCCAGCATGTATACACACGTTTCTTGATTATAAAAATCAAAACATAACAATATTTCCTAACCTTTCAAACCAAAAATATATGCAGGCATAAATAATAATACCTTGAGAAAGTTTATAGATGGATATCGAGTGCATAACGTGTCAAGAAACGGGGATATCTGCTTGCATTGAAGATCGGATGTTGTTATGAAAAGAACAACAGATGCTCCTGCATTTCAAACATAAAAAATTCAACGCTTTTTCTCAAGAAATATAACTTTATTACGTGATGATGAAATCACAAACCAGTTGAAGCAACTGCAGCTTTGAACTGTTCAAGATTATTAATCACTTCAACTTCACCCCCAAATTTCAAATTATACACTTCTTCCCCACGCGATTTCTTTAGCGCCACTTGGGCGTGAAATAAAGCTTCGGCTATCTCATTGTTATCGGGAAGCTCTCTCCTCAAAACCTCATAATCTCTCACTGATTCAGCCCACCTTTCAAGCTGTAACATAAAAAGCTTTAATTCATTAACAAATTTTTTTTTTATTTTTAAAACAACCAATTTTCTTGAACTTTTATACCTTGACGTATGTGGCAGCTCTTCGAAGAAGGGCTTTTGTGTAATTTGGATGAAAATTAAGTGCTTGATTACAGTCATCAAGAGATCTTTCAAACTGCCCGAGTTTAAACCAACAAGCTGCTCGATTGCAGTACAAAATTGAATTTGGGGGATCAAATTTAAGCCCTTCACCATAAGCTGAACAAGCTTCGGTGAATCGTTCTGATTTAAACAAATCATTGCCCCGGGCCCGGGACCTACAAAATGACCTTATGTTTTGAAGCAAAACCGCCACCTCAACGTTTCTTGGGTCAATTTGTCCTGATTTCTCAATAGTAGCAACCGCACTCTCAAATCTTTAAAATGATATTAAAAAAATGTTAATTTTAAATCGTTTCGTTTCAAAACATAATGATAAACTAAACATCTTATTACACAAACTCACCTTCCGAGTGACATGTCAATTTGAGCGCGTGTAAACAAAACATATGCTTCAGATTGCATCCCGAAAATCTTCACTTGATAACAAGACAAGCTAGTAGACGAGTCAAATTTAGGCATGCTTGAAAGAACCGAATCTGCATCGTCTAATCGATGGAGCTTCAATAATGCTTCGGCTTTGCACGCAAATAGCTATAAGTTTATATAATATAAAAATATAAGTTTTCATCATAACAAATAATGAGTGAACGAGTCATTACAAAAACTACTTTTTGTGTTACCTGAGGACAAGCGTCTGCTCCCGACGAAATAGCAGCTTCGGCTTCCCTTAACATACCACCCCAATCGCGTACCCGTCTGGAGTACGTGCACGCGTTTAAATGCTTTTCTACTAATTGCAACTTTTGAGCCTCGTTCGGGTCGGGTTGGTACTCGTTAAAATAAAGGTGTTTCCTTGCATTTTCAACCTGTCCTAAACTGTCATTGCTTACATGAATTAGATTCAACTTTTGAACCTCATTTTTCATCTTCGATTACGATCAAGAACAGCATCATATGTTCATAACAATACCATAATGTAATTACAAAACAATTAAGATCTAAATCAACATCACAAGTTCAATACTTCAATATTCATCTAAAAATCCAATAACAGCATAAAAGACACAAGAATCAGATCTGAGAAAATTGGATTTTTATTATCGAGATTCAAACTTTATCTTTAGCATTTTCAAGATTTCTTGAAACTTACCTAATAAGCAGAGATCCTAAACGATGGTGAGCTCTGACATATCCAGAATCCAACTTAATAGCTTCATCACACTCTTTGACTGCTTCAGTCAACCGTTTCAATCCCATCAATGCGGCTGCACGGTTACAATGGTAGGCTGCATTCGCAGGCGATAACGCAATTGCTCGATCATAATAACTCAATGCCTCCACAAAATGCCCTCTTTTATACTCATCATTCCCTAATCTCTTCAATTCTTCCGGATCCGGTAACACCCTTTTCGGATTCGGATTCGGATTCAAACCCGCCGGAGTTAGGGTTTCACCTTTCCCACCGCCGCCATTGCCGCCGGAGCTTCCACGCATTATGCTGCCGTGACCGTAATTATGCTGCCGTAAACTCAACACATCGGGTTTGGAGCTCCGATTCGCCATCATACCCGTCTTGAGAACCCTCCCGGACGGGCAAATATTACCCGACGGAAGCACGTTAATCGCCGGAGAAGTAACGGAAACCGAAAATGCCGGCGAGCTATCGACTGTCAACTCGCCGGAGTGGGTGTTGGTGGGCCGCCGGAGCCTGTCGAAAACCGACCCGGATGAGCTGGAGCTGGTGCTAATTGTGGGTCCGACTCTTAAGGGCGAAATGGGTGAACCCGGACCCAGATTGAGCTCCCGGAAGTCTGGTTTATTGGTGTTATCGCCGTCGTGAGTGAGTTTATTAAACCCTATGTCCGACATTTGGATGGGTAATAATAATAATAATAATAATAATAATAATAAAGATTGAAACTTGGAGTAAGGGATGTGGTTGTAATTAAAATACAACCACCGACGGATTATTATTATTATTATTATTATTATTATTATTATTATTATTATTATTATTATAAATATTATTAGTTTATTACAGCATAGAAAAAGAAAGAAAGAAAGAGAAAGAGAAAGAGAAGAGAAGAGAAGAGATGAGATGGGGATCTCGTGATTTAAAGGAGGAAGCAAAGAATGTGAGAGTGTGTGTTTTACAGAGAGGAAAGAGATGATGATGATGTTGATGATGGATTATTATTATTATTATTATTATTATTATTATTATTATTTTGGTATATTTTTCTTGATTTTTATTTGATTTTATATCCTTTGATTTCTTGATCAATACTATACCATCTTTTATTCTAGGGGAAATTCCTAAAATAAGCATTTATGAAAACATTTTTCAGGTTTTATGTGTCATTTGCAAGAAATTCTCAAAATAGGTAACTAGTCGTGACGAGTAGTTTATGATTACACACGAGTAGTTTGTAGAACTAGTGTCACGTGCTCTTAAACTAACCGTAACGAGCAGGTTAACTAATCATTTACTCGTCACGACTAAATAAGTTTCATGCCTCGTAATCAACGCCCACGAGTAATTCATAAGTCCTTTAGTCACAATGACTAATTTACCTGGTTTACATTCCCTACACCAGTAGTTTATTAGTAATTAACTCGCCACGACTATTTTAACCTTACAATCTACTCGTCGCGACAAAAGAACTTATGAACTACTCGTGAGCATTGATTACGAGGCATAAAACTTATTTAGTCGTGACGAGTAATGGTTAATAAATCTGTCATTACGGTTAGTTTAAAGACACGTGTCAAGTTTTAACTGGTTATACAAACTACTTGTCACGACTAGATTATAATACCTATTTTGAAAATTTCTTGCAAATGACACCTAAAACCTGAAAAACGTTTTCATAAACGCTTATTTTGGAATTTTCCCTTATTCTATTTATATTATAAGGTAGTGCCATTCTAAGGTTGTTTTGAATTTGATGTATATAACTTTTTAAAGGTCTGTACATGATGAGTTTATTAACATGTTAAGTCACATGACATGATATGTTCCATGAAGTAATGTGTTCATGAAATGTAGAAACAAAATGTTACAGACTTAAGGTGTTGAAGTTATGATAAAAAATGAACATTAATTTGGATAGAGGTGGAGTATTATACAAATAGAACTGGGTAACAAAACTTTGTCGTATTGTGTCGGCGCGATATGAATTTGGTCAGTTAAGTTAGCTACGACACCGATACTAAATCCAAAATGTAAATATGTGAATGCCCAAAACGATACCTTATAATAGAAGTGACACATATTCGGATGGTATTGGTTAGGTTCGTATTGGTATTGGCATTAAACCCTAAAAATATGTGAACGCCCATAAAGTAGTTTTACTCGTATAAATTATGACACAAAAATATAACATATTTAAAATGTTGTTTATTCGGTCGCTGAAACATGGGCGATACAATAGCGAGTCGATGCGAATTCGATCGATATCGGCTAAGTTCGTTACGAATGAAAACTAAACCTAAAGAATAAATTCGTCAATTTAGCCTATGTAATGAGATTGTGAACAGTGTTTTCGGGGACAACCTCTAGAATGTGACATCCTATAAAATTTTGAATTATGTCATTTCTACACTTCTACATGTTATGCATGAATTTTTAGGCGAGCTAAATACTAGTGTATATGTGGATGTTAGTATATCGATGATTTATCTCAAGGTTGGGATATTTGACAAATTGATGTTAACAACGCCTTTTGCATACATATAAATTTGATTTAAGTTTTCGTATATAAAACAACCACCGGGTATTAATGACATGACTCCACTCAAATCATATTTGCTTGTTAAAAACGACGTTTTATGGCCTTAAGGATGCATTGTATCTAGTTTCACTATGTCTCCAAAACATTACCATTCATTTATCACTAAAATTTTGTTACCTTCTATGTACTTGTATATGCGACATTATTATTAGCGGAATATATGAGTATATATTATTGGTTTGATATGCTAATTACATTCTTAGTTTGCATGAAAAGAATTAGGGGTGCTAGTTTTTTTTTTCCTTTGGTAGACATTTTTTTTTCTTTGATAGACATGCTATATTTATTAATGATCTGTGTCGTCTTTTTTAATTGTGTTACCAACATGATCATTTACATCACCATAGTCAAAGTCAATTCAAGCTATGTCCACTCATGTTTCACACTAACGACATATCTTGTAGCATATTGATATACCTTTGGAGGATATTTAGCGACATCAGAGTGATTTATATTCGTCCAAAGAGTCTCTATATAGTCAGTAAGGCGTATAAATTTCTCCAACTGCGGAAATGCATACCAACCCTCACTGGATTAATGGTAAGTGTATCACTTGGTATCTTAAGGGTATTGTGACTCGTGAGTTAACTATTCATAGACGTATGATATTTCTAAGTTTTATTTAATGAAGGAAAGAGAAGGAACATGAGTGACTGAAAAAATGGTTATGTTCTCGAGTTTCATTTAAAAAGAAAATGGAAGGAAAAAAAAGACCGTTCCTGAGTTTCATTATAGGAAAGAAAATGAGAGAAAGAAAGAATAAAATGAGAAGATTTGTTTTCTTACAAATTAAAAAAATTTGAAAGGATAGAAAATTAGAAAGAAAGATGAGAAGACAAAGTTCAAGTTTCGTCACCGTCGTTGCTATTCCACCCTCTCTACGGTAGTTTATTGACTCTTCATTAGGAAGGGTCCATTTAGCTACCATTCATTTTATAATGATTTTGTTGATTGTATGGTGTTGAACATATACGATACATAAAACAATTATAGATCTTTACTGTTCTTTTCAAACAATCCATTGTGTCTTCCTCTTGTCTTTAAGTATCAATAAATAAACAACAATAAATACACAAAATAGTACCATTATTAAATTGGATAAAACAAAGGCCATTACACTTACAATTAACTGAAATTACACAGTATATACATACCACACAAAAATTACAACCCTTCGCAATATACACAACCATAAATAGGCACATACGATTAATCTATGTTACACACATTTTTTGAACTTTGATGTCAACGTGTTAGAATTTTTGAATCGCTATTTTACCCCAAATTCGGTTTAGAAATCCTAAGCTGGTCCAAGATGAAGACTATAATTGACCAACATATTATAGCCAGTGTTTTAAAAACCGATTCAAACCGGATTTCGCCCAACAAGCCGGTATTTTGAGTCTGGTATTTTTGTTCGGTTTGCTAGAACATCGTACCGGCGGTTTTTGTCTAAAATACCGGTTTTTACCGGCAAACCGGTTTTAGGTCCGATAAATTTTTGATATTTGTAGCCCATATTTTTTCAAAACTACTTTTAACCCAACAATTAACATTCAAACGTGTAAACTTTAGAACTATTTTTTAAATATTGAATGCTTTTACATTATTTTTTATAATATCGATTAACTTTTGGATTACTTTTTGTTATAAAATCATTTAGTTTTAGGTTATTTTTGGATTAAAGTTACATTTATAGAAAATTACAAGGTAAATTATTCAACCGGTTGAACCTCCCGGTATAATCCGGTTCAACCGGTTATACCATTTTATAACTCAATCCGGTACAAGTAAAATACCGGTTTTTAAAACATTGATTATAGCAATAATACAAGTTGTTTCGTCTTTCTTTACTTTTTTTTTAATATATATTTTTACACATTACACCCTTTGGATCATGATTTACTAAACCATTAGATATCTAACTATTAGCATTGTGAATCCATAACATGTGTCAAACCCGACTTTAGTACTTTTGCTGGGGTTTCATTGTGTTAAATCAAATCTGATTGCAAACACAACTAAACTAAATCTGTTAAAACTAACAATATATACGTGATAAAATATTAAAATACTATGAGATTAATTTTAGAACTCCAAATAATTTAGAGATAAATCAGACGGGAAGGAACTAAGAATATATTATATATTGTATATACTTAATGTAAATAAATAAGTAAAAAAGGAATATTACATCGATTATATAATCATGTATAAATTATCCTTACTCTGGTTAGATAAACGGACATATCACCAAATTTCAAAGGTAATCACATACCTCATGAATCATGACCGCGTCCTAGATGTTTCGGGTATTTTCATTGAATTTAAGTTTTATCGTCATTCATAACATTGGCATGCTAGCTTGTTTCGATCTTTAGTTTGTTTATCAAACAAACACATACAATCATACATTACGACCCAGGGCCGGCTCTGAGAAAGCACAAAAAAATTTGGGTTGAAGGCTAAAGAGGTAGGTCCCAGCAGAGCCCAGTTGGACCCGCAAGACTCACCTTGAACAGGAACGTCTGCGCGGTTGGACCCGCAAGACTCACCTCGAAGAGGGACGTCTGCGCAAAGACCAACTGGATCCGCAGGACCAACCATGCTCAGAGACGCGACGTCCTTATGTAAGGCCCCGTTACCGGTAGCCCTACTTTAACGTCGGATTTACTCATAAACACAGTTCTTCAAATCAGAGTTTATTAAAACTTTTCGCGGAATATAAAACATCAATCATTTGTTACAAAACATTAAATCTTTTCTTTGATACCATAACACAAAACTTTATATTTAAAACATCTTTACTTCTTTCTTCAGATGCCAGCCGTTCAATCCATGCCGTGTGTCATCCTTATGCTAACTCTATAATCAGCTCACCTGCGTGCATACTAAAAGTCAGCTACGCTGAGTGAGTTCTAGTTAATCGAACGCCATACAATACATACACATACGTACATATCCGTAGATACATATCCATACTTCACTAGTTACCCTTCTGTTCTACATACATACTTGCTACCATACATACATACATATCTACAATCACTATCCTCAGTCTACCGAGAGTACGTTCATAGTTCACCGTCTATACCTGTACTCAAGGTCGTGAACACGTACAAGGTTCGCAGTCCTTACCTATGTTCACCATTTATGGTACGTACAAGGATCGCGGTCCTTTCCTATACCATAGTACATCCACAACACGTACAAGGTTCACAGTCCTTCCCTATGTTGCAACCTAATTCATAGCACGTACGAGGTTCGCAGTCCTCCCCTATGCTACAAAATCAGCACGTATAAGGTTCACAGTCCTTTCCTATGCTGAAATACATCCACAACACGTACAAGGTTCGCAGTCCTTCCCTATGTTGCAACCTAATTCATAGCACGTACGAGGTTCGCAGTCCTCCCCTATGCTACAAATACAGCACGTATAAGGTTCACAGTCCTTTCCTATGCTGACGCCTATCTACATTACGTATAAGGTTCGCAGTCCTTATCTACGTTTACATGTATCATCTACTTCACGTATAAGGCTCGCAGTCCTTAACTATGCCATTACCAGCCGAGTCTATATCCGACAGAAGCTAGAGGGATTTGCCATCCTAACTTACTATGTCGAACGTAGAACTCACATGCCATTCATGTACCTATATACACATACTTACATTATAACATAAGAACACTCTAGGCATTCTTTACCTCATTCATTTAACAACCATACCCCTTGTCGTTACGTGCAATATCCGAAGATCGTTCACGCCCCGACAAGTATTCATTTGAAATATTCATACATCTTCGATATATAATATTCGTACCTTTATTTTTAACCTGACAGTACGCGCAATATCCGAAGATCGTTCGCGTACCGACAAACAATCATTCATATCTATCACACATATCACATATGACATACACTTATCACTTAGGATAAATGTATTAACAACACATCGAGTATGCACACAGCCCCGAAAACATAACAAGGAATGGGGCTAGAAACTCACCTGAACACGGTTACGTTCACCGTTAATCGTAATCCCTTTCTTCAGCTGTGCACGGCTGACTGTATAACAAGTACACGTATCAAACAACTATCACTACTCATATCATCTTTCCAGTCTTAACTACTACCCACTTCGAACGGGGGTCCGGGGGCAGCGCCCCTGGCAGCGGGGTCTAGGGGCGGCAGCCCCTAGCAGGGTCCAAGGGGCAGAGCCCCTGGCTGGGGTCGAGCTGCCAGGTCAGCTTGGAAAAATTTTATTTACATTAACTGTCTTAACACATTTTCCATTAGGTTTTTAATTTATTTTCTAAGCGAACTTAACTTTAGGCGAACTTAGCTTTAGGCGAAGTTAATCCTCAGGCGAACTTGGCTTTAGGCGAAGTTAAACCTTAGGCGAACTTGGCTTCAGGCGAAGTTAAACCTTAGGCGAACTTAACTTTACAGCGAAGTTGCCATCAGGCGAACTTAGCTTGCAGGCGAAGTTCATCAGGCGAACTTAACTTGCAGGCGAAGTTCGTCGCGTTGAAGGCGAAGTTGCCCAGATGAAGGCGAAGTTGTCGTCTGCAGGTTCTGTTCGCTCTTAGATCCTTCGTTTCTTAACCAAATAACTCGATTTAGGTACCCATGGAATCGTCTGACCAGCGCCTACAAACCCCAACTATCAAATCGACCTAACATCGATGTTTAGAGGGTGCGATTTAGGCATAAAGGTACGGGTTCTTTTTTATCAATCGATTAACCCATCAAATCATAACCATTTTCAGTAAGATTAGCTTTGTTGAATTCGTTTTTACCATACAAACTCAGATCTATCATTTCTCAAATCAAATCGAACCTATACGAATGATTTCTAACTATAAACGTACCTTGAATGAGTCGAACTACGAACCCGGTTAAGCCTTGATGTTGTTTTGGTCCGTCACGACGTTCCAGCACCAACAAGCTCGGGTTTTCGCCTTCGGATCTTGGTTCGGGTTGTGTGTGTTTTGGGTGTGTGTATGGAATATGTGAGAAATGGTGGTTAAGGGTATTTATATTAGGGATCATGAGCTTAAGCCCATGGACTCTCCTTCCTTCGTTCATAACCCAAGTCCATAACCCATATCCATTACCCAACACTAGCCCGACCCATACCAACTCCTACTCTATTTATATCCCGATAACCCGAGTAAACTTCCCTCTATTATTAAGTAATATAATTAATATCATTTTTGGAAATTTCGGGATGTTACACCTTACGCGCAGTAGGCAAGCTGTTCCCGCAGGAAAAGCCTCCCAATGGTGACGTACTCCGCCTGTTCCCGCAGCTACAGATACTAGCCATCAGGGAAGGCTACCCGCACAGCAAGGCTACACGCACAAGGCACTAACTCTCAAATAATTCAGTAATGTCACCTGAAGAAGGAATGAGCAAGCCGGGAATACTCCCGCCCAAAGCCGGGAAAACTCCCGCCCAAATGAGCCAGTCCGTACGCTACTGGAGGATCTTTTGTACTATACCTGCCAAGGTATGGACAAAAGATCTGACCAAAGCTGCGACAGCTCACTGACAACAGTACGACGAACAGCACGCTCTAGTACTTAATGTCACTATCAGCCGCTGCCTACTCACCAATCCCTGTCGTGGCACGTGCATAGCCTGCAGTTGGTGGAAAAGGAATAGTACACAGCCGGCCATGTCACTATCAGCCGCTGCCTACTCACCAACCACTAGCATGGCATGTGCGTAGCCCACAGTTGGTCGAAAAGGAATGCTATTCAGCCGGCTGTACCTGCTTGGAAACCTACCTTCGGCTATAAATACTCCAACACCTTGGAACGGTATCATTATCTTATATCTTCATATATTATCTGATATCTTCTCTCTAGCTATTTCTCTTAATATACACTTATATTCAAGAGCAATATAGTCTGATTCTCACGCCGGAGGGTGGTCACAAGGAGGTACCCCCCCCCTTCTCAGTGACGAGCTCACGGTGTCTGTTTTGCAGGTCATCAGAAGAACAACCATCTTTGCCGGAACTAACCCTCGTGGGAAACATCTATTTAACCCCCAGATTATCCGTAATCTGCCCGGGGTCGATTAGTGTTTCTTCAAAGGCGAAATTTTTTTTGGGTCTTAAGTAAAATGAGTACTTTGTTGGGTTTAAACAATTTAACTTTTATATGGGTTTACTTGGTTATAATTGTGTTATGTAAAAAACTTTTGTATGAAAATATTATTAAATTGCCTCAAATGAGAATAGAACCCACACACCTTTGGGTTGGGAGTAATACCCTTTGCCACTAGACCAAACTAATGGTTATGTAATTGAATTTAAACACTAAACATACATAATCTTTTAATAAAAATACATATAATCTACAAAAAAAATAAAAATTCGGGCCTACGGGGTGTCGGGCATGTGGCCGTCGACCACCCGGCCACACCTTATGGCCGGCCCTGTTACGACCATTTATAGTATTAGTCATTCCATCTTGTACAACAAATAAGTATAACCTAATCACTAATGCATGTGTAACAATACCATATGATAATTTGAACGTGACATGCTTATTGTACTTTTAAGGTGTAACCACATAAACTCATATAACCTTGACAATAAAGTTGGTGTGTGAGATTTTAGCACGTTATCATACATTTATAGTTGAGAAATTAAATGTACATGTAACATTTAGCAACAAGTATTTAAATAATAAGTTGTTTTCTCATTTCGTGTGCTCTCTTACCATTTATTAGAATGTATCTAGCCTACTTTCTTCACAAGTCATAATAAAGCGAATTCTCGGACTTTGACCTAATAGCATATTTGACCTGATAGCATATCTGTCATGTTAACGTAAACATATACCTTTTACGCTCGATCATTGTTAGTTGTTGACGTGACACCCCCACCCTCCCTCGTTTACATCTAAGCATCTTTCAGTGCCACCCGATCGCACATGGCGAAACATGACAAGTTTTTGTGCTTGGCAGTGATCAATCCAAAACATGAGGAAAGTAAGAAGATGAGGTTTCTGGTTTTAGGGCAGATGCCCTCGGTGGACTAAGTATGGTGTACCATCCAATAACATGAATCAATTTGTGGGTTTGTGTGACATGAGTCAGGGTTGGACCTACGTACACATTTCAACATATTATTCTATTTATATGTACCATTTTTCAATTTTTCTCTCATTTTATTGATGATCTCAGGTATCACGTGTCAATCCAGCTCTTTCCATGATAAGAAAGTTATTTGTCTTCATATGATTTGATCAAGCATATGCACATATTTAAAATCATAATTTGTAACAAAACATGTTCTACTTTTTAATGGTTAAATCTATAGTTAATATGTTATAAAACATTTGAGAATTTGATACGTATAGTACTAGCTTTTGAATCCGTATATTACACGGGATTTGTCAAAAGATAAAAATAAATAAAATCCGTTATTTCAGTTGTGATTATCAAAATACTTATAAATTAATTTAATGTATATATAATGGAAAAACAAATGGTGTTAACGAAAAGTATTAAAATAGAATGATTTTAATGGAAATGTCAGGTGTTGATTTGCAAGAAATTTAAAAAGTACTAAAGTTGCGTAGTTGGTCAAACCTTAGGTATGAAAATGACACTTGATATCCAAACTATGTTATAGCCCACTTGACAAAATGACCCAAGACCCATGGATAACAGGGGCGGCCCTATAGTAATATCTGGTGAAGCTAGAGCTTGAGGCTCTTCGAAAAAAATAAGGCCCCCGTTTAAGCCTAATATTTATATTTTTGTAGAAAATCATATTTAAACCATATAAGTGAAAGTAAAACAAAACCTATATATTGGCCTAGTGGTTTTAGTATGAGGCCTCCGACTCTGAAGTCTTCCTACTCAAGTTCGATTCTCCATATTAATATTATATTATGTGTCTTATTTTATTGGATTATTGGACTAAAATAATCTCATCTTTAATGAGTTGGCAAATAATCCCACCTGAGTTATATCCCTCTGGCATTTTCACCTTTTAATTGTTTTTTGTTTTATGATCATTCGTTAAAAATAATTAACGGGGTTAACTTTTTGCTGATGTGGCTAGATGAGTTGGCATTTTAAAAATCCTACATGGCTTTTCTTTCTTTCTTTCTTTGATTTTATTAACCCACAATTCGAAACCGCTGGTTTCTCGACTTCTACGGCGTTGGAAGCTGACGCAACCACAACGGGGGCGGTGTATTGATGACCGAAGAGAGGTAGGTGAGCGGCTGGTGAAGGTCATGATAGAGGTTGAAGACGGTATATTTTAAACCCTAATTCGAAGAAGACGATCAACAAATTGATGTCATCTGAACCTTAATTCGAAGAAGACGATCTGATGTAATCTGAACCCTAATTCGAAACTGCCGGTTTCTCAACTTCTGCGGCATTGGAAGCTGCTGCAACCAACGTCAGACGGTGTATTGATAACCGGAGAGAGGTAGGTGAGTGGCTGGTGAAGGTCATAGGATAGAGGGTGAAGATGGTAGAGTTGTCTGGTGGTGGTTAGAGGATATTCCGGTGTGAAACGGTGAGTTGCAAAATAACGTCGTAGCAGGCATGTGTTTTGGGGTGTGTGTGTGCGATATGAAAAGCCATGTAGGACTTTTGGGGCGTGTGGGTGCCAACTCATCTAGCCACATTAGCAAAAAGTTAACTCCGTTAAATATTTTTAACGGGGGATTATAAAACAAAAAACATGAAAAATGTGAGACTACCGGAGTGAAATAACTTATGTTAGATTATTATTTGCCAACTTAATAAATGTGAGATATTTTAATCCAATAATCCTATTTTATTTGTTACTTTATTTTTTATTCACTCAGTTACTATTTTTTTTCCCAATCTCCGTATTACTTTCCACTGGGAAATATGTTTTTCCTAGATTTTTCTAAATCAAACTCCTTTTCTAAAACAAAAACTGAAAATATATATATGGATTATTAAAATATCATGTAATAAGAATTATTAAAATTCAGTAAACCTATATGAATCAAACTCCTTTTCGAAAACAAAAACGGAAAACTTTTTAGTTCATAAACGAAACATGACAATCACTCGATAAATTCTACAAATTAAGCTTATAAATTGTGTAATTTCACTTATTTGACGTTTGATAAAGGCCTCGATTTTTCCTATGCTTTAGGCTTCCAAAATGGTTGGGCCGCCACTGATGGATAATTAGAATGAATGAGATAAGAGATTAAGAATTATGATAAATATAGGTTTAACACCTAAGCTTCAACTTTTTCTTTTATTTTTATAGTAAGATAACACTTAATTCACATTAAAAAATAAAAAAACTTTTTTAAGAGATAAAATGATCTTTTCAAAACACTAATAATTAATTAATATGCATTATTATTAATAATACATATTTAATTTATTACATTAAGTGTATATAATAATGAAAAGTTAATAATAAAAATTATTACAACCACTAGTTTTATCTAGTGGCAAATATGTATGGTCTTCAACCAAAAGTTTATGATTTCTAATTTCGTTTGAGACATAATAAAAATATTAGATGTTAAAAATAGTTATTATTATTATTTAAATGATAATACCCAAAATTAATTAGTGTTTAAGGCAAGTCGGGGTAGAGGTCGGGTCACATTTAACTCTTACAAACTTGTCGCGAAGTGAAATATTAAATTAATATGACGGATCTTAAGTTTAACAATCAGTAAAAAGAGTAAAACTTAATCTATCAAGCTAAATACGTATATACGCCTTATTGTAAATACTTTAAATCTATTGATGTAAAATAAAGTATAAGTAACATTTGTCATTAAAAAAGTGTGAAAGCTTGACCATTGATAGAAAGATGATCTAAGAGCACACAAAACTTCGTCGCCTTCTATACACACCACCATCAAACCTCCATGATGTCACCAAACATTATCTTCAACCAGCACCTTACCTGTGAAAGCTCAAGCTTTGGGAAGTCGTGTAAGCTCCGGCCACTGCTGTGACAATTAAAGGAGTCTGATAAAAGCTCTGACCATTCGTTTCTATATCTTGTAATTTTGTATATAAATTATGTAATGTTTGTTTAAAGCTCCGGCCACTTGTTTGCATCTCGTGTTTGTTGTAAAACTAATTTTAATGAGAAATTAATCGTGTTTTGTTTTATTTTCGAGTGCAATTTAAATAGTAAAGTCTCCAGCAAATCAGTAATGTTTTTTGAAATCAATTTAAATATATTTCAATTTCAAAAATAAATTTTTCGGGTACCACTTATTTGGATAAGAACTCGTTAAGAGTTTTCTAAAACTCTTTATATGGTTAGTCCCATGTATACTTTCTAAAAATATAACATTAAATCAAGTTGTTTGCGATTCTTTGCTGTGTTATTTGGAGTAGGTGTAGAAGATGGTGAGATCGATATCCAAGCCGGTTTCATGGGTTGTAAGCCGGGTAGAATCCCGTTTTCTTATCTAGGGATTATGGTTGGCGCTAACATGAATAGGGTGGTTAATTGGGAACCGGTTGTGTCCAAGTTCAAGAAGAGGCTATCTAAATGGAAAGTTAATTCGTTATCTATGGCTGGTCGGTTAACCCTTATTAAATCGGTGCTGGATAGTCTTCCCACTTATTATTTTTCGCTTTTTAAGGCACCCAAGAAGGTTACCAATGATTTAGAAGCTTTGATGAGAAGGTTCTTATGGGGTGGTTCGGATGAAGTGAGGAAGATGTCATGGGTGGCTTGGGAGGTAGTCACCAAACCTATAAAAGAAGGGGGTTTAGGTATCGCTCGTTTAGAGGTTAATAATCAAGCGCTGATTACTAAATGGCTTGGGAGATTTCTAAATGATCAGCACGCGATGTGGAGAAGAGTAGTGTTGTCTATTCACGGGTCCTCGCGCTGTTGGGGGCTTGCTCCGGTTAATAATGGAGTTCCCGGGGTTTGGAAGAATTGTGTTATGTTCTGGAACAAATTTAAGGTTGATGGTGTGGGTTTTAATAGAGTGATCCGGGCCACAGTTGGGAATGGTCGCCAAGTTCGGTTTTGGACGGATTTGTGGTTGGGTTCGGCGCCGGTTATGGACAAGTATCCGTCCTTATATGCGGTAGAAAAACATAAAAATGTCTTGTTAGCTGATCGGTTGGTGGTCACTGGATCTTCTAGTCGCATTGTGTGGGATTGGCTTAGAGCTCCTTGCTCCCAAGAGGAGGTGTTCGAGAAGCAGGAGTTGGAAGATCTCCTTCAAGAGGTGGTGATGGTTGACCGTGAAGATTCATGGTCTTGGGCGGTTGGTAGCTGCAAAGAGTTCGAGGTTTCGGCGATTAAAAGATGGATGGTGCGGTCCGTTGAGGATGCTGGGAGTTCCAGTTTCCAATGGAGCAATTGGGTCCCGAAAAAATGTAATATTTTTATGTGGAGGGCCGTTCTGGATAGCCTTCCAACCAAGCAGGCTTTAGCTAGACGTCATTTGTATTGTGATGATCATAGTTGCGCTTTATGTGAAAGTAATGAGGAATCGCTCGAGCACTTGTTAACCGGGTGTTTCATTTCTATGGCCGTTTGGAATGCGATTGGTTCATGGTGCAACATCCCTAGATCTTTTGTTTTTCATGTCAATGATTTGGTGGAAGTGCATAAGGTTTGTGGTGCGACGGGGAATAAAAGATTGATTATTCATGGAATTGTCATCATTACTTGTTGGAGGATTTGGCGGGCTAGGAATGAAAAGATTTTTTCGGGCAAGAACACTAAGGTGGCAGAAATGGTTGCGGACATAAAATCTTTGGGTTTTCTTTGGTACAAAAATAGATCTAAGATAGGGGTAGTGGATTGGAAAAGTTGGTGTTTATTTGATGTAACGTGATCGTTGGTTTTGGTTTTTGGTTTTCAGCGTCTTTCTCCGTCTTGGTGATAGTCGTTGGTTGTGTCTGTTTTTAATGAAAGTCAATTTTCAAAAAAAAAAAAAAAAAAAATGAAAATAAAAAAAAAACATATGAAAAACATGAGGTGGGTTTTGGCCACATGATTATTGGGTCTACAAATTAATTAAAACATCAGTTCATATCCGTCTTCCAGTTTTAAACAAGCTTCTTCCATACCCTGTTTCCTTTCATTTTGCTCACAATTTGAAGACACCTTAAGACCATATTGATTAGTGTCATTCTGCCTCAAAAAAGTATGATTTAGCTTTCCAACTGATAGTTTTGATTAAAATAATTCACTTGCTTATATCCAAATTGTTTTATAAACAAAGGAATTTTGTTAAAGTTGTGAGTTTTTATTTTATTATTAAGTTTATTTAATAATTTGGATGTGTATATAATAAATATATATGCTTTAGATTTAATGCTCATAAAATGATCGGTCTCATTTTGGTATTAATTGGACCAAACTCGCATTGGTGTTGGGTTGAACCGTTCGGCTTGGCTTATATTAGTCATCCTGGTTATTAAATGACCAAAGTCAGGCTATATGACTTCTTACGTGTACTCTATTCGGGTTATAGTTCATGGAGAATAGTAAATAATATTTAGTATTGATTATAAATACTAAATTAAAATAGACTAACATGGAAGCCACCTTTCTATCCCATTGGAGTGCCTACATCTTATCCTCCACATACCCTACTTATAGCTTTGTTATTTGTGGGATTCCACTTGGTATGATTGATTGATATAAAGAAAATTTTTAGACCTAAATTTTGGAATTTTACATTAATTTTGTAACCTTGTAAATCAGAACTTTGTAAGGACTTACATAAAGAAAGTCCATTAAAAATACCAAACATTGTCTTTGCATCTAGATTCTAGGCTTCCATGATAAAGTCCATTAATTTTGCAACCGTATGGTCTCTTTGTTTGAGGCCCCCTTTTTAATTTGGAACTCCTTTAAGGAGACTTATTTATTGGCATTACCGCTAACAAGAAATTTCAATTTGACATACCATAGTCCTTTCAAAATCAACCGTGAAAATAATTATTCTTATAAATTAACGATTGATGCCATTATGACATTATGTCCAATCACTTTTATAAGTTCACTAATTTTCAGAAAAGGGGATGCGATATAAGTCAATTATATGAAAAGAATAAAAGTTTAGGTAATTAGGTATGGGATATAAATCAATTATTATGTGAAATTAAATGGAGATTGGTGCAAACTTCCATCCTTTCCTAGATGCCAATCAACTCGGATGTTTTTGACAAAAATAATAAATCCATTATTTTAAGAAAAAAAAAATCTACCACCTTTGCTTCACCTTCACCGCGGAGCCGGTATGGAAGCCTCCCCCATTATTATGTGAAATTAATCTAGGTCTTGTCAGTTGAACTTACCTCCCCATTTTATCGCAAATTATTCTTTAAGTTACTTATTTCATGTGAGTACATTTTATCCACCGTTTTCATTTTTATACTTTGAGGGTAACATGCATACTTATTCAAAACAAGAATGATTTGTAATACTCGATCCACAAACCACAAACATTAGGGTGTATGATACTAGAATACTTGCTCTATTGTGTGTTATATGCTTCATATGCTTTACGTGCACGGGTGTTTATTTTTATGTTGTTGTTGAGCCTCAATAAGTATGATCATATGCTCCCCTAACTACTTAGCCTTGTGATAGTAGAATAGGGTCTTATTATCCGAGTATGTTGGTTGTTACCGATTAGAAAGGATCCTCATTTACTTTTGATTTATATACCGCAATTGTTGCTTTTATTTATAGTTTCATATACGATTTGTGGATTTTGCCTCATATTATATATATTCAAAACTATGAAATTGCTCACCAACATACGTGTTTACAAATATTATTTTATGCATTGTTACATGTTTGATTATTACTTGATTTGAAGTTTGAAGACATCATTTATTTGATACCGCTAGGTTATTAGAAGAATTAACAATATTTATTCTTATATTTGGTGTTGTTATGTATGAACAAGATGTATTGCTTTTGTGATTGAATGAAATTAATGAGTTGTTTAAATATTGTCACTTTAATAGTGTCTTGTGTTCATGGGCAATCCGTTACACCCCGACATGTTCCGCTGCCTTTGATTGAGGTGTGACATTTTAGAATATAACCCAACATGTCATGGTCAAAATCATATAAAAATAATGTGTTTGCTATTGGTAACTTGTAAATGTTCAATGAATAAAGGAATATCAAACAATAAGGGGGTGTTTGGTACAGAGAATGGAAAAGGAGAGAAAATAGAAATGGAAATGGAATTGTAGAGAAAGAGAATTGGTATGGAGAATGAGAATCATTTCTCTTGTTTGGTACACGAGAAAATAAACAGAGAACTCTTCCATACCCAACCCCACCTCCACCCAACCTGACACCACTCACCACCGCAGCCCCACCACCACAGCACCACCACCACAGCCCCACCACCACCACAGCACCACCACCACCAGCACCACCACCACTGTGACAACTGCCCGAATCCGACCCGACCCAGGTACCCGTTTTCGAATCCGATTCTTTTTATGATTTAAAATTTGATTATTAATCTTTGTAAATTTAACATTTAATAAGTTATATATATATATTTTTATATTACTTACTAATATTAATAGTAAATCCTTCCCGCTCTTTTGTCTTTCTTGTCGCCGTCCCGCTCTTTTTCTCTCTTGTCGCCGTCCCGCCCCTTTGCTTAAACCTTAAGCCTTGAACCCCCTTTTCTCTTAACTCTTTGCTTGTCCTTTGGTTCTTCCCGCCTAAGGATGTCTGCGCAGCTCCACGCGCCAGACTCCTTACAAGGAAGCCTGCGTGAAGACCAGTTGTTCCTGCTACGCGAGGCGAACTGTTCTCGCAGCGCGCTAAGAATTGTAGTTCTTCCCGCGACGCGCTAAGAATGGTAGTTCTTCCCGCGACGCGCTAAGGATTTATAGTTCTTCCCGCGGCGCGCTAAGGATTTGTAGTTCTTCCCGCGGTGCGCTAAGGTTGGTTCTGTCTGCCTTCGCGCTCACGCACTCTTGACCTTCTGTGTCTGCCTTCGCGCGCTCGAGCCTTCTCGCGCTAAACCCTTTGTCTTCTTCTGTTTAATCCAGCCGTTTACTTTTGTGATGTCTTATCTTCTGAGCTTTTGACCTGACCTATCTTATGTCTGAAAAGCCACTTTTGGCGCAGCATGCGCACCAACCCCATTGGTTGACAGAAAAAGTGACTGACATTATCTTTTGAGATCTGCTTTTCCCATGCTTGACCAGTACCTTTATCTGACCCTCCCATGCCTGTTTACTGTTACCTGTCAGCTTTTCCTTGTCCCCTGCAGCTGCCATATCTTTTGATATCTTTTGCTTTTGGAACCTTTTTGCTTTTGTTATCTTTTGCTTGATCCTGTTGAAGATCTTTTCCCCTTTTCTAGGGATTGTGTTCCCTAGGGTTTCCCTATAAATAATAATGCTATTTTCTTAACACTACACACACAAATACTTATTATCTTTCTCTTCCTTTGCTCTCTGCCGTTGTCCTCAGTCGCCTCCTCTCTCTGCCTTCGTCTTCTCTCCTGTTCTGCCCTGTTTTCCGGTAATCTATAATATATAATAATTTGTTTAAGTTACTTATTAATTATGCTAACTTATAATCAAGACTTAAAACCAATCGTTAAAACAATAATCTTTAATTATAGGTTAACTTGTGCTTGTTTAAAGTTGGTTCTTGCTTTATCTTTCACCGCACCGTTTATCAAGTGAGCAATCTCGTACCTAATCCCTTTTTATTTTTTAATGTTTTGGGATGTTCATGTGTTCATACAAACTTAGAGTCTTAAACTTGTTTATGAACTTTAGTCGCGCAGTATCCCATGTGTTGAGGACGTAGACTTGGCTGTTTATTTGTATGTGTGGATCATTAACCGTCTTGTCGGTCTATTCCGCAGTTCTCATGGTACCATTAGATGAACACGGGAGAACTATCGTTTATGATTTTCTCTTTTGTTTACACTTGCACAGTTTTCTCGTTTTTGTGCTCAATTGGGAGCACGGATTGACTATGAGCTATGAATCTTAGACTTGGTCCCGATCTGATTACACCCTTGTTGAAAACTAGACATACACATGTTGCGCGCAGATTTATTGTTATCTATGTATGGTATTAAACTTGATTTCTCACCAACACGCAAGTGTTTGACGTTTTATTTTAACACATGTTCAGGTTTGCTGTAGCTACATTTGGAGCTTGTGGACACGTAGGACGTTTTTACTTTTGGACCTAGATTAAAATGTATCAAGACAAGTTATTATTGTTCGAATATTTTGTCTTATAATATATTGATTTATGTTGATTTATGTTATCTTGTGTTTACGTTGCGCGTGCGCGAATGAATATATTTATTAAATATTGACACCCAATAGTGTCACGAGTAATGAAACAATATGTGGCGCCCCGATGTATAATCCGCCTTTGGTCGGGGTGTTACAGATTGGTAACAGAGCTCCGTGACTTTAGGATAGGTGGTTAGACGTAACGACCTAGAATACCTAAGAGTCCCTTTTCGCGCATGAGAAATATCTCATGTTTGCGCGCTTATTGTTATTTACTCGATATTTATAAAATATGCTTGCGCATACGCAGCACTTGATTTCATGTTTTATTCGCGATCTTTCGATTTTTATTAAATTTCAATTTATTTCCTTACATATTCGTTTGTTGTGGGGATTGAAAATCCGAGAAGTCATGGTGGTACATGAATAGTTGATTTTCAATTACCATTAACCTTATGTTTTAAATTGAAGATTTGAAAAGTCATGGTGATACATGAATTTTCAATCTCCAATATTCATTTACTCGATATTTTAAATTGAAGATTTGAAAAGTCATGGTGATACATGAATTGTCAACCTTCAATGCTCATTTACTTGTATATTTTAAATTGAGAATTCGGAAAGTCATGGTGATGCATGAATTGTCGATTTCCAATTCGAATTCATTACCTGTATTAAGTTTGCATTTAAATTCATATTTTACTTCAAAATTTGATAGCATTTAACTTCACGAGACAAGCTTTACGACGGTATACTATGCGCTAAAACGATTTCCTATACCAAGATATTAACAAAAATTAAAACTTTTATAGAATGCCTCCGCTATCAGCTCGTTATCAAAGGAGAGAAGCCTCGCGCAGGCGTAGACACCAACGTTCCCAGGAAATGGCCGCCGCGATAGCCCAAGCCTTAAACCAAAATAATCCCAACCCCTCCGGATACAATATTAAATCCTTCAATGCGGGTAACCCTCCGAAATTCACCGGACTTGAAGGAGCCACCGTAATGCTCCAGTGGCTCGAGAAAATTGAAAACACTTTCCTCCATACCCAATGCCCTCCAGACCGACGAACCTTATACGCCTCAAGTGTCCTAGGATCAAGGGCGCTTACTTGGTGGAACGGAGTAGCTCATGCGCGTGGCGCAGAGGCTGCTTCTAGCATGCTTTGGGAGGAATTCAAGGAAATCTTGACGCGAGAATTCTGCCCTCCCAACGAAGTAAAGCGCCTGGAGGAAGAGTTTTGGAACCTGAAACAGTACAGTGGCGAAGCGCGCGAGTACGCGACGCGCTTCCATGAATTAAGCTTGCTGGTCCCACACTTAGTTACCCCTTCCCGCCGAGCCATCGAGAAGTTCCTTGGGGGTCTCCCCATGGAAATTCAAGATTCTGTATGGGCCAGGAACCCAGTAACCCTCTCTGACGCCATCGAGTTGGCCGCTGTGCTCAGCGACAACCATGTCAGGGCAGGAACCCTGTTCCTGCGGGGAGCTGAGAAGACCAAACCCACCAAGACTGTCCCAGAACCAATAGAAACCAAACCAGAACCCTCAAACCGTAACAACCTCAAGCGCAGGCGCAAAGCCTATGCGCTTACCAACCCGCCCATTGTCCAGCAACCCACCTACCAACCTCCAGTTTACGCGCCTAACCCACTGTCAGCCTACCCAACACCTCCTGTAGTCCACAACTATGCCTTAACCAATCCCGCACTCCCTGCCCCGCCAACTAAGAAACCCTACACAGGAAACCACCCCTTCTGCCCAACCTGTAGATTTCACCACCCACCTCAAGCCCCATGTCGACTTTGTCACCGATGTGGCCGCGCTGGTCACATGGCGGAAAACTGTAGAGTTCTTCCCGCCAACCCAATCGCACAAACACCACCAACCTACCCGCAAAACCCTCAACCAACATACCCTAATCCACGACCCAGGTCGTGCTATAACTGCGGTGATCCCAGTCATTTCCGGAACGCGTGCCCGAGACTACAAGTACAAATTACGCAAGCAAATCCGGTTAACCAAATCTCGAACCAAGTAACGCGCGGACGAGCTTTTAATATAACCGCGCACCAAGCGCAAGCGAATAATGACGTAGTTAATGGTACATTTTTACTTAACGGACAATATACATCCATACTTTTTGATACTGGCGCCGATAGAAGTTTTATTTCTCGCGCATTTGAGCAGAAACTTGCGCGACCGCGCATAAACTTAAACGAAAACTTTTCAGTTGAATTGGCTAATGGTGAAACTATTTTAATAAACTCCGTGATCAAAGATTGTACGCTTAACCTTAACGAAAACGATTTTCTAATCGACCTCATTCCCATGCCGCTTGGAAGCTTTGATGTTATTATCGGTATGGACTGGCTCTCGCAAAATCGCGCCGAAGTTATTTGCGCCAAAAAGATGATTCGCATTCCTCGAGGAAATGGTGATCTTCATATCTACGGCGAGAAACCATCTAACGGTCTTAAACTAATGTCATGCACTGAAGCCCGAAGACTTTTGCGGAAGAAATGTGTTGCATTCTTAGCCCATGTGGTCAAACCCGATGAAGGAAAGAAGAAACTTTCTGAAATCCCCATCGTGCGTGACTTTCCTGAAGTCTTTCCCGATGATCTTTCTGGTTTACCTCCCGCTCGGGAAGTTGAGTTTCGTGTTGATCTTGTCCCTAATGCTTCCCCCGTAGCCAAATCTCCTTATCGTCTTGCACCCGCTGAAATGCAAGAATTAGCAAGTCAACTTCAAGAGTTGACCGCTAAAGGATTCATTCGCCCTAGCTTTTCGCCCTGGGGTGCTCCGGTGTTGTTCGTTAAAAAGAAAGATGGTACGTTTCGCATATGTATCGATTACCGCGAGTTGAACAAACTCACCATTAAGAACCGGTATCCCTTACCGCGTATTGACGACCTCTTTGATCAACTCCAAGGTGCCTCTTGTTTCTCCAAGATCGATCTCCGTTCTGGCTATCACCAGTTGCGCATCCGCGATGAAGATATTCCCAAGACTGCTTTTCGAACTCGTTATGGACACTTTGAATTCTTGGTCATGTCCTTCGGTTTAACCAACGCACCCGCCGTTTTCATGGATCTAATGAATCGGGTGTGTAGGCCTTTCTTGGATAAATTCGTGATTGTGTTTATAGATGACGTTCTGATTTATTCTAAAACCAAGGCCGAGCATGAGCAACATCTTCGGTTGGTGTTGCAAAAGCTTCGAACCGAGCAACTCTTTGCCAAACTCTCCAAGTGTGAATTCTGGTCTGATGAAGTACAGTTCCTTGGCCATATTGTGAACAAGATGGGTATTCATGTCGACCCATCCAAAATTGAAGCAATCAAGAACTGGATTACACCGACCACTCCTACCGAAATCCGTTCCTTCTTGGGCTTAGCTGGTTACTACCGGCGATTTATTTCGAACTTCTCAAAGATCGCATTGCCTTTAACAGCTCTGACGCACAAAGGTAAACCGTATATTTGGGGCTCGAAGCAAGAAGAAGCCTTTCTGACGCTCAAGCGTTTGTTGTGTGAAGCTCCTGTCCTTGCGCTACCTGAGGGTAATGAAGATTTTGTCGTGTATTGCGATGCATCCAACCAAGGTCTCGGTTGTGTTCTTATGCAACGAGGCAAGGTTATCGCTTACGCATCAAGGCAACTCAAGATTCATGAAAAGAATTATACAACTCACGACCTCGAACTAGGCGCAGTGGTATTTGCCTTGAAGATCTGGAGACACTACCTTTATGGTACTAAGTGTATCCTCTACACTGACCATAAAAGCCTTCAGCATATCTTTGATCAAAAGGAACTCAACATGAGGCAACGCCGATGGAACGAACTCATCAGCGATTACGATTGTGAGATCCGGTATCATCCTGGTAAGGCTAATGTGGTAGCCGATGCTCTCAGCCGCAAACCCTGCCAGCTTAACTGTATCTTGCCGCGCACGCAGCTTCACTTCGCGCCGATCCAAAGCAACCTTGAATCGCGCATTCGTGACGCGCAGCGCGCATCCATCAGTAATGGTAACCTTCGCGCCGAGTTAGCGTGTGGCGCGGAAGCTCACTTTGTCCCTAATCTGAGTGGAATTCTCTGCTATCTCAATCGCATCTGGATTCCCTTTGATGAGAATCTTCGCGCTGATATCCTGAGTGAAGCGCATAAATCTCGGTATTCTATTCATCCCGGCGCTGATAAAATGTACAAAGATTTGCGCCTTTCTTTTTGGTGGCCTGGTATGAAAAAGGATATTGCTGTGTTCGTATCTAAATGCCTAACTTGTTCTAAGGTAAAAGCTGAACATCAACGCCCATCTGGTTTGCTCGAACAACCTGAAATTCCTACGTGGAAATGGGAAGGTATAGCAATGGACTTTATCACCAAGTTACCCTTGACCGCAAGCAAACATGATAGCATTTGGGTAATTGTGGATCGATTGACCAAGTCTGCCCACTTTCTGCCCATTCGTGAAACCTACCGTGTCGAACAACTTGCGCATCTTTACGTCAAGGAAATTGTCTGCCGTCATGGTACTCCTTTGAGCATCATATCTGATCGCGATGGCCGTTTTATATCCCGCTTTTGGAAATCTCTCCAATCTGCGCTAGGAACCCGTCTGGACATGAGTACTGCATATCATCCTCAGACTGGCGGACAGTCTGAGCGAACTATTCAAACCCTTGAGGATATGCTTCGATCTTGTGTTCTTGATTTTGGAGGTAATTGGGATTCACACCTACCTCTGGTCGAGTTCTCTTATAATAACAGCTATCATTCCAGCATCGGTATGGCACCATTTGAAGCACTTTACGGTCGAAAGTGCCGTTCCCCGATTTGTTGGAACGAAGTGGGTGAAGTTCAAATCACAGGACCCGAACTAGTTCAAGAGACAACCGATAAAATCGCCAAGATCCGTGATCATCTGCTGACTGCCAGAAGCCGACAGAAGAGTTACGCAGATCGCAGGCGAAAGCCTCTCGAATTTCAAGTTGGTGATCTTGTTCTCCTCAAAGTGTCGCCCTGGAAAGGTGTTGTCCGCTTTGGGAAGAAAGGTAAGCTTGCTCCTCGTTATGTTGGTCCATTCAAGATTCTCGTGCGTGTGGGAAAAGTTGCCTACAAACTAGACCTGCCGCCCGCGCTCAGCAATGTGCATCCAACGTTCCATGTATCCAATCTCAAGAAGTGTTTAGCCGACGAGAACCTTCACATTCCACTTGATGAAGTTCAAGTTGACGAATCCATGCATTTCGTTGAGAAGCCTGTTGAGATTATGGATCGCGAGGTTAAGCAAACCAAGCGCAGTCGCATCCATATTGTTAAAGTTCGTTGGCAGTCCAAGCGCGGAGCCGAGTTCACTTGGGAAAGGGAAGATCAGATGAAGATCAAGTACCCGCACCTTTTCTCTGCGCAACCTACTTCGAGATAAATTTTGGGACGAAATTTCTTAAAGTAGGGGAGACTGTGACAACTGCCCGAATCCGACCCGACCCAGGTACCCGTTTTCGAATCCGATTCTTTTTATGATTTAAAATTTGATTATTAATCTTTGTAAATTTAACATTTAATAAGTTATATATATATATTTTTATATTACTTACTAATATTAATAGTAAATCCTTCCCGCTCTTTTGTCTTTCTTGTCGCCGTCCCGCTCTTTTTCTCTCTTGTCGCCGTCCCGCCCCTTTGCTTAAACCTTAAGCCTTGAACCCCCTTTTCTCTTAACTCTTTGCTTGTCCTTTGGTTCTTCCCGCCTAAGGATGTCTGCGCAGCTCCACGCGCCAGACTCCTTACAAGGAAGCCTGCGTGAAGACCAGTTGTTCCTGCTACGCGAGGCGAACTGTTCTCGCAGCGCGCTAAGAATTGTAGTTCTTCCCGCGACGCGCTAAGAATGGTAGTTCTTCCCGCGACGCGCTAAGGATTTATAGTTCTTCCCGCGGCGCGCTAAGGATTTGTAGTTCTTCCCGCGGTGCGCTAAGGTTGGTTCTGTCTGCCTTCGCGCTCACGCACTCTTGACCTTCTGTGTCTGCCTTCGCGCGCTCGAGCCTTCTCGCGCTAAACCCTTTGTCTTCTTCTGTTTAATCCAGCCGTTTACTTTTGTGATGTCTTATCTTCTGAGCTTTTGACCTGACCTATCTTATGTCTGAAAAGCCACTTTTGGCGCAGCATGCGCACCAACCCCATTGGTTGACAGAAAAAGTGACTGACATTATCTTTTGAGATCTGCTTTTCCCATGCTTGACCAGTACCTTTATCTGACCCTCCCATGCCTGTTTACTGTTACCTGTCAGCTTTTCCTTGTCCCCTGCAGCTGCCATATCTTTTGATATCTTTTGCTTTTGGAACCTTTTTGCTTTTGTTATCTTTTGCTTGATCCTGTTGAAGATCTTTTCCCCTTTTCTAGGGATTGTGTTCCCTAGGGTTTCCCTATAAATAATAATGCTATTTTCTTAACACTACACACACAAATACTTATTATCTTTCTCTTCCTTTGCTCTCTGCCGTTGTCCTCAGTCGCCTCCTCTCTCTGCCTTCGTCTTCTCTCCTGTTCTGCCCTGTTTTCCGGTAATCTATAATATATAATAATTTGTTTAAGTTACTTATTAATTATGCTAACTTATAATCAAGACTTAAAACCAATCGTTAAAACAATAATCTTTAATTATAGGTTAACTTGTGCTTGTTTAAAGTTGGTTCTTGCTTTATCTTTCACCGCACCGTTTATCAAGTGAGCAATCTCGTACCTAATCCCTTTTTATTTTTTAATGTTTTGGGATGTTCATGTGTTCATACAAACTTAGAGTCTTAAACTTGTTTATGAACTTTAGTCGCGCAGTATCCCATGTGTTGAGGACGTAGACTTGGCTGTTTATTTGTATGTGTGGATCATTAACCGTCTTGTCGGTCTATTCCGCAGTTCTCATGGTACCATTAGATGAACACGGGAGAACTATCGTTTATGATTTTCTCTTTTGTTTACACTTGCACAGTTTTCTCGTTTTTGTGCTCAATTGGGAGCACGGATTGACTATGAGCTATGAATCTTAGACTTGGTCCCGATCTGATTACACCCTTGTTGAAAACCAGACATACACATGTTGCGCGCAGATTTATTGTTATCTATGTATGGTATTAAACTTGATTTCTCACCAACACGCAAGTGTTTGACGTTTTATTTTAACACATGTTCAGGTTTGCTGTAGCTACATTTGGAGCTTGTGGACACGTAGGACGTTTTTACTTTTGGACCTAGATTAAAATGTATCAAGACAAGTTATTATTGTTCGAATATTTTGTCTTATAATATATTGATTTATGTTGATTTATGTTATCTTGTGTTTACGTTGCGCGTGCGCGAATGAATATATTTATTAAATATTGACACCCAATAGTGTCACGAGTAATGAAACAATATGTGGCGCCCCGATGTATAATCCGCCTTTGGTCGGGGTGTTACAACCACAGCCCACCACCACCGGCTGCCGCCACCAAATCCCCTTCTTCAACCACAGTACACAGGAAATTAAAAAGATTCAAATTTTTGGAACATAAGATATAGAAAAAGGAGGCTCAGATCTGTCATCACTGCCTCTTTGGAGATTTTGTGGTGGTGGTTGTGGTGGCGATGATGATGATGATAATCAGAAGCCACCTGCGACCACCGCCGATTTCCACCACCACTGTCACCCACCTGCGACCACAATCACCCGACCATCTGAAAACCCTAACCTACCACGAACCACCACTTGAAACCCTAATCTCCGTTCACCCGTACCACCTGCAACCTACAACCGGTTACCATCTCTGTGTTCACCACTGCGAACGGCGGAGACGAGGTGGCGGTTGCAGACTTGGAGACGAGGTGGCGACCGGAGACGGGGTGGCGACCGGAGACGAGGTGGTGGCCGGAGACGAGGTGGTGGCATGCTATGAGGAGGCTGCTGAGAAATGGATTTCTCTTTGTTTTAAAGAGAAATGGAATTCTCTAGTTTTAGAGAAATAGAAAGAGAAATAGAAATGAAAAGTGGAAAACAAACAAAAGAAATATTTCTAATTCCATTTCTCCCCAATCAAATCCCTCTACCAAACACCCCCTAATGATGGATTATAACTAATGCGCATTCCTAAAAATTGGATCATCACATCATAATCAGATAGTTACGCTCTAACAATTTAGGTATGAAATGATACCAATATTATCCGTGCACGATTGGTATAAATATAATAAATGCTTTTTCCAACCTTCTTTTTTTCTTCTCTTAGGGGAGGGGGTGGTTCCAAGTCTATAACCCACCACACCCAATGGTATGGCGACATCTCATGCCAAACAAATCCATCACTAGTGATGGAATTTAGTGGAGGAGGTGGTGTGGTGATGAGTTTTGATATGCATACATACATATATATATGTTTATAATAAAGGTGTTGTGTGTGTAATGGGTTTTGTATGGGGATTTGTGTGCGTGATGGCCATCACGTAAACCCTCTCATCACGCGTGATGAGAGGGGCGGCGGCGGCGTTTCAATAACCATCACGCATGACGGTTTGCTATAACGCACCACCCCGAGTCTCCTTAAAAACTAGTTTTCATTATATATATATATATATATATATATAATGCACCACTGTAAGAATCCTAAGAGAACCTTTTACAATTTGAGAACCATTTTGGACCAATAAAAATACCTTTAAAAAAATTATTTTAAAAAATCATAAAACAAAAAATAACAAAAATTTTAAAAAAGTAAAAAAACCAAAATTCTTATATTTCTGTCCGGTTTCATTAAAAAAAATAATAAAAAAAACGTTGTATTATACACATATGTATAATTTTATTTAATCTTTAGTTACGTAATATACAGATATGTACAGTATCATTTATCTTAAATTATACACGTGTATAAAAAAAATCATGTAAATGTACATATATGTATATATTATACATATGTGTATATAATATGCTAAACCGAGTTTTTTTTAATGAAACCAAGATGTTAAAATAAGAATTTTAGTTTTTTACTTTTTCCATTTTTGTGTTTTTTTTATTTTATGATTTTTTTTTTATTTTTGGTTTTTTGGTTCAAAATGGTGCTCAAAGTTCTCAACTTCAAAAAAGTTCTCTCATGATCTTGATCATATATATATATATATATATATATATATATATATATATATATATATATATAAACTAGACATTGATTCATTTGGTATGTAAGTTATAGAGGTAAATTATATATTTAAAAACAAAGAAGACGGTGAAAGGAGGAAATAACAATCTTTTTACCGTATATCACTTCAGGATCAAATAGTGTCATGCTTTGGTGTAGTTGTGACACCCACTCGTCTCGCTTCACTTATGAAAGAGATGAATGTATGGTTTTCTTAAGTAAAATGAAATGATGGTGACGAAGGGAAACCCGAATATTGGTAACTACAACTAACAAATAGAAATCGTTTGTGAAAGTTGTATCGAATTTAGTCCAATAATAAAAGGAAGAAAATATAAACAGATAAAAAGACATTTACAAAGATGAAAGGATATCTATTCGCTCATATGCAAGACGCTTGATAGGATACAACACCCCAAGCAAACAAACGTTCACGTTAAGGACCAAACTCGTTATGCTCTCATGTGAATAATACATGATATGCTATAAAATCCAAAACACACGTATGTTCACATTAAGGACCAAACTCATATAATATAAATTTGAGACCAAATGAAAAGAGACCCTACTAATTATAACGAACCTAGAATCTCTCTTTAAGACCACAAGTTGTCAGTGTCTCTTTAGATGCTAATTGCTAACGACACCCTCTCTCTTGCTAACGACACCCTCTCTTCCTCTACCAGAAATCTAAACAGTATGGGTGTTCACGGTCCAGTTTTCGCGGTCAAACCGTGAACCAATTCGTTGAACTTTTAAACCGAACCGAACCAAACCATTAGTTACGGTTTGGTTTAACGGCTTGCGCCTGTTGGGCTGTCAATAATTTGCAAAATTTTAACTTATTTCATCGGGTCACATTTAAACGCAAGTTGTCCGAAAACATGAAAAAACATCAAGACAACTCGTTGTCAAAAACAATTAGCGGACATAGCGTCCAATTACACAAAAATGTGTCCAGATACATCAAATTAAAGGTTTCACAGTTTGTTTGTGCTTTTGGGATTTGGGCTCAGCCCATTTTTAAGGTAGTATTAAGTTAAGATGTATATTACCAATTTATACAAACATCAACCATACCCAATAATAATCCCGCCAATAGCAATTACCAATTTATACAAACAATCACCACCATACCCAATAATAATCCCATCACTATTGATAGGGTATGAGGATGGTGGAATGGAGGCAAAAGACCTCTCTAATCAAGACTTGCATCAAAATGCATAACATACAAATATGAAAGACTACCATAAACCCAAGATGTTGTGTGTGTGTGTAGAATAACAAGCAAGTCTAGCAAAAAAATATAACCCCACCTAAAGTTCATCAACCCTAATCCTATTTCTCCACGAGCTCCTATCTTAGACCATGCCCTCAGAGAGATGTAACTCTACTAAGTCCTGCCTAATCCTATCAAGTATCATCCCAAGTTACCAATTTATATATATCGCAAATTGATACATGTAATATAAAATATATAAAAAAAATAATATAATTAAGTTACACGTTCCGGTCCGGTTTATATGGTTGGTTTTTGGTTTTACGGATTGAAAATTTTGAAACCAACCAACTGAAACTAAAAAAACCGATCGTGAAACCGAACCGATGACCGTGGTCATTTGGACGGTTTCACGGTTTCAAACCGAAACTTGAACACCCCTACTAAAAAGACCAATCTCAGAGACAGGGACGTCTCTTTGCGAAAACTTAATTGAAGTTAAGAATTCGATCATTGTCATTTCTGGTTCCGTCGGTACTTTGACCGAGTTTTTTTTTATACGATCAGGATTATGATTTAATTTTGAACAGTATATATATATATACACACACACACTAGTAGGTGCCCGCGCGATGCGGCGGAAACGCTAATTTAAAACACAATACTTATTTTCTATTGGTTGATATCCGTTTTGTTCGTTACAGTATCAATTAGGTTCTTTCAATATGTAGAGTTATAAAAAAGAGAGCAACCAACACGTAGCAACTACATGTAAGGTTGTTTGTGTAACTTAATGATACACAATTAAAACTGAACCAGATAAGAATATCTTGTTTCGGTTTCTTGATTTTGAACTTCAATTTAGAGTTTAACCGCTACTTACTACGCTCAACAATGTTTTATTAATTTAGTTAATTGAACGAACATAACGTTCTTTCTCCGAATGTTTGGTTAATTAACTATATAATGTTATATTAATTGTAATCTTGATTATTCCCGTTATTGTGTGGGATAATTCCTTAGCTGCGACCACCCAGCTGACAGCAACGACCCATCTCCTTTTAGAGTAATATTTATTTTAAAACAAATCCAACCAAATGCATAGTTTTTCATTCTAAATTTTTAATGGTTTGTAATTTAATAAACAATTCCTAGATATTTTAGCCCAATTTTTTTAAAGTTAATTTTTCTGCAGACAAATTTCAAGCTAAATTTGTAAAACCGAAGCTTAACCAACACAAAAAAATCAAAATTTTGAAAAACTTCAATACCAAATTTTTTTTTTTGGTTTCTTTGAAACCAACGACCCATGCACACCCTATGGTCTCATTGGTTAATTAGAGAGTTTCGGTTTTACATAGTCACCAGATGCATATAGTGGTCTGTAGCATAACTCTAATGGTTCCAGAAGCTATATAATATTTTAAAAATAATTATATACATCAAAAATAAATTGACATTAGAGAAAATCCAGTATATGTATGTACATATTAAAGGTAGAATAATGAACCTGATAATTTAGATAACCGGCCTAAACAGCCTGGGATTGGACATCAGTACAACGCCACATGGACATATAAGAAACACGATGTTAGATTAAAATCAATAACCATTAATCACAACAAGAAGATGCATAAGTCTAAAAAAAACAAAAAAAGTATTCAAATACCTTAAACATTCTCGCCGAATGTCGGTGTTAGAGCTGCTGAATCATCTAAAGGCATTGCAGTCCAACTCCAAGACTTGTCAAAACTTTCAGTACAATCTTCACCACTAATTTTATCAACATCACAATATCTTAATTTTATCAACTCCAAAAGAAAATATTAGTTACAACATACTTATCTTACCGGACGATGAGCAGATGAAGTCGACAGAACCATAATAAAGATAAATAATGCATCATGTGCCTACACCCTCACCCTGTCAACACTCAACAGAACCACATTATATAAGCTATGACTTCTCAAAAGAAAGTTGTAAAATACTTGCCTTAATTGGGCATAAAACTACAATTTACATACCATCAGTATCATCAATCCATTAATTGATTTTCATTTTAGCTTCCAAAACCACATACATGATACACCAATAGCAAAGCTATAAGTAGGGTCTGGGGAGGGTGGGATGTAGGCACACCGTAGCTCTATCCAACGGGATAGAGAGGTGGCTTTCGGAGAGAGCCTCAGCTCTTGACTACATATGTATGCGGCAATATAAAAGGAAATCGAAGTTCAACTATAATATAACTGATAGTAGCACGTAGTAAAAATGATAATACTATATATATATATATATACTAGCACGTAGTAAAAAATGATAATTTTGAACAGTAATTCGTCATAATAAATTACGATTAGGATTATGATGCTCATTTTGAAAATTAAATGTCATTTTGGGTTGTGCTTACTTATTGCAAATGAATGTAGACAAATGTGTCCTTAACTTTCTTAATGTGTTTCCTTTGATGATATGTGCTCAATACCAAACCAGCTTCCGTTACCTTGTTCGATAATTTAGTCACTTACATGGTAATCTAACAAAAAGAGGCAATAAAACCCCACAACAACGCATGAGTAAAAATGATATTGAAAAAACTTACTGAAACTGACGCATGTGGTACATGGAGCGTCATTTTGCCATGTAAAAGCGTTAAGAATGACATAATGCCACTTTTCCAGGGTGATAACGTTGCACGCACTGTTGGATTAGTGCGAGTTGTTTTGTTGAACGAACAAGATGAAAAAAAAACTTTCGAGTTAATTTTTAGTCATGGGTCAGGCTATATATGTGCTTCAACATTTCAATCAAGTTGTGACGGAGTATAACTTAAAAGAAGATGATGTTGCTGAGTTCTATCCTAGGGAATTTTCTGATGGAAAGCTGCATATTGGATTTAAATCAGAGGGTAACGATGTTGCTTAACAACATCAAAGTGGATACTATATTGTATTGAGATCTAAGTCATGGATATATACATCTAAAAGTTTAAATTCTTTGGATTTTTATTTTCTATGTGTTTTTTTACATAATTTGTTATGTTGAATAAATCTTTCCTCGCACGACAGCTAGGACCATGAAGAACAATTATCCACTTTACAACGGAAGGTCAAAACTAGGACTGGTAAATGAGTCGGTTGGAACGGGTCAATAAAAAGATGGTTGTTTTGGTTCGGGTTAGATGACTATTTTAGGTATTTTTTATAAGCCTATGGCAGAAGTTGGAAAATGATGGTAAAAAATGGCTAGTTTGGGGATTTTTCTTTTTTCTTTTTACTAGTTCACTACAAAAGGTGAAACAATTGCTTCTAATTTCATTTGCAGTAGGTGTAAATCGTTAGGAAGTGTATAAGTTGATAATTTTCAGGTTCACGCATCATTTTTGTTACGGGCACCAAAACTGTTTTATTTTACTAACGAGTCTGATTTGTGTCCAAGGATAAAATTGGAATTTTGAGAACTACAAATTGCAGGTCCAAACGTTGCTACTGTTGCTGGTCAAAAGGGCGATCAAATTTTACAAAAATCATAACCTGGTGCCGGTTATGTGTCTTCAGGCAAAATGTTTCGCCTAAAGAAGGCTTCAGGGCAAGGTGATACCTAGCAGAATATGTGCGCGTGTGTATGTGTTTGTATTTCGTATAGTAGCTATACATATAAAGTTTCTCATGTAGTTAGTGTAGCAATGAATGAACATGTTTTAATAAAGGTATCTAAATATCAAATGGTTTTCCAATCGAAAATACTAAAATACAATTTTACATATTTTTTAGATTTCTCATACATGACCGTCATCCACCATGCTTATATGTTAGGAAACCCTAACACCGTCCACGGTCATTGCATCGACCGTGGACAACATGATTCACTTTGTAAGGCCCCGTTACCGGTAGCCCTACTTTGGTGTTGGATTTACTCATAAACGCAGTTCTAAAATCAAAGTTAATTAAAAACTTTCGCGGAATAATAAAATAGTCAACCATTCGATACAATCATCCATAATTTGTCTTTTTAAAACATAATATAAAACATAGTGTCAAAACATCACGACCAATCTTCAGATGTCAGCCTCTTCAGTATTGCAATGTGTCTCCCTCAAGCCAGCTGCCTCAGTCAATTAGCCTGCGTGCATACTAAAAGTCAGCTACGTTGAGTGAGTTCTAGTTAATTAAGCAACGTATGATTCATTCTCATATCTACATATGCACCCGAAGGTACATACCTTCCTATTATCTTACATACTTACATACTTACGTACTTTCATTCTTTCTTTCATATTAACATACATACTTTTATTCATACATATACATTTTAAAGAGCCTTACGCCCTATAACCTTCGCTGATATTATTAGGGTTGGTTCCCTACATTCGCCGACATTATTAGGGTCGGTTCCCTACATTCGCCGATATTATTAGGGTCGGTTCCCTGCATTCGCCGACATTATTAGGGTCGGTTCCCTATATTCGCCGACATTATTATGGTCGGTTCCCTACATTCGTACTACTATAACCTACCTGTCTTTTACACACTTTCCTTAACAATACGTGCAATCTCCGAAGAGCGTTCACGTACCAGCAACATATCATCATACTTATTCATTCATACCTCATTTATACATCATATATATTCATACATACAACATTCATACATCATATATATCAATCATGTCATTAACTACCACCTGACGGTCCATGCAATATCCGTAGATCGTTCATGCACCATCAAGCAATCATCATACATAATTTATACAAGGCATACACTTACCACTTAAGGTAAGTGTATTAACTAATCACATCGAGTATGCACACAGCCCCGAAAACATAGCAAGGAAATGGGGCTAGAAACTCACCTGGATCCTGTTGTACTTGCCGTTAATCGTAATTTCTTTCTTTAACTGGGCTCGGCTAACTGTTAAATATATATAAGTTAATTAACCTTTCACTTGATTAAGTTGGTATCTAAGTTTACCAACATGATTCTAAGTTGGGCTTGTTTTGTTAAATTCCTACACATGGGCCAACTAGCTAGATTGGGTTCACTAATCATAACATCTGGGCCCAACTGATCAGGCCCAAGGTCAACAGGTCTTGACCGAGAACCTGTTTCAGCCGAGAACCCATGTTGACCCAAGCTTATACTCGACCGAATACCCGTACCCGACCGAGAACCCGTATCCGACCGAAAACTCATTAGTCGAGAACTCGTTTGGCCGAGAACTTGTTGACTGTCTGTTGACCGAGAACCCTAAGGGTTGACCATGGATTCCCCAATCTTGGTCGAAAACCCCCAGTTCAGCCCATTTTCTATTCTAAGTTTCCATCCTACCCAGATTACATAGTTCATGGTTTAAATCATGAACTTTTAATCCTATATCATCATCGTAAATACTTGTTTACACCCTTTACTATCCCGGCTTCAAGATCTATCTCGTTTTAGGCATAAAGCTTAGACCTTTATGGGTTTAAAACGTTCTAGGCTAGATCTAGGGTTCATATTGAGCCGTATACTATCATTAGACCATTAGGTTCCTTTTAATCATCAAGTTTGCATTTTTATGAAGCATTTAGACCCAATCTACTCTAGGGTCAAGTTTTATAGCAAACCGTTCATAAAAACATAAACTTTAAGGTTAAAGCACATACCCTTAGGCGTATTTAGGCTTCGGGTTAACTTGTTTATGGACTAGGATCTTGTATTTATTTTGTATATGAAGATCTATCTATATTCAACTTGATTTCGGTCTCGGCTCCCTCCTTTTCCCCTTGCGGCCAATTATGGTAAGTTTGGGTGTGTTTTTGGGGTGTAGAGAGAATAAGATGGATAAGATGGATGGAAATGGAAAGATTTAGGGTTTAAGGGGTATTTATACTCCCTTAAGCCCATGGACATAAGGCCCATCTTTCATTTTTAGTCCATAATTAACTCCATCTAATTAGCCTACTTATCTCTCTTTCTTTATTATTTATTATTCTCGCAATAACTCAAGTAAACATTTCCGTCATGACAGTTAAATATAAAATATTATTATTTGAAATTTCAGGATGTTACACACTTTTAATTGGTTTTCGAGTTATTTAATTTTGTGTATTCTCAAGTCTAGCCTTATAAAAGAAATGTCATTGATCCTTAACTTAAAATGTATGAGTTTATATAAAAATGTTAAAATTTGCAATTCGTATTTTATAAGGTTCATTTTATGTTTTCCATTCTTGTTAGACGGCTTCCTTACAAAGAAGGCTCCGCCTAACTTAATTCAAAAATTCAAGCGTTTTAAAATTTAAATGAATATTTCTATTTTATTTTAAGATTTGGGTTTTGTAAAAACTAACCAATGTTTTATAAAATACTTTTATAAAACATCATAAGTTTATAAAAATCTCATTTTTATAAGTCATATTATATTACTAGTAATTAGTTAACAATTTCTTTGTTTTCACAACTATTTGAGGCTATCTCTCTTCTAAATCCACATTTCTTGATATTTATACACTCCATGTACATCATGGTTGCTAGAATTTGCTGATTATAATAATGAATGATGTTCACTAACTCTATAGAAACATGTTAGCAATATTACAAATTATATAATCATCTTAACAATATTACAATACTACAACAAATTATATAATTTTAGTCATCAACAAAACTAGGATCACTAGTTTAGAATTAAAGTGTAAATATTATGTAATCTGGTTCAAACTGGTTCGGTTTAATTAGATTCATTTCAAATAAAAGGATTTAATTACAATAAAAAGGCAGGTAAGCGGGCAACAAGTTGCGCCGCCACCCCCTTTTGAATGGCAAAACCGATCCTACCGAAAACAAAATTATCGTTCTTCGGCGTCGTTGAATTACTGTGCACGACCCGCTGAACTCTTTTTAGAAACGTAGCAATATCGGGGGAAAGAGACCAAAATGCATCAAAAGTAAAAGGAATGAAGACATGTTGATTTTCCACACACGCCTTCTCGTGCTTAGCAATTTTTCCCGCTTCTGCCTTTAGCACAGCCTGCCTAGCAACAAACCCGGTGTCCCTAAGCCCGACAAGAGGGGACACCCTAGTAAGGTCCACACAAGCATGCTTCCCCCCGCCCCATCCAAACACAAGAATGTCCGCTGGTCGGAGAGTAGACCTTCCTTCATGCGGATCTGACAAGAAATTCACAGGAGCCTTTTTTCTTGCCGAGATTCCTGCCCGTTTTAACACATCACAAAGAACATCCTTGACCAAATCATGTCTATATTTAAACCCCGGGAGTTCTTTGCAATGAACCGCGTGTTCACCAAAATTATCTAAAAAACCTTACGGCATACCGGTTTAAAATCGGTTTAATCAATAAAAATCAAAACTGGTTTAAAATCGGTTTAATCAATAAAAGTCAAAACTGGTTTAAAATTGGTTTCAGTTCAGATTGAAACCGGCCTCCAGCCCGGTTACGATCGGTTTTGGCCGATTTGAAACCAGTTTTGTTATAAAGAATTACAAATCGATTACGAACTTCTGGTTTTAATTGATTTCAAACTAGTTCAGTTTTCGATTTGATTTTCGAGTTGGTTCGGCTACCCCGTATGTACCAAATACCAAAGCGTCGTTATTATCAATCAAATTTCCACGACGTGGTGCGGACGTCTACTCTAGTCTACCGCCTTCAACTAACCCTAGACGAAGGAAGTTGTCGATTTCCTTAATTAGCAACTCTTAACGATCTTCAATTCTGTCAATCATTTCGATTTACAATCATCTCATTCGATCCAACTAAAATTCATCAATTACTTCATTTCGAAGCAATCAAAATCCTACACAGGTACGCGATCCAACTCGTTTAGCTTATTGATATCTGAGCTGCTGTTAGTTATCTGATCTGGATCTGTGCTTCTAATTTGCATAATCAGTTGATAAACCCTAGCTCTAATGGCGGACGAGAAAGAGGTGAAGGAAGTGGTTGACGAGAAGAAGAATGATAATAATAATAATAATAATAATAATAATAATAATAATAATAATAAGAAGAAAGGTGTGTTGTCTCGGATTTGGAATGCGGTGTTTGGATTACGTGGTGATGATTTTGAGAAGAGGCTGCAATACATATCGAAAGAAGAAGCTACTCTTCATAACAGGATCAAAAGGCGATCTATGAGATGGAGAAGAACTGCCAGGAATCTGATTATCTTTTCTGTTATACTTGAGGTAAATTTTATTAATTGTTAGTTTTCTTCTTAGCCAAATTGCCATGATTTGGGAGTTTTGTACTGGCCTCTATATTTGAATTTGGGATGTGTGCTTGAATCCTTTGTGTTCTAATGCTTGGTAGCGTGATTATACAAAACCATTTTTTAGTATAGAAAGAGAGGTGGTTATAGAACAAATAAGGGATGAAGGAATTATGAAAGGTTTACTTTTTAAGTGTAAAGATCCAATACAAGTCCTTATCGTGTGAAACGTACAAAGCACAGTGAGGAAAATATGCAGTGGCAAAATCACACTATTTACAAATTTATACCAACACAAATACTACTAGGGTAGTAATAATCACGCTACAATATTACAAGTAGCGTGATTATTCTTAGTGATTTATTACACTACAGCAAAAGTATAGCGTAATTATTAATTTATTATCACACATTCACACTGTATACCAAACTGCCACAGCGTGTTTCGCTTCGCACGTTAAGTTACTTTGTACACAATCCCGACTCTACTTTTTAAATGTGTTTATGTTTAAAACAGGTGAACTTTTAGTTGTAAGTAAAGCTTATTTGGTTGTACATAGGCTCTTTTAAACCAAGATTATAGTTAAACCAATAAGTAGTTAAGTAAAAGTGTTTATGCAATTCTTGCAGTTGAATACCGAAACGGTCCTTTACGTGCATATATGCAATGTCATCATTTATTTGAATAATTTCCATAGTAATTAAAATTTATCCAGATTATGTAAATTTTTTCAAGAGAGTAATCAGTTATAGATTAGTCATTATTTTGATTTTGATCCGGTACAGTTGGTTGCAATCGGTTATGCTATAATGACCACAAGAACAATAGACATGGATTGGAGAATAAGATCATTGCACGTTTTACCTATGTTTCTTTTGCCTGCGTTATCGTTTGGTTTGCATTATGGACTTTCAAGATTCACTAAGTATTGTAAGTCCACATATTTATAATCCCTCTTAGCCACTTTTGAGGTTTGTATAGTTTGATCACTCACTCTTGCATATGTTCATGTGATACTGACTTTTAATGTGATCTCGTGTAGGTGATCGAAGGGATCACAAAGCATTAGAGAAGCTTCAAGAAGAAAGACAAGCAAAAATTGATGAACTTAAAGAGAGAACTAATTATTACATCACTCAGCAACTCATTCAGGTACAATTTGAAGCATAACTCTAATAAACTTACAATTATCTAAAATAATAACCTTTTTGGCATGATATGCTGTAGAAACCTCTGTGGAAGCACCTTTTAGTATCAATCCTTTTGCTAGGATTGTAAAAGAACCAAACGAACATGAACAGGGCATGTTTGTGTTCGCTAGTTTAATTTTACTGAACAAAAGATCTCACACGAACACTCAAAACGAACGGGGTTTTACGTATGTGTTTGTTTGTTAAGAAAATATGTGTGTTTGTCTTTGTTTATGACTTATGTCTGTTTGTTAATAGTATAAACGGACGGTTTACTAGACAAACTGTTCACGAACGTAAACGAACAAACATACGCCTGCTTAAAAAATAAATGTGAACGTCAATGTACAGGCTTAAAGGTTTAACAAAACTAGACTGAATTAGTGATATTTTAATTTCATAGAACTAAGCTAAATTGTTATGGGCCTAAAATATTTAAATGGATATATAAATGAATGCAAACAAACGAACTTTAAACATACATAAATTTTAAAACTTAAACAAACATAAATGAACATAAGCCAGCGTAAATGAACGAACGGGCTTCCACACGAACGGTTCACTGAAAGTTCGGTTTTTGAGTTTTTAAAACCGTTAAGTTTCGGTTTTTTATTTGGGTACATTTCTGTTTTTTCGGTTTTACCATCTGGGTTTGAAATTTTTGGGCCGAACAAAAATGAATTGTCCTAAAATAAGGTATTAGCTCCTAAAATCTTTTTGTTAATGAATTATGAATTGATAACAATACATTTGGGATAAAATGTTCAGGTTACACTATTTTCAGAATTCTTATTGGTTACTTAATATACTCAACAAAAATAATAAAAACCTTAAATTCAGTTTGGTGTTTTGGTTTCAATTACATTCAAAACTGAACTGAAAATTCGATTTTTACAAAAATTTAAATCCAAACCGTCGGTTTTTGTTTGTGTTCAGTTATTTTTTGTTCTGTTTTTTTTTTTAATTTTTTATTTAATGCACATCACTAGTTTTAGTGTAATCTTAAAATATTCAAAAGAATATGAAAAAAAAAACTTTTTGGCATGATCTATTCTAGAAGCAGCTGTGGAAGCATTTTTTTTTTGTCTTTTTAAGTCCATTCGATAGTAATTTTATTTCCATTCTGTATTGCAGAAATATGACCCGGATCCAGCAGCAAAAGCAGCTGCTGCATCGGTTCTTGCATCAAAACTTGGTGCAGATTCGGGCCTGAAAGTGTTTCTTGAACACGAATCACAACCGAACACTTATGACACGGGAAAAAGCAGTGATTTTGAGCTTCAACAATCTACTGGTCTCAGAAAACGAAATCAATCAAACCCTAAATCTCCTGGAAGCAATTCTGGTCAACAATCTGATAAACAAACGCCTCAATTTGGAGGAAACGAGGTTTCTGAGAGTTTAACATATGATAATCTTGTTGTTGAGCATCATGATCCTGCAGATGCAGGTTCTCAAGATGGCAGTTGGCTTGCTAAAATTGCTGCATTGCTTGTGGGAGAGGATCCTACTGAATCTTATGCACTTATATGTGGAAATTGCCATATGCATAATGGTGAGTAGACTTTAGTTATAAGGGTATTTTGCTCAATTTTACACCATTTAATAGAAGTTAACTGTCCATTAAATCTAGGGACCATTGGTGTTATTTGTGTTACTTCTGTTGATAACTTGCAACTAGTGGTGTACTTTTTTACACTTGAGTACCAAAAGTGAAATTTGAACATATTGCAGGAACCGTTTGTGTAACTATCTCTTAAAATTGTATATACTTTTGTTCAGGTCTAGCAAGAAAAGAGGATTTCCCGTTTATTACTTACTACTGTCCGCATTGTCGCGCGTTAAACAAACCAAAGAATTCGGTTTCTTCGGATACAATAGCAAGTGAGGATGTGAAGTTGACTGCAGATAGTAACGAGTCAACAGGTGAGAAAGTATCTGCTGCTAGCAGTGGCGTGGTAGCTACGATGGAAGAGGAAGCAAATGAGGAAACAGTTGTTGCGTAGGTATGTGTTGATAAGTGTGGTTGTGATGGCTTTCGGTAATTTGGTTTGTTGTGTAACAAAAGGAATTTTGATGTTGTATCATTATACTGGGACCCATTGTGTTAATACATATAAATTACTTGAAAACTAAACGAAGAATTTGTGATTTCAGTAGATCTTTAGACAGCAGTTTTTATAATTTTAAATTGGATAAATATGATATATATTATAATAAGTGGATACTGGGTTAGCCAATTGTTCAATGCTTCAATATCTTTTTACTAAAGTCGACCATATAGTGAAACTACTAGGTGTTCAACTTCATAAGACCGGAATATCGGAAATATTCATGACTTATGGTACAAAAGATCATTATGATAGATAATTTTATACTGAATAAAGAAAAAAAAAAGAGATTTAACAAAAGTAAGCAGATCCAAAATTCATGCCACACACTTCCTCACAGCTAAATCAGATCATTTTTAGTTCTCGTGTCTGTGAAGTCTTTTGTTCCATGTGTACGAGGAAAAAGATGGTGAGAAATCGTTTGAACAATCGGGTTTGGAGGTGTCCCGTTCCCCTCTGTTGTGAATATACAAGGCTATAAATTTTACAAACTATCGAGAGCTAAAAATGGAAATTCAATCGAACCAAACTAATATTCACAGTTGATGTACAATATAATATCCAATAACATCAAGAGATATTATCTACTAACAGAAAGGATTGATTAAGGAAGATCATGACGACACACGAAATATCAAAGTGCTAGTAGTGTAACAATATCAAGATATGTACATTATATATAGAGATATCCTCAACAATGAAGTTGAACACGTATGACCCATGATTGACAATGATGTAAATTTACAAGTATGATTAGTTAGGTTTATGTTTACTGCTCGATAATAAAAAAAAAAGAAAAAAAACACGAGATGGCAGCCATGATGATGCACATCTTTCACTTACGCACCAACATTTTCTATAACAGTTAATGTTAGCTATGATTTTAATTTTTTTGATAAATAATTAAAGTCAATTATGTTATTTTAGTTGTAGGAATTTTCCAATCATATTTTAAGAAAGTTGTACAAATGGTTCCTATAGTGTAACCATATTGCAAGTTTGGTCCTCAGATATTAATAATTACAAATTTAGTTCAAACGTTTACAAAGTAGTTGCATGTTTAGTGCACAACTGCGCACCGTTAACCCCGGTTAGTTACCAAGGCTACGTGAGCGTATATTTTTCATTTTGCATTTATCTTTTTATCTATTGTGGATGGAAAATATCCCCTCACTTAACCCTAAAAACTAATTGGGATTAACGCGAGACTAAATATGCAACCCTCACACAAATGTTTGGACTTTGGACTCAGCATGTGAATTTCAAAATATGTGGACCGAACTTACAATATGGTCAAACCAAAAGACCATTTTTGCAATTTTCCTCTTATTATTATGAGTAAGTTCAGTTGTTATTATGGGATGGTAGCTTCCCCTAGTTTATTGTCAATTATATATAGTTTAAATTGTTAGTTGTGTTTATTTTAATTATAAGGATTTTTCTAATTTTTCTATTTTTGTCTCAATTTGAAGTTGACTTATTGTTTCCTAGATGTTGTTCTACCAACGAGTCCGTTCTTACTTCAAAATCCTTTCCTGTTATTCTTTTTGTTCCAAATTTACAATGGTGAGATATTTGGTTCTATATGTTTTATTTTGATTCATAATCTCAAACTGTATGCATACAACATATTTAGTCTTCAATTCCTCACACTCATGTAGATCGATATCATTGATTTTTTGTAGCTTCATGTAGTAGAATGATAGTATGATATATAACTCTTTTGTTCATGATTACAGACCCAATTTTGAATTTTTGATATAATCTACTAGTCAACATAGAGGAAGTCTTGTTATTAGTAAGTTCAGTTGCTGTTTTTGGAAGCTAGCTTCTCCAACTGAGGGTGTTAATAAAGGTGCATGATTAAATATTTACCTTAGTTTTTATAACTTATCATTTCTAATTCACGTGACAAGTAGAGTTTCATGATGATTGATGACTGTTTTCTTGGAAAATTTTAGCAAACAATCGGGGAAGCAACCTTGATGTTAGTATAGGTAAGACCAATGACCACCAACTAACTTTGTAACTGTATGCAATAATTTCATACTCTACGCATATGCACGTATTAACAAGATATTATTTATTTCAGAACTTTTGGATGTTGAAAATATGAGATTTTATACATACAAAGATCTGCAAGTTGCCACTGCAAATTTTAGACCAGAAAACAAGATAGGACAAGGAGGTTTTGGTTCTGTTTACAAGGTAACGTTTAAACATTTAAAACTATTTGTCTTCACGCGTGTGTTTTGGTATTACCAAAATAGATAATGATATCTTAAAAACACTTATTAATGTTTAGGGAATACCAAAAGATGGTTTGGTAGTTGCTATAAAGGTTCTCTCTGATGATTCAAGGCAAGGCTTGCGAGAATTCTTGAACGAAATAACCGTTATTTCAAATATACAACATGAAAACCTAGTGAAGTTGCATGGTTATTGCATTGAAGGAGATCATATAATCTTGGTCAATGGTTACCTTAAAAATGGTAGTCTAGATCAAACCCTTCTTGGTAATTAGAACTTGCAAACTTACAGTCACACCGATATCCTACTAACCAATAGGACCAGGTAATGAAAACATAAGTTATGAGCATTTTTTTGGTTTCATTATGTGTAGGAAATGGTGGTTGTAGCATTAGGTTCACATGGGAAATTAGAAGGAAAATATGCATAGGTGTTGCAATGGGGCTTGCTTATCTTCATGAGGAAATGCAACCTCATATTATTCATAGGGATATCAAGGCAAGCAATATTTTGCTTGATGAAGATTTTACACCAAAAATTTCAGATTTTGGCCTTGCAAAGCTTTTCCCGGCTCATTTGACTCATGTTAGCACACGTATTTCAGGAACCCAGTATGCTCGTCGCCTTTCATTATTGTTTCTTAGTAGACATGATTCATGGTAATACGGTAACTATCTTATTTTTAATTTTTGTGGTTATTATAGAGGCTACTTGGCCCCAGAGTGTGACATCTGCCCTATCCGACCCGACCCAGGTACCCGTTTCTCCGATCCGATCTCTTTCTTTTATGATTTAATATTTATTTATACTTATACTTTATTTTTAATAATAATAATATTTTCCTTCCCGCCTCTTCCTCTCTTTTCCTTCCCGCCGTCCCGTCCCTCTTCTTCTCTCCGCCTTCTTTTCCCTCTTGTTGCCGTCCCGCCTCTTTCTCTCTCTTGTCGTCGTTCCGCCCTTACGCCTTGAACCTCCTTTTTCTCTTAACTCTTTGCTTGTCCTTTGTTCCTTCCCGCCTAAGGTTGTCTGCGCAGCTCCACGCGCCAGACTCCTTACAAGGAAGCCTGCGCGAAGACCAGTTGTTCCTGCGATACGCGAGGCGAACTGTTCTCGCAGCGCGCTAAGAATTGTAGTTCTTCTCGCAGCGCGCTAAGAACGGTAGTTCTTCCCGCGACGCGCTAAGAATTGTAGTTCTTCTCGCAGCGCGCTAAGAACGGAAGTTCTTCCCGCGACGCGCTAAGAATTGTAGTTCTTCTCGCAGCGCGCTAAGAACGGAAGTTCTTCCCGCGACGCGCTAAGAATTGTAGTTCTTCTCGCAGCGCGCTAAGAATGGTAGTTCTTCCCGCGACGCGCTAAGGATTTTAGTTCTTCCCGCGGCGCGCTGTGGACTGTTCTCTGTCTGCCTTCGCCCTCGCGCGTGCGCTCGATGCTTTCTCGCGCTATGTCTTGAGTCTTTTCTTCTGTTTAATCCAGCCGTTTACTTTTGTGATGTCTTATCTTCTGTGCTGTTGACCTAACCTGCCTTATGTCTGAAAAGCCACTTTTGGCGCAGCATGCGCACCAACCCCATTGGTTGACAGAAAAAGTGACTGACATTATCTTTTGAGATCTGCTTTTTCCATGCTTGACCAGTACCTTTATCTGACCCTCCCATGCCTGTTTACTGTTACCTGTCAGCTTTTCCTTTGCCCCCTGCAGCTGCCATATCTTTTGATATCTTTTGCTTTTGGAATCTTTTGCTTTTTGAGATCTTTTCCCCTTTTCTAGGGATTTTGTTCCCTAGGGTTTCCCTATAAATAATAATGCTATTTTCTTAACACTACACACACAAACACTTATTATCTTTCTCTTCCTTGCTCTCTGCCGTTGATCCTCTGCCGTCTCCTCTCTCTGCCTTCGTCCTCCCTCCTGTTCTGCCCTGTTTTCCGGTAAATTGTTTAAGTTATTTATTAATTATGCTAACTTATAATCAAGACTTAAATCCAATCATTAAAACAATAATCTTTAATTATAGGTTAACTTGTGCTTGTTTAAAGTTGGTTCTTGCTTTATCTTTCACCGCATCGTTTATCAAGTGAGTAATCTCGTACCTAATCCCTTTTTATTTTTAATGTTTTGGGATGTTCATGTGTTCATACAAACTTAGAGTCTTAAACTTGTTTATGAACTTTAGTCGCGCAGTATCCCATGTGTTGAGGACGTTTACTTGGCTGTTTATTTGTATGTGTGTATCATTAACCGCTTTGTTCGGCCTATTCCGAAGTTTTCATGGATCCATTGGATGAACACGGGAGACCTATCGTTTACGGTTTTCTTTGTTTTACACTTGCACAGATGTTTTCTCGTTTTTGTGCTCATTTGGGAGCACGGATTGAACTATGAACTATGATCTATTTAGGCTTGATCACAATCTGATTACACCCTTGTTAAACACCAGACATACACGTGTTGCGCGCAGATTTATTGTTATCTATGTATTGTATTAAACTTGATTTCTCACCAACACGCAAGTGTTTGACGTTTATTTTAACACATGTTCAGGTTTGCTGTAGCTACATTTGGAGCTTGTGGACACGTAGGACGTTTTTACTTTTGGACCTAGATTAAAATGTATCAAGACAAGTTATTGTTGTTCGAATATTTTGCCTTATAATATATTGATTTATGTTGATTTATGTTATCTTGTGTTTACGTTGCGCGTGCGTGAATGAATATATTTATTAAATATTGACACCCAATAGTGTCACGAGTAATGAAACAATATGTGGCGCCCCGATGTATAATCCGCCTTTGGTCGGGGTGTTACAGATTGGTATCAGAGCTCGTTGACTTTAGGATAGGTGGTTAGACGTAACGGCCTAGAATACCTAAGAGTCCCTTCTCGCGCATGAGAGAAATCTCATGTTTGCGCGCTTATTGTTAATTACTCGTTATTTATAGATATGCTTGCGCAGACGCAGCGTATGGTTTTATGTTTTATTTCGCGATATTTCGATTTTTGCTGAATTTCGATTTTTATTGATTTTACTTACATATTCGTTTGTTGGATTTGAAAATCCGAAAAGTCATAGTGATACATGAATAGTTGATTTTCAAATTCCATTTACGATTATGTTCTGAGGTTGGAGACTTGAAAAGTCATGGTGATACATGAATTGTCAACCTCCAATACTCATTTTCTTGTATATTTTATATTGAAGATTGAAAAGTCATGGTGATACATGAATCGTCAATCTCCAATACTCGTTGGCTCGTATATTTTAAATTGGGAATTCGGAAAGTCATGGTGATACATGAATTGTCGATTCTTGATTCGAATTTGTTACCTTTATTAAGTTTGCATCTAGGGTCATTTATTTTACTTTAACTTTTGACAGTAACTGACTCCGCGAAACCAAGCTTTATAAGATTAAACTTTGCGCTAAGATATTAACTAAATTAAAACTTTTATAGAATGCCTCCGCTATCTCGCCGTCATCAGAGGAGAGAAGCCTCGCGCAGGCGTAGACAGCAACGTTCCCAGGAAAGGCCGCCGCAATAGCCCAAGCCTTGAGCCAAAACAATACCTCCGGTTATAACATTAAGTCCTTTAACGCGGGTAACCCTCCAAAGTTCACAGGTCTTGAAGGAGCCACCGTGATGCTCCAGTGGCTCGAGAAGATAGAAAACACTTTCCTCCATACCCAATGCCCTCCAGACAGACGAACCCTATATGCTTCCAGTGTCCTGGAATCCAGAGCGCTTACATGGTGGAATGGAGTAGCTCATGCGCGTGGCGCAGAGGCTGCTTCCAGCATGCTCTGGGAGGAATTTAAGGATCTCTTGACGCGAGAATTCTGCCCTCCCAACGAAGTTAAGCGCCTGGAGGAGGAATTTTGGAATCTTAAGCAATACAGCGGTGAAGCGCGCGAGTACGCGACGCGCTTCCATGAACTAAGCCTGCTTGTGCCTCACCTTGTTACCCCTTCCCGCCGAGCCATAGAGAAATTCCTTGGGGGTCTCCCCATGGAAATTCAAGATTCTGTATGGGCCAGAAACCCAGCAACCCTCTCTGACGCCATTGAGTTGGCCGCTGTGCTCAGCGACAACCATGTCAGAGCAGGAACCCTGTTCCTGCGAGGAGCTGAGAAGACCAAACCCAAGACTGCCCCTGAACCAACAGAAACCAAACCAGAACCCTCAAACCGTAACAACCTCAAGCGCAGGCGCAAAGCCTATGCGCTTACCAGCCCGCCCATTGTCCAGCAACCCACCTACCAACCTCCAGTTTACGCGCCTAACCCACTGTCGACCTACCCAACACCTCCTGTAGTCCACAACTATGCCTTAACCAACCCCGCACTCCCTGCCCCGCCAACTAAGAAACCTTACACAGGAACCCAACCCTTTTGCCCAACCTGTAGACTTCACCACCCAACCCAAACCCCGTGTCGACAATGTAACCGATGTGGCCGCGTTGGTCACTCTGCCGAGTTCTGTAGAGTCCCTTCCGCCAACCCAATCGCGCAAACACCACCAGCCTACCTGCAAAACCCTCAACCAACATACCCTAATCCACGACCCAGGTCGTGCTTTAACTGCGGTGATCCCAGTCATTTCCGGAACGCGTGCCCGAGACTACAAGTGCAAATCACACAAGCGAATCCGGTGAACCAAATTTCGAACCAAGTGACGCGCGGACGAGCTTTTAATATAACCGCGCACCAAGCGCAAGCGAATAATGACGTAGTTAATGGTACATTTTTGCTTAACGGATTTTATGCTTCTGTACTTTTTGATACTGGCGCCGATAGAAGTTTTATTTCTCGCGCGTTTGAGCAGAAGCTTGCGCGACCGCGCAACGATTTAAAAGAAAATTTTTCAGTTGAATTGGCTAATGGTGAAACTGTTTTAATTAACTCCGTGATTAAGAATTGCACGCTTAACCTTAACGAAAACGATTTTCTGATCGACCTCATCCCCATGCCTCTTGGAAGCTTTGATGTTATTATTGGTATGGACTGGCTCTCGAAGAATCGCGCCGAAGTTATTTGCGCCAAGAAGTTGATTCGCATTCCTCGAGAAAATGGTGATCTTCATATCTACGGCGAGAAACCCTCCCGCGGTCTTAAACTTATGTCTTGCGCCGAAGCCCGAAGACTCATGCGGAAGAAGTGTATTGCATTTTTAGCCCATGTGGTTAAACCTGCTGAAGAAAAGAAGCTTCGCGATATCCCTGTTGTGCGTGATTTCCCTGAAGTTTTTCCTGATGATCTTCCTGGTATCCCTCCCGCTCGTGAAGTCGAGTTCCGTATTGATCTTGTCCCTGGTGCTTCCCCCGTAGCTAAATCTCCTTATCGTCTTGCACCCGCTGAAATGCAAGAATTGGCAAGCCAACTTCAAGAGTTGACCGCTAAAGGATTCATTCGCCCTAGCTCTTCGCCCTGGGGTGCTCCGGTGTTGTTCGTTAAAAAAAAAGATGGTACGTTTCGCATGTGTATCGATTACCGCGAGTTGAACAAACTCACCATTAAGAACCGGTATCCCTTACCGCGTATTGACGACCTCTTTGATCAACTCCAAGGTGCCTCTTGTTTCTCCAAGATTGATCTCCGCTCTGGCTATCACCAGTTGCGCATCCGCGATGAAGATGTTCCGAAGACTGCTTTTCGAACTCGTTATGGCCACTTTGAATTCTTGGTCATGTCCTTCGGTTTAACCAACGCACCCGCCGTTTTCATGGATCTAATGAATCGGGTGTGTAGGCCTTTCTTGGATAAATTCGTGATTGTGTTTATCGATGACGTTCTGATTTATTCTAAGACCAAGGCCGAGCATGAGCAACATCTTCGGTTGGTATTGCAAAAGCTTCGAACCGAGCAGCTCTTTGCCAAGCTCTTCAAGTGTGAATTCTGGTCTGATGAAGTACAGTTTCTTGGCCATGTTGTGAACAAGATGGGGATTCATGTCGACCCATCCAAAATTGAAGCAATCAAGAACTGGATTACGCCGACCACTCCTACCGAGATCCGTTCCTTTCTGGGCTTAGCTGGTTACTACCGGCGATTTATTTCGAACTTCTCAAAGATCGCATTGCCTTTAACAGCTCTAACGCACAAAGGTAAACCGTATATTTGGGGCTCGAAGCAAGAAGAAGCCTTTCTGACGCTCAAGCGTTTGTTGTGTGAAGCTCCTGTTCTTGCGCTACCTGAGGGTAATGATGATTTTGTCGTGTATTGCGATGCATCCAACCAAGGTCTCGGTTGTGTTCTTATGCAACGAGGTAAAGTTATCGCTTACGCATCAAGGCAACTCAAGGTTCACGAGAAGAATTATACAACTCACGACCTCGAACTAGGCGCAGTTGTTTTTGCTTTGAAGATCTGGAGACACTACCTTTATGGTACTAAGTGTATCCTCTACACTGACCATAAAAGCCTTCAGCATATCTTTGATCAAAAGGAACTCAACATGAGACAACGCCGATGGAACGAACTCATCAGCGATTACGATTGTGAGATCCGGTATCATCCTGGTAAGGCTAATGTGGTAGCCGATGCGCTCAGCCGCAAACCCTGCCAGCTTAACTGTATCTTGCCGCGCACGCAGCTTCACTTTGCGCCGATTCAGAGCAATCTTGAATCACGCATTCGCGACGCGCAGCGCGCATCCATCAGTAATGGTAACCTTCGCGCCGAGTTAGCGTGTGGCGCGGAAGCGCACTTTGTCCCTAATATGAGTGGAATTCTCTGCTATCTCAATCTCATCTGGATTCCCTTTGATGAGAATCTTCGCGCTGATATCCTGAGTGAGGCGCATAAATCTCGGTATTCTATTCATCCCGGCGCTGATAAGATGTACAAGGATTTGCGCATTACTTATTGGTGGCCCGGTATGAAAAAGGACATTGCTGTGTTCGTAGCTAAATGCCTGACTTGTTCTAAGGTAAAAGCTGAACATCAACGCCCATCTGGTTTGCTCGAACAACCAGAAATTCCTACGTGGAAATGGGAAGGTATAGCGATGGACTTTATTACCAAGTTACCTTTGACAGCAAGCAAACATGATAGCATTTGGGTAATAGTGGATCGATTGACTAAGTCTGCTCACTTTCTGCCCATTCATGAAAACTACCGTGTTGAGCAACTCGCGCAGCTTTATGTCAAGGAGATTGTCTGCCGCCATGGTACTCCTTTGAGCATCATATCCGATCGCGATGGCCGCTTTATATCTCGCTTTTGGAAATCTCTCCAATCTGCGCTAGGAACTCGCTTGGACATGAGTACTGCATATCATCCTCAGACTGACGGACAGTCTGAGCGAACTATTCAAACTCTTGAGGATATGCTCCGATCTTGTGTTCTTGATTTTGGAGGTAATTGGGATTCGCACCTGCCTTTGATCGAGTTCTCTTATAATAACAGCTATCATTCCAGTATCGGTATGGCCCCATTTGAAGCACTTTACGGTCGTAAGTGCCGCTCCCCGATTTGTTGGAGCGAAGTGGGTGAAGCTCAAATCACAGGACCCGAACTTGTTCAAGAGACAACCGATAAAATCGCCAAGATCCGTGATCATCTGCTGACTGCCAGAAGCCGACAGAAGAGTTACGCAGATCGTAGGCGGAAGCCTCTCGAATTTCAAGTTGGTGATCTTGTTCTCCTCAAAGTGTCGCCCTGGAAAGGTGTTGTCCGCTTTGGGAAGAAAGGTAAGCTTGCTCCTCGTTATGTTGGTCCATTCAAGATTCTCGCGCGTGTGGGAAAAGTTGCCTACAGACTTGACCTGCCGCCCGCGCTCAGCAATGTGCATCCAACGTTCCATGTTTCCAATCTCAAGAAGTGTTTAGCCGACGAGAACCTTCACATTCCACTTGATGAAGTTCAAGTTGATGAATCTATGCATTTCGTTGAGAAGCCTGTTGAGATTATGGATCGCGAGGTTAAGCAAACCAAGCGCAGTCGCATCCCTATCGTGAAAGTTCGCTGGGAGTCCAAGCGCGGAGCCGAGTTTACATGGGAAAGGGAAGATCAAATGAAGATCAAGTACCCGCACCTGTTCTCTGCGCAGCCTACTTCGAGATAAATTTCGGGACGAAATTTCTTAAAGTAGGGGAGACTGTGACATCTGCCCTATCCGACCCGACCCAGGTACCCGTTTCTCCGATCCGATCTCTTTCTTTTATGATTTAATATTTATTTATACTTATACTTTATTTTTAATAATAATAATATTTTCCTTCCCGCCTCTTCCTCTCTTTTCCTTCCCGCCGTCCCGTCCCTCTTCTTCTCTCCGCCTTCTTTTCCCTCTTGTTGCCGTCCCGCCTCTTTCTCTCTCTTGTCGTCGTTCCGCCCTTACGCCTTGAACCTCCTTTTTCTCTTAACTCTTTGCTTGTCCTTTGTTCCTTCCCGCCTAAGGTTGTCTGCGCAGCTCCACGCGCCAGACTCCTTACAAGGAAGCCTGTTCGAAGACCAGTTGTTCCTGCGATACGCGAGGCGAACTGTTCTCGCAGCGCGCTAAGAATTGTAGTTCTTCTCGCAGCGCGCTAAGAACGGTAGTTCTTCCCGCGACGCGCTAAGAATTGTAGTTCTTCTCGCAGCGCGCTAAGAACGGAAGTTCTTCCCGCGACGCGCTAAGAATTGTAGTTCTTCTCACAGCGCGCTAAGAACGGAAGTTCTTCCCGCGACGCGCTAAGAATTGTAGTTCTTCTCGCAGCGCGCTAAGAATGGTAGTTCTTCCCGCGACGCGCTAAGGATTTTAGTTCTTCCCGCGGCGCGCTGTGGACTGTTCTCTGTCTGCCTTCGCCCTCGCGCGTGCGCTCGATGCTTTCTCGCGCTATGTCTTGAGTCTTTTCTTCTGTTTAATCCAGCCGTTTACTTTTGTGATGTCTTACCTTCTGTGCTGTTGACCTAACCTGCCTTATGTCTGAAAAGCCACTTTTGGCGCAGCATGCGCACCAACCCCATTGGTTGACAGAAAAAGTGACTGACATTATCTTTTGAGATCTGCTTTTTCCATGCTTGACCAGTACCTTTATCTGACCCTCCCATGCCTGTTTACTGTTACCTGTCAGCTTTTCCTTTGCCCCCTGCAGCTGCCATATCTTTTGATATCTTTTGCTTTTGGAATCTTTTGCTTTTTGAGATCTTTTCCCCTTTTCTAGGGATTTTGTTCCCTAGGGTTTCCCTATAAATAATAATGCTATTTTCTTAACACTACACACACAAACACTTATTATCTTTCTCTTCCTTGCTCTCTGCCGTTGATCCTCTGCCGTCTCCTCTCTCTGCCTTCGTCCTCCCTCCTGTTCTGCCCTGTTTTCCGGTAAATTGTTTAAGTTATTTATTAATTATGCTAACTTATAATCAAGACTTAAATCCAATCATTAAAACAATAATCTTTAATTATAGGTTAACTTGTGCTTGTTTAAAGTTGGTTCTTGCTTTATCTTTCACCGCATCGTTTATCAAGTGAGTAATCTCGTACCTAATCCCTTTTTATTTTTAATGTTTTGGGATGTTCATGTGTTCATACAAACTTAGAGTCTTAAACTTGTTTATGAACTTTAGTCGCGCAGTATCCCATGTGTTGAGGACGTTTACTTGGCTGTTTATTTGTATGTGTGTATCATTAACCGCTTTGTTCGGCCTATTCCGAAGTTTTCATGGATCCATTGGATGAACACGGGAGACCTATCGTTTACGGTTTTCTTTGTTTTACACTTGCACAGATGTTTTCTCGTTTTTGTGCTCATTTGGGAGCACGGATTGAACTATGAACTATGATCTATTTAGGCTTGATCACAATCTGATTACACCCTTGTTAAACACCAGACATACACGTGTTGCGCGCAGATTTATTGTTATCTATGTATTGTATTAAACTTGATTTCTCACCAACACGCAAGTGTTTGACGTTTATTTTAACACATGTTCAGGTTTGCTGTAGCTACATTTGGAGCTTGTGGACACGTAGGACGTTTTTACTTTTGGACCTAGATTAAAATGTATCAAGACAAGTTATTGTTGTTCGAATATTTTGCCTTATAATATATTGATTTATGTTGATTTATGTTATCTTGTGTTTACGTTGCGCGTGCGTGAATGAATATATTTATTAAATATTGACACCCAATAGTGTCACGAGTAATGAAACAATATGTGGCGCCCCGATGTATAATCCGCCTTTGGTCGGGGTGTTACACAGAGTATGCGATAAGAGGCCACTTGACAAGGAAAGCCGACATCTATAGTTTTGGTATTTTGATTTTGGAGATCGTTTCTAGAAGACCCAACCAAGACAAACGGTTACCCGATGAAGAGCAATATCTTCTACAACTGGTATGCATTTCATACATGGCAGACAAATGTGGAAGACATGACATGACTAATAATATACTCGCACTATTTTTAGGCACGACAACTACATTGGGAAGGGGATCTAGAAAGGTTGGTCGATACGTCAGCGAAAGATGTTGATATCTATGAAGCTTGTCGATTCTTAAAAATTGGTCTTCTTTGCACCCAAAGTTTGCCCAAAAGACGACCAGCCATGTCAGATGTCCTAAAAATGTTAAATGATAACGTTGACGTGGAATTTGATGAAAATGAGTCAGTTGATTCGGGATTATCATCTAGTGGTTCAAGAAAACAAGAAGACTCTTCGAGTGGAAACACGACGTCGTGTGCCACTATGACATTCACAACAATCAGTCATCGATGATGATTCGGGAAATAGCTTGATCAACTCAAAAGTATTGTGAGTGTCATTTTTTGGGTAGATATGTACATATATTATATATATTGAATAGGTAAGCATCATTGGTGGGTATGGCTGTCTATATCTTACCCTACGGGGTAGAGGTAAGGCTGTCTACGGGCAGCCTCTCTATTCCTACGGGGTAGAGCTAAGGCTGTCTACATCTTACTCTCCTCAGACCCTACCATAGCTTTGCTATTGGTGGGATATACTGAGTACGATGATGACGATTGAATAGGTAAGCATCATTGGTGGGTATGCATTGCTAAGAAATGATGAGACCAAACACATGTAATGACCACTAATGACAGTTACTACTGATGATGAAGATCATTCTGATATGTTGTTACTGCTCACGATGATAGCGTGAAAGATGTCGCTAAAGAGTTACGTACTAACAAGGCTTAATTATTACAAAGAAAATAAGTTGCTACTGATGGAGAGAAGATTAAAGTTAAGGCTGACACAATATTGCTACTAATGGCAACATAATTGTTGCTTACTATGTTCATCAATAATTTTTTACCATGCTCTTAGCTATAGCTTTTATCTTATAAAACTAATTGCTTTATTCGATTGTAATCTGTAATTTATATTACAGTTATTCTGATTATATTTCTAAGCATTGATTATTGAAAACTTTATTCTCACAGTTAATTATATTAATTGTTCTTTTGGTTCTAGTGTGATCTTCAACGAAACAATAAACCGTAATATGGTCATGAGCTATATCGTTGCTACTTGCTAAGTAATTACAATAAATTAGAGTAATTAGTACACACAATCATATCTTGTTCTTAAGTCAATTGATTTGCCAGTCGCGTTTGACTTGAACATCGCTATAGATCCTATTTCAGTAGTCAATATATTAACATTTGAGTAAATTGATTGATTACAAATTAAGAACAAAATATTTGTAGCTATTGATTCTTTTCTTTTTAGTGCAAGTCCAAAGCACTTATGAATCAAAAATATCTTTTGTCAACAGTCGTGTGATTTTCCTAGGGTATTAGAATCACCCTCTATGGACTGACCGTCCCGTCGTCGATGAGTTTTTCGCATTCAGGATGCAGGATTTGCCTAATGTGTCCCTTTCGACATCCCTAGGACTTATAATCCGCAATGAAGTTTGCCCATCATCCCGCACGACACATAAGTGTCTTTGATACCATTTGTAACGTCTAGCTCATCGTACCACCGCAATAAGTTTCTGTTTGCCAACAAGGAGCTCATGAAATTGTTCTTAGTTTTCTAGATGAAGACTTCCCAGGAAATCACTCATCCTAGTAATTTTCCCACCTGAACACGTTTAACTGTGGGGGTTCTCCCAACACGCTTAACTGTGGGGCTCGACATTCTTTATGATCCCAAAATTTCTCCTTTCCATGACCAATGAGGGAGTTGTCTTGAGTGTTACACTATGACAGTCCATGCAGATAGTGGAGGCGGTTATGTTCTAAAAGTCTAATCAAAATTGACCGATGACAATCATAAGAAGGAACATGGGAAGCCTATTGGCATGCTCACCATGGCCTACCAAATGAGATCTTAACTTCAAGGATGATTTCACTGTGCCACTTCCAAAGTGCTTTGAGATAACTTATGGGACCATTTAGAATGTGTTAGCATACATATCCCATTATAACATGCATGTGTTGTTTTGATAATGTCAAGTATTTAAACATATAGGTTAAATGTTATTCCAAGATACTTATATGCTTAAATAATGTGACTTCCGCGGATGAATTATACACATTATACCACAACTTAAAGATCAAAAGGCCAACAAGAGCTCCATAGTTCCATTCTATGGAGAAAGTATTTGTAAACTCTGTATACAACAAGCAAAATGGCCAATAATGGCTGTATGGCTGGTCCACCGTTTCCACCATTCTAGAGAAAAAAAAAACATACAACATGCAAAAAAGTTAAAGCTCTATAGTCATATTGTGGAAGGACCAGATCTCCCCATGAGAAATATCAAAGTCTTGACAAAATGTTCAATAGTAGCAAATTAGCGACAGTGATATATATGGAGCCAAAAGAAAATGACATTCTTTCATCAACACAAGAGCGCGAGCGCACACACACACAAAAAAATAAAAAAAAAATTCCTTATTTGCTCAAAAAGTTATAAAACCAAAATAGACTAAAAAAAGGGTTTTGTAGGAACATTATTAACCGAAAAACCGGATAAACCAAACCGAAACAAATATGATGAAGACAAATTAAGGTTAACCATGTGTGTATGGGAAGACACTTGCCATTAGGGTGAGCTGAAAACCGGAAAACCGAACTGAAGAAACACCAGTCGAACCCTGACAGATTACGAGTAACCTGAGGGTTAGATAGACGTTTCCCACGAGGGGTTAATTCCGGCAAGATTGTTCTTCCGATAACCTGCAAAACAGACACCGTGAGCTCGTCACTAAGAAAGGGGGGGGGTTCCTCCTTGTGACCACCCTCCGGCGTGAGAATCAGTCTATATTACTCTTTGAATATAAAGTATATTATTAATACTAGAGCAGTTATCAGGTAAATTATACGAGATATTAGATGATGAAATGATATTACCATTTGATGTCTTTTATAGCCGAAGGTGGGTTTCCAAGGAGGTTTAGCCGGCCTATTACTCTGCCAACTGTGGCCTACGCACGTGCTCTGCTGGTAATTGGTGGATAGGTAGCGGCTGACAGTGACCAGGCGTGCTGTTCACTTTTCCTTTTCCACCAACTACAGGCTAGGCACGTGATATGGCAGGAGTTGGTGAGCAGGCGGCGGCTATTGGTCACAGTGCTGTGGCGTGTTGTCTGCCATGCTGCTGTCAGTGAGCTGTCGTATCGTTGGTCAGATCTTTTGTCCATACCTCGTAGGTATCACACAAAAGATCCTCCATTATTATACGGACTGGCTCATTTAGGCGGGAGTTTTCCCCCTCCCGCCTTTATGCGGGAATGCTCCCGGCTTTGCTCATTTCTTCTTCAGGTGACTACTGAATTATTACGAGTTGGAGCCTTTATGCGTGTAGCCATGCTGCGCGGGTGGCCAGTCCCTAATGGCGGGTATCCGCACCTGCGGGAACAGGGGATACTTGGAAACCATAGGGAGGCATTTCCTGCGGGACCAGCTTGCGTACCGCATGTGAGGTCGTCACAACTCAGAGCGTGGTGGGTCCTGCAGGTTTGGTAGGTCGCGGCGCAGACGTCCCTATGGTGAAGTCTGCGGGTTCAACTGCGCAGACGTCCGTTTAAGGAGTCTTGCGTGTTCAACTGCGCAGACGTCTCCTTTTTAAGGGAGTCTTGCGGGTCCTAACCGCCTCTGCTGGGACCTACCTCTTCACGAACTGAAACAAAATTAACCGAAAAACCAAATTAAACCAAAGCATTATGACATTTAATTTTTTGATTTTTTAAAACCGAATCTTTGGCTTCGGTTCGGTTTTCCATTATTTACCGAAAAAACGCAAACCGGTTGATGGTAATGAAGATGATGAGATGGTGAAGACTGAGACTAAACTTTGAAGATAAACACAATGATGAATAAAGTTTGGGACTAAACTTTTAGTGTTTTTTTTATTAAGAAGGTTGTTGAATTTAAACTCTACTACTCTATCAACTTTGTATTTGTATGGTTTCACGTAACACATGACTATTTTTGTTTTTTGAATTCAATATATATATATGTATATATATATATATACTAGTAGATACCCGCGCGATGCGGCGGGAATCGGGATCCGAAAACAACTTGTAATTTAAATTTTTGATTATGTATAAAACATAAAATGCATATTTTGTAAGACCAAGTTAGCGTAGGCAAAAGTGAAATCATATACACAAGCGAACAACCGTTGATAAAGATATAACACATAGGATCATCTAAGAGACTAAATAAACAATAGTTATGTTCAATAAAGGAACCATTTTACATAAAAAAAATATAGTATATTATTTACACGGTTTGTTATGCAATTTATTTCAAGACATGGATAAATATAAATAAATAGAAACTGCAACTCGCTTAAGTTAATTCAGCAAATAGACCAAAGTGTAATTCAACTTGAAATCTTGTTTTTGTAATAAAACTAAAAATAACCACTTATATCTATACTATATTAAAATACATATAGGAAGGGCAAAAAAGTCATTTCAGCAAAAACTCTTAAAATTAAGAGGTACAAACTATATATATATATATATATATATAAAATTTAGCCACTTATATGTGTTTTTTTTTATTTATAAAGTTCAGAATTGTATTGAAAAATAGACTCTAAACGTATCTGTTTTTAAGTCCATTATCTGTTTGTGAGTCCATTGTTTGTCTGGTCAGCTACTTGAATATTTTTCCGTATGACATTTGAATATTTTTTTTCTTTTTTTTAGGTGTATTTCTAAGTGTTTATTCTGCACCTTGTGAGTTAAAACTTAAAATACTTTATATGTATGCGTTAAAATTTTGCACCATTTTGGGTTAAGAATCTACATTATACAGGTTAAAATTCTGCACTATTAAGGGTCAAGTTTCTGCACTTTCATAGGTTTAAATTCTGATTGGGTCAAACTTCTTCACTGTTATAGGTATGGGATTATCAAACTAAAGCTTGTGTCATGACTCTAGAATGTCATACACATAATGCTTCTGTTGTTGCTTTCAGTGGCGGACCCAGGATTTTTTGCCAATGGGGTCCCATATTTTCGGTGTTCAAATTTTTCGGGTCGGTCGTTGTTCAGGTCGGGTCGAGGCGAAGAACATAATAAAAAACAATATCATAATAAAACTTTCTTTTCAATCATCACTACCTGAACGGGTCAAAATGGGTCGGGTTGACACATAAACACTTTGTTTTCCCTTTCTTAAACATTTTTGAGATAGAACCTAGATCCACCCTTTCATAAGCATGTGTTGAAAACCATTAACTTAAACCAGTGAAAAATAAAACTGATATTTTAAAGTGTTTGAATGTTTCTAAAGAAAACCATGCATAAAGTTGAAAACAATGATATGTATTTTAGAGGTGTTTGAATGTTTCCAAAGTTATCATTGCAACATTAGCAATCAAATGATTGATTAACACTAAAAATTAACACAAAAAACCAAAAACTGAGCCTTGTAAGACTTGAACCCATGACCTTTCAAAGATAAAACAAGGGACTTTCCACCAGACCACATCAACATTAATAGTATGGGTTCCAAGTATTAAATCTTATGGGGTCCTTAAAAAATTTAATATACTGCTTCTAATAAATTTTTAAAAAACATTGGTGTCCCGGGACCCCGATCCACACTATGTGGGTCCGCCCCTGGTTGCTTTCCACCTCGACTCCCGAACTTCCGATTTGTCTTGGTTAGTTTTCCATACATTCTAAAAATAATAATTATGAACTATGTAAACCTTAAAGCATCCTTTTATTCACAAAGTATGCTACATTCGAAGGAAACATGTCAAACGGGTCATGTTTGAGTGTTGGACGGGTTACGGCTCATACACTTTGGTGAGTTTGCTCATTTAATGTAACTATTAAAATCAAACCTGGCAGGAAGACCGTGTCACAACGGACGGGGTTACAACTCATACCGGGTTTAGGTCAAAATGAGTCTTTTTTAAAATAGTGGTCGTTTTTGGTTCAAATTGGAAAGGGTTTGGTAATCAAAAATCAAAATACCTACAGGTCAAGGCTGGTTGTTTAAGAATGATACAAAAGCAATTTTTTTAAGTATTTTCACTTAAGGGCTTGTCACTAAACTAATAGTAGTGCACTAGATAAAGAGAAACATAAAAAACTATACTTTGCAATAAGACCGGGTTGGGTAGAATTGGCTAATGAGTAACACTTGGGTTCGGGTTAAATGACACTTTCAAAATTGGTTGGTTTGGTTTGGGTCGTAACACACTCTAACCAAAATGTGTGCGAGTCAAGTCGCGCTCTCTTTTTTTTAGCCCTTCAGTATTCATTATTTAAGTTTTACTTCTAAGCATGGATATTTTGTTAATCATCAAAATTATGTTTTAAAAGGCAATGATAGACATATTACATATTTTCTTAACCATTCTGGCAGTATAACTCTGGCCCGTATTTCATAAGTATACCCATCATTCAATTAGTATCAGTTTTTGAGTACTTTGATAAATCACAATCGAAGTTTTATATAATTTACTATAAAACGATTACAATAAAGTGGCAGGCAAACGGACAACAAGCTGCGCCGCAACCCCCTTTTGAACAGCAAGGCCAATCCTGCTAAAAACGAAGCTTTGGGACCTAGAAGCTGAAGAGGTTCCGTGTACGACGCGCTGAACCCTACTCAAAAATTTCACAGCCTCTGGAGCCAGAAAACCAAATGTATCAAAGGCAAATGGTAGAAAGACATGTTGATTATCTAAACAAGCTTTCTCGTGTTTAACAACTTTGCCCGATTCAGGCTTCAACGCAGCCTGACCCACAACAAACCCACGGTCCCTGAGCCCAACAAGAGGAGACACTCCTGTAAGATCCACACAGGCGTGTTTCCCCCCTGCCCACCCGAACACAAGAATATCAGCTGGTCGTAAAGTAGACCTCCCTTCAATAGGATCCGTGAGAAAGTTAACAGGGGCCTCCTTTTTAGCAGAAATCCCTGCTCGTTTAAGAACATCACACAGAACATCCCTAACCAGATCATGTCTGTATTTAAAGCCAGACAATTCTTTGCAATGCACCGCATGGTCACCAAAAGAATCCAAGTACTCAAAAGAATCCAAAAGAACCCAAGTATCAGTTTAGAAGGCTCATATGCAGTAGATCACAAGTGACAATATACCCGCTTTTAACATGTTAACTATTATTATTATTATTATTATTATTATTCTTTATATATATAGATAGATACACACACACATACACACACAAATGCCTTAAACAAATGTACATTCTTTAGTGATGAGCAAATTCGATATTGGTACCGGTACCAAGAATTTACGATTTTCGGGATCGGGATTTTCGTACCGATGCCACCTCTAACCTTCTTTATGTTTTCTTTTATTCTTTTACTTCTTTTATATACATGTCAATGTGTTTGTAGAAACATATGTTTTGAATATTATTTAAAATGTTGTATTTTTACACTTTGTAGGCAAATGTCATGTTGAATTATTGCGCGTGCCTTTGGACCCATGTATACAGGAGTTACTAATCTTTCTTTTTCCATTTTGCTGATGTTTTCTTCTAATAAAAAAACTATAGTAATTTGTGTGAATGTCTCATAATTTTGTTATATGTTTTGTTTCTTGTAGTTGCTATGTGGCTGCAACTATGTATGTCATCTTCTCAACTCATTCATTTTGCTCACGGTCTGTATACTATTGTTTTTAATGAACTTTATATTTGTTCAATTTCTTTTATTATAACCTGATTTCTTTTACGTGTTCTTCTAATTAATAAAATGTGTTTGTCATATGGTAATAGATTTGAGGCGTGGCATGGCCTGCAATTCTTGTTGATTGTTTGCTCAAAGTGCAAGGTAAACACAACATGTCTTTTGCGTAACTGATGATTTTGTTTCAGTAGAACCTTTATATTTCCCTATAAAATGCAGATTTTATGTGCAGTTCGGTTTTGGTCTTGCGTGTGATAAAATCGAACCAAACCAAACTGAATATATATGTATGTGTGTGTGTATAAAGAATATAAAATGTTCCATTAATATGAGACCGACATCCACTTGTTTCTTAAACACTTTAGCAAAATCCTCTAACCTTAGTATTCGTAAAGAACATATGAGTTTGAACAACACATAAATAAGATAGAAGAGTGATGTTATGTATAACCATGAAGATAATAGTAAAGTACAAACCAATGTGTGGCTTATGTAGATATTTGAAATGTATTGTATTTGGTTTGCACCAGAGGTGAACCACCATATGTTGTCTGCACTGTCAGCAAGGAAACATGGAATGATGAATGAACAAAGGAGCTTCATTGATCTCTGCAGGTATGTAACAAAGCATGTAATAAAGGTTAAGTTATTTAAAAAGTTCAGTTGACAATACAATAGTTTGATAAATGTGTAACTTAAATATTTCAGCCCAATTGTATAATAAAAAATTTGTTATTAGTTCAACAAAATGATTCTGGTATGGCAAAATAGAATACCTGACCAATGTTGTATTGTCAAATGAACTTTTAAAAATAACTTAACCTTTATTATTTATTTTTTTTCAAAGTTGAGTTTCTGATGGTTAAATTTGACTTTTATGGTCAAGAGTGACCAAAAAGTCAAAGGTGTGTATTTGTTATTATATACATGAAGATAGTTAGTATTAAGCTAGAATTTTTGATGAAATGTAGCTATTGGGCCTAATATAATGTTGATAAAAGTTTGTTTTTGGTGTTTGATTTCATTTGAAGGAGATCATATGTTTTTTGAGAGTGCAACTTAAGGGCAAGATAATGGTTTGGTTATTTTTAGTTTTATTACAAAAACAAGATTTCAAGTTGAATTACACTTTGGTCTATTTGCTGAATTAACTTAAGCGAGTTGCAGTTTCTATTTATTTATATTTATCCATGTCTTGAAATAAATTGCATAACAAACCGTGTAAATAATATACTATATTTTTTTATGTAAAATGGTTCCTTTATTGAACATAACTATTGTTTATTTAGTCTCTTAGATGATCCTATATGTTATATCTTTATCAACGGTTGTTCGCTTGTGCATATGATTTCACTTTTGCCTACGCTAACTTGGTCTTACAAAATATGCATTTTATGTTTTATACATAATCAAAAATTTAAATTACAAGTTGTTTTCGGATCCCGATTCCCGCCGCATCGCGCGGGTATCTACTAGTATATATATATATATATGGTACTCTAATACGCTCTTACAAGCTTAAATTCATCATTTTTAATTTTAAAATTTTAAATTTTTTGCAATGTCTGCACATAATTGAAAAAAAACCCCGACTATAACCGAATTAAAACCGAAAAACCGAGCAACTGAAAAACAAAAACTGGACGGTTTGTATATTCAAATAACAAATGATTTTAGTTCACCTAATAACCGAACTAAATCGTGCACAGCCCTACTTGCCATATTTAACATTGTTTACTCTCTTGTTTGACCAAGATAAAGACACATCCAATATCGATGAAATCTTGATGATTAATCTTTAAACGTGTTACAAAATTCAACTCTCACATTGCAACGCATTAAATATTGTTGGATTAAAATAAATTGGATGTGGCTCAATGGTAGAGCACTCACTTTACAAGTGAGAGGTAGGGGGTTCAAACCTCACTATCACCAATTTATATGTGAGATATGAGGGATGACCCTGGCTTGCCAGGGTTCGATTCATGATCTCACCCGGTTTTACCGGCTCCTCGCTGTCGTGCCATTTGGCGGGCGTGGGGGTCGGGTTTTATCAGGTGAATCCCTCAATAGGTGGACCGCTAGGGCTCCGTCCGTCCGGACTAGTGGCCGGCTCGGGCTACCTTTAGCCAATGGGTGTCGCGTACGGAGTACCCGGCGTTACTTAGTTGGTCGTTCAAAAAAAATTGTTGGATTAAAACTTAATGGTTGATGTTTCAGAATTACCTTGTTGAGAAGGAATGATCTATATCAACTATGTAGATACTTTATACAAAAATCAGCATCATGCCCTAGACAGAGGCGGATCTATAGTACAAGTAGGTGGTTTCGCGAAACCATCCGAGTTTTGAAATAATAATGTAATTATATATAATATTAGAGGGACAACCTAATAAATTGGAAAGGAACCACTATTATTTCGAAATAATAGTGTAAAACACAGGAGTGCAAATCATATATTTCTCAATAATGAGAGAATGGGTTGTCAAAGGAAATTAAAAAAGTCAACTTGAAGTACACAATGTGTGTACCATATTAACTTGAAATACACAACTTGAGTTATTTCTTTACATTAAGAGAATGTTCTAATTTATTTTCAAAACTTGTTTTATATAATTTATCAGTGTTTTCATAACCGGACCGGACATCAAACCGGACGGCCTACCGGTTCACTGGTTTAACCGGTCGAACCGGTCAGACCGGCCAAACAAATTTGGTCAAAAAATGACGGGTCAAGCTTAAAAAATGATTTTTTTAAAAAAATATTTTTTTTTCATACAAAACTGATTCAACCGGTCCGGTTTTCTGGTCCGACCGGCCGAACCGGTTCGAACCGGCCAGTTCTCTGACTACCGAGCGAACTGTGTGAACCGGACCGGTCGGTGGACCGAATCCCGGTTGAACCGGTTCGACCGTTTCGGTCCGGTCTCAACAACATTGTAATTTACGTCACATAAATAATAGAAAACTGTGAAGAATCATTTTTTACACAATGTTGTTTAAACATGTCAACTCAGAATCCGAATTTTTTAATACATAAGCATGAATCATTTCAAGTTTTATATCTAAATGTCTTCTTTATGTATTTAAAACTCAAACTCAACTCACTTTGAGTTCTTTGGATAAAACAAAATTTATAGAGATAAATATTTTTCAAATTTAAAGCTCAAACTCGTCTTTTATTTTTATACTAATTTTAATTATTTTATTTATATACACCCATCATTATTTATAATATAATATCTTATATATAACATAATACATGATTTTTTATCATTATATGTATAATTATTGTCTATTGATGTGTAGTGGAGAGGCTACGAAAATAGTGTGATTTGTGTCATGTGGAGTTCGGTCAGCAAATACGGGGTTTTTGTATTAGGGGTGTAATGGTGTTATACGACGTGTATGTATATATATATATATATATATATATATATATATATATATATATATATATATATATATAGGGGGTGGTTATTTTGAGAACCATGGTGAGTTTTAAGAACTCCATTTTTGACCACACATTTAATTAAATGAGTTTGAATATGTGGCTGAGATTAAATTTGATTAAAAAATGAATCAGGAGAGAGAATAAGTATTTTTGATGATTACACAAGTTTAAACGTTAGTTACACATGTGTAAAAAGTCGATTCGGTGTGTAAAAAATTACGATAATTTTTTGTACATTACTTACACTTACGTATTACACATGTGTAAAAAAAATCAAAAAAAATAATTTGTTACGTTGAGTTCTTTCGAGTTCTTAAAGCTCAAAGTGATTCTAAAAAGAAATCAATCATATATATATATATGTGTGTGTGTGTGTGTGTTATGGAATAGGTTCAAGATGGAACTCAAAAAAATGGGGAACTGAGAAACTCTTTATTTTACATGTAAAACATATTTTTAAAAAAATCATTTTTCATGTTAAAAAACACATTTTTACATAATCTTATAGAGCTTTTTACATATAAACACATGTAGAAGTCTTTTTCAATTTTTTTTTATTTTCAGTTTAAAAAACGTAAAAAAGATTTTTTTTTTACAAAATTCTTTTTTTTATTGGAATATCTTCTACATGTATTTATAAGCAAAAAGTATTCTAAAGTTTATGCTAAAACTAATTTTTTACATGTGAAATTGAGATTTATATTATTTTTTTACATGTAAAATAAAGGGATCCCTATTTCCCATTTTTTTGAGTTCCCTCTTGAACCTGCCCTTATATATTATAATATTCTTATTTTATTTCAAACCGGTGACAAATAACACTCCCCCCCCCATCGCCCCTATTATCGCCGGGGGGGGGGGGGGGGTCCTAAAAAGTTGTAGCCCATTACGCATAGTCTTTTTAAATAACATCTATCTATAATGATATATATAAACGAAAACCCAAAAATCCTAGGTGTCGCGATGTGGTCACTTCCCCCTTTTTTGGAGTCACCAGATTTGCTTGATTTTTTAATGAATGCTTCTCATGCATTTGACCCAAATTCACGGGTATGAGTCTTACCAAACCCAAATATTTCTTAAACGGGTTATAATATCTCATTAAATTAAAAACTAATCTCACCCAATATTTGATTTAAAAATTTTATAAAGTAGAGATATACCCAAAATTAATATTTGATATATTTAATAAAAGTTATATATTATTTATAATTAAAAAACCATTGACGTGTATATAGATCCTTGAATATGATATATAACAATGCTATGCAATTATCATATTTCCCCCATAGGTATACACACTATGTATAGTTAGTTGTATTATGTGGTTCGTGTAAATTTTAGTATACTATTGATTCTAGAATAAGCGTGATCCATTTAGAGGTTAATGAAGGGCTCGTGAGAAACCTGAAATTTGTTTGTTTACCACTGGATTAAGGAAAAACATAATACCTTTTTAGGTGTATTTTACATATAAATACACTCACATGCTAATATTCATATGTTATATAGTTTTATATTAGAATCTCATGTATCACACGAGTTTAATAAAAAAAATAAATGGGTCTTGGATCTTGTCAAACCCATATAGCTTTTAAACCGGGTTATAACATCTCATTTATTTATAAAAACAATTTGTCATCAAACCATAAGTATATTATTAACTTTCATACAATAAAAAAAATAAAAATTCAAAAAATATTATAAACAAATAAGATAAAACAACCCCCGTAATACGGGGGATAAAAACTAGTTATATTATATTTATATAAATACTATGTCTATTTAGGCTGGTGAATCTAATCAAATCCATTTAAACTTGAGCTCCCTTATTAAATGAGCTTTAATTTATGCTCAAACTCATGTAAAGCCGGCTCGATTCGAGTTTTTAAGAAGCACATCTCAAATAATAAACTAGAAACGCCTTACTTCACATTAGAGAGTATTGCGATTCATTGTGTTGCTCCACTGGCCACAGACAAATAGCATACTTGATTGGCTAACAGTCTACCATGTTGGAAAACATATGAACTTGACTTAGAGCATCCACAACGCAAAACAAAGTGGATGATTTAGTTATCCACTTCTCTCTCATCTCTCTACTTTTCTCTTTCATCTCTCTAACTTTTCACCAACTTCCCACTCACATAATTCATCCACACTTATTCTCTTTTGTGAACATGAAACACCCCCTCTCATCTATTTCTCTCTCATTTCTCATCCATGTCATTTGCCACCTAAACTAAATGAGAAAGTAAATACATAATTGGAGATGCTCTTAAGTGAATGGCTAGTCTAGTCTGGGACTGGGACGGGCTAGAAGAATAAGTGGTAAGATGCCCAATTGCCCATATGGACATATTAGCATCTCAATTCTCAACGCGGAGATCTGTCCGTCCGTCAACGATTAGAAACATAAACGCTCACGAACGTTGAATGATGACGTCAACCTCTTCTCATCATTCTCTTCACATTATTGGAAACAAATAAATAGTTATTATTATTTATGTATTTATTGGTGTGTAAATGTTTTGACTTTTGACCAAATAAGAAAGCATGGCCCACAGGGCCATGTGAACGCACGAGCTAGTCGTCTCTCTCTATGACTCTTATCGTACCAAAAGTCAACCGACTCTAAATTAAATTAAATAATATTAATTTCATCCAGGTACTCATTCATTCATTGACATTTAACATTTATACATTCATTCAAGTTGTAGGTATTTGAATTGATTGATACTTCACGAAATACGTCTTTCTTTGATTCCGTATAATCTTCAATTGCATAATTTTCATTCATTCTGTTGCTTAATTGATTCGTTTACACGGTGTTTCGTGCTTGAATTGAAGACTTCGAGTGTTTCGTGCTTGAATTGAAGGCTTCGAGTAAGTCATTTCCAGCTGTACGGATCTCTCCAAGTTTAATATTATATTCTCCCTTATTTTATTTTAATCCAGGATATCAAGATTGATGTTAATCAGCTCATGTAGTAACAGTATATGCTTGATTTGATTTTGTATTTATATTGAATTTTGTTAAATCTAACAAGCTCTAGTTAGGTATAATAATTTGGGGGATTTTTGGACAGAGAATTAAACCATCCTAAATGTTATGTATTCAGACTCACTCTTTGAGGTGCTAATGTGACTGTTAGAGGTGAATTTGTAGTGATTATGTTATTGTAGCCTTAATTTTGGAATTTTGTAGCAAGATGTGGTTCAATGGTGTATAACTATAATTAATTTATGTTCTATATCATTGATTAAGGATAGAATACAATAATTCTTAATGTTCAAATATACCTATATTCACAAAATTGATCCATGATTTCACATCCCAACATCTCGGAATCATCAATACATACCCAATTGATCATTGATTCACCGAAAAAGAACAGATTTGGATCGTTAATTTTTACTTTTCTTCACGAAACTCGTTTTGAGCGAGTTATGATTTTCTTGAGCGTTTTTGTAATTTGGCTTGAACGTTTTTGTATTTTGGCTTTGAGCGTTTTGTTTTTGCCTTGAGCGTGATTAGCATACGTTTTTGTACGTTAAGGATTATTGTACGATAACCTGACTCCTATATCATTTCAAGGTTCATGATATCTTATAAATATCTTGCTTATGATTTTATTTATGCTGTTTTTGTCCTGATTTTTTGCATGATGTAGTAGAATGATACCCTATAAGTCTTTTGATCTTGAATTCTGTTTCCATCCTAAATGACAATTTAGTGATTTACATATTTTTGTGATTATAGACTCAATTTTGGCATCACTGGTATTTGACATAATCTACTAGTCAAGATAAGAGAACACCTTGTTATGAGTAAGTTCAGTTGCTGTTTTGGGAAGGCAGCTTCCCCAACTGTCGGTGTTAATAAAGGTACATGGTTGAATGCTAACTCGAATTTTATAATTATAAGTTCTAATTTGCGTTTCTGGTCAAATCTTTTTTTATATACACGGGTTCAATGCTAACTGTTTTCTTGGAAAATTTCAGCAAACAATCGGGGAAGCAACGTTGATGTTAGTATCGGTAAGTCCAGTGATCGTCTACTAAATTTGTAACTGTATGCAATGATTTATGCTCTATGTCTCTATGCATGCGTGTGTTTTAATAGACTTTCCATTCATGAGTGTACATAGATCTACATCTTTTGCCTTTGAGATATATCAACGTAGTGTGAGTTTTAATTAGATATTATTTTGTTTCAGAACTTTTGGATGTTGAGAATATGAGATTACATACATACAAAGATCTGCAAATTGCCACTGGAAATTTTAGACCAGAAAACAAGATAGGGCAAGGAGGTTTTGGTTCTGTTTACAAGGTAACTTTTAAAACATTTAAAACTATTTGTCTTCACATGTATTGAATTATTACCAAAAGTTTAAAATACATACTGATATCTCAAACAAAACACTAACTAATCTTTAGGGTACACTAAAAGATGGCTTAGTAGTGGCTATAAAGGTTCTCTCTGCTGATTCAAGGCAAGGCTTACGGGAATTCTTAAATGAAATAGCCTCTATTTCAGATATACAGCATGAAAACCTAGTAAAGTTGCATGGTTATTGTATAGAAAGAGATCAAAGAATCTTGGTATATGGTTACCTTAAAAATGGTAGTCTCGATCAAACTCTACTTGGTAATTCATCTTGCAAAACCTATTTTTACATTTGTATGAAGTTACCTAACATGCCCCACCAAAACATAACCTTTTAACTTTTTCATGTGTAGGAAGCGGTTATTGTAACATTAGGTTCACATGGGAAATAAGAAGGAAGATATGCATAGGTGTTGCAAAGGGGCTTGCTTATCTCCATGAGGAAAGGCAGCCTCATATTATTCATAGGGATATTAAGGCGAGTAATATTTTGCTTGATGAAGATTGTACACCAAAAATTTCAGATTTTGGTCTTGCGAAGATTTTCCCGTCTCATTTGACTCATGTTAGCACACGAGTTGCAGGAACTCAGTAAGCTCATTTGACTCACGTTAGAAAAGTATCTGTATTGCCTACACTTGCTTACATTTATAAAGTTTTTGTTTTTATTTTTCGTAATGGGTTACTGCAGAGGTTACTTGGCTCCTGAGTATGCAATAAGAGGCCAGTTGACAAGGAAAGCAGACATTTACAGTTTTGGTGTTTTGCTTTTGGAAATTGTTTCAGGAAGACCCAACCAAAACAGACGGTTACCTGCTGAAGAACAGTATCTTCTTGAACGGGTATGCATTTCTTAATCTTGAATTAGTTTAATTGCATAAATATATTGCCATTGTTTTGTATTGCGTGATGTTCTTGGTAAAAATAATTATAACCGATTTGGATTCACCAGACTTGCGATTTTGTGATTATGAAAGGGTAGTTAAGACATTTAACTAATAAGTAAACATTTTCCTTAAACTAGAAAAGATCTTTCAAAGACATGCTATTTAATACAGAAATATAATAGATGATACATGACATGGATCAATAACATGGAAATTTAGGGGTGTTAAACGGCTTTTGTTTGCAAGTTGGTGTGTCGAACCCAAAAATTGTGTCAGATAAATGAGCTCATGCACACCACGAGTTTTCGCAGTTTGACACTATCAAACTAGGTATTATTATCTGTAATTATAATAGACTAGATGGTATTTATGTGTAATGCGTAACTCTATTTATAGAGGCTTATGTAACCTTGTTATTCACACAATCAACATACAATACATTCTGTGGTTTATCTCGATTTTTTGACTGCTGGGATAATCTTTATAATTATTATAATATTAATACTATAAAATTGAAAATCTACAATGAAAAATAAAATTGCATATAAAATGATTACGTTTGAACTATAAAACTTGATGCCCATCTCCCTTTTATTTTTAAATTTAGGAGTAATATGCCCAAACAGTTTAAGTTATGACACAACACACATTTTTAAAGAAGAAGTATAAATCGAAACATGTCAACCCATACACGACCAATTTGGCTAAACGTGCTTGCAGGTTCAACCGAAAACTGGCCCGAACCCGTTTAAAGAACTAAACTAAAACATACAAATTTCATGTTGGGTTCATGTCATGTCAAAAATTAACACCTACATACACATATAAAACATGAAATGGCTAATATACCTCCCCATCACTTTTTATAGGTATGGCAACTATATCAGGAAGGTGAGTTAGAAAAGTTGGTTGATACTTCAGTTCAAGAAGATGTTGATATCTTTGAAGCATGCCGGTACTTAAAAATTGGTCTTCTTTGCACCCAAAGTCTGCCCAAAAGCCGACCGTCCATGTCATCAGTCATGAAAATGTTAAATGATGACATGGAACTGAATGAAAAAGATTTAACTGATCCGGGATTATTATCTGAACTAATGAGTCTTAAGACTAATAAAAATAATAACACATCGGGTACATCATCTCGTGGTTCAAGAAAACCTGAGGAGTCTCAGTCATATGGAAACACAACCACGTATGCCAATATGACCTTTACAACTATCACCGAACGATGATGATTGTGAAAATAGTTGATTTGAAAGCAATGTAGACATCTCATTTTTTTTTGTAGATGGATGTATATATACCTAAAATGCAAACATCAATGTTGGCATGTTTTATTTTGTTTTGAAGAAAAATTATGGAATACATTTGTTGGATGTTGTACATCAACATGTAGTAAGAGTTGTGAAGTGATGTTTGTTTCTCCGGCAAGATTGGAAGATTGGTTATTATTGATTTTGGTGTTTTATGAACAGGGGTATCTTTATTCATTTCTTGGGTAATGTATATTTGTTTGAATATGATAAGTGAAATTCCTGTTACAATTTGAATCTCTTTCAATAAGCTACAAACTGACTGAAGATTTGACATGTTCTCAATTCACAAAAACAGCTTGGTTTTTATAGTCTTGACGCTTTCGAATTAGAGATGGAAGTGAATACCAAGGTTTGAGGCCAAGGGAATTATGCTTTGTAGAACTCTCTAAAGTCTAAACAAAGAACACTTTTGAGTAATAACTTAAAAGAAATGAACAAATAACTTATAAAAACAAGTATCCATTCTAATTGATAGAACAAAAAAAAAGGCATAGAGCTTAGAACTTGGAACTAGATTATGAAAATTTTCAATTAGAAAAACAAATTTGTTGTTTAGTTATTTAGGTCATTCAATCACGAAAAACAAATGATTGCCTTGAACCTCTACTTATCTCAGGGTTTCAAATACAACTACAAAATTATATATAGCTATTTGAGCTTTGGAGTTGTTAATAGTGAAGTTCATGTTATGCAAACACGTAGATGAATAGGAATCATAGGATTAAAAGAAATTTCATTTTTACTTTTTTTTTATCTTGTTGCTGACAATAAGGTTAAATAGCTTGAGACGACACATGCTAACTATAATAAGGGCATGCGTAATGGGGAGTTGCCCTTCCCTTGTGGCACCCTACTAACACCTAAACACATCTACACCTCTTTACGTTTTTGTCGTTTTCATCTTAATCACACTTTTGCAAGTTTTGCGCTAAGCTCCTGGCTAAAATGAGTCTTGGTCTATAGTTCAACAGGTAGTCGGACGTGAGTTCAAATCCCGCTCAAGGGAAAAAACATGTTTGAACTTCGCATGGTGGGAAGGCCTTCCCCCGATTCAACTTCGGCAACAACTCTAGAAAGCTCTACCGTTTGTGAGGAACCGGCCGCTTCATCTACTAATCAAATCTTTATATTTTTAAATTAAAATATTATTTAATAAGAGCTTCACTAATAGACCCTGATCTCCAAAAATTAATTACTTAAGATACACATGAAGCCATTGGTTTGCGATTGAAATTAACCAATAAGAATAAATAAATGTTTTGTTTTTCATTTTATTTTGTTATAAATTCAATATTTTTTTTGAACGGCAAATTTTATAAAAATAGCTAGTGGGGAAACTAGCAAAAAAAACCTAGGACAAAACCAATGACACAAACAAACATCAAAATAAACCCCTAAGATACTAAAAAAGGGAATAGCCGAAACAACCATCAAAGTAAAGTGACATTGTTAACCAAACCTCCACTTATGGATCTAATTATCTAAACCATTCTCCTTTCGTAACCTTGCAACAAGATCTTTCATGCTCTCGAAATTCATCCCCAAGTCACGAGCCAACCTAATCGTAGCCTCAACTTTCTTTGTGTTGTCACCTGACGAATGACAATCATTAACAACACACTGGAAATCATCAAACCATTCCTCACTTAACACACCATCCCGGATGTGTTCTTCAACCATACGATTATCAATAGTCTCATCCGCCGACATAGGATCCGGTTGATTAATTTGACCTTTTCAGCCGCCAATTCATTATGTTTAACACTCAGATTGAAGTCCATTACTGAAAAAGACGGGCCCGGTTCCTCAGCAGGTTGATTAACTGCACACACGGGATCAGAGAGCACTTTAAATCTGTTTATTTGGGCATTTGGCTCTCGAACTGCTTGAGTAATTGATTTATCATTACCACCTTTTCTCAACGATTACATGTACAATTGCCACGAGCTTCAGAAACAATGCTTTTTGACACCGGGACATGCTTAGGAGGCTCGTTAGTGATACTGAAATAGTAAAACATCATGAAAAAAAAAATTCCAGCAATCTTAATCAAATATTTTTATAAATGTGATCCATATCTACCATCTCTAATAAAGGAATCCATAATTGGACAGGTGTCCCTCCTCAATCACCAAAAAATTAGTTTTCCCGCCCATATTTATTTAGGGTTCATTAATTAATTAATTTCGACGGGTGATTCATATTACTTAATTCGTTATATCCAGCAGCACTCCCTTCTCACAATTACGTGATTCATATTTGATTCCTAATAGCAAGCCCCTGATTCTTAATAGCTGGATTCTCAATAATAAACGGGACATCATATAACGAATTGAATCTGGATATATAACTCGCCAATTTCCAGTTTCAGCCTCAAATCAATTTCTAATTCTTCGTTATGATTTCAATTTCAATCTCAATTCAGTCTTCGATTCTTCCGCATCCCCATTATTGATTGCTCATTTTTTAAGGTTAGTAATTTTTATTTAGAATTCTTCGATTTCATGTTAAGGTGTGATCTATACTTAGCTTAGGGTTTCTTGATGCTAAGGCGTTATCGTAATTTTTCGATTTAGCACCTATAAGGCCTGTGTAAGTATTTTTAATTATGCCTAATAAGAACCCTAATTAACGGGTTTTAATATCAAACTTTACAAAAGCTTTGGACGTTTTTAGAATCTAAATACAAACAGATATGTTATCCAGTTCAATTATATATATATATATTTTTTGTATGTTACAACCGACTTTAGTTAGTGAATTGAGGTTGTGAGTCTTTAGTTGTGTTAAGTCTTCAGTTCTTTTGTTGAATTGTTTCTAAATCATAATGTTAAATTCTTACCTTGTTCATTAAAAAATTGGCAAATGTGTATCTTTGGGTTTGATTTGTGCACTTATATATGAACAACTGCATTTGTGAACACAAAATACCTCATTAAATGTGTTTATCTATTATCTGGTTATGGTTTGTTTGTGTTGCTGTAAATGTCTTTATTTGTGGTCAATTGAAGCAACAAGTACTAATTTGCGTTGCAATCTGCACTACTGTACAAAATGCTTTATCCTTTTCGCACATTGCTGGTGAAGAAGCATCTAGCATCGGTTTTGCAGCTACATGTTCTCTTGGTTAATTTATACTAATTACGTTAACTATGAAGTCAGTTATTACAGGTGGAAATTTCGACTTAATTGATTACAAAGTTATATATTCTGGCCCGTTACCAGCCTGTTTGACTGAACCCCCCTATTTTAGCTACTAAATTATGGACAAAGAGCCTCATGTCAACTCAACTTGGTCCGTTCCTACCTATTTCTAGCAGTTGAAATTTGCGTTTGAATTTGAAGTGAGTTAATTTCTTATTTCCTTTCAAATATTCATTCATAAAGGACTGTGGTTAATTAAGGAATGATTTGTTTAGATTTTAGCGCGTCAGGGGTGTTCTTAGGGTATTTTTCAGGTTTCACCTTGGGACATAATGGAATACCGATCCCTTTATAAGTGGGTTCGAGTTTCAGGTGAAATGAGTCTGGTTAATACAGGTTGGGTTTCAAGTCAGTAGGTCACATTCAACAAAGTTAAAAAATGAAATTCAAACACTGGTATGGACTCAAACTGACATAAAATAGATATACAATTTGGAATTTAATTCATATACACAATTCATACACTTTTATGTTTGTTAATGGAAAAGGATGAACATATGGACCAACACTATTAGTAAAATATGGACCAACATATAATACATTATTAGTAAAATACGGACCAACAAAAAATGAATATATGAAATATAGTCTATTACTATGTAATATAGCAAAAACTATTTTAATAACTGAACATAAGAAATGGAGCTATGATCGAGTGATATAAATTAATGTTACTTGATTATTAAGTATAAAAATAGTATCTTGAATCAAACAACCATGGAACTTGGAATCAAATTCAATTGAAAGATTGATCGTAAAACTGTAGGTCTATTCTGAATGGGCTGCTCCGCTACTGAAATATATATTAAATAACTGCATGATAATGCCGGTTAATAGCAAATTATAAACGTAACTTACCTATATTGTTCAGGATTTCTAAAGCAATTGTTCTCGGGTTATTCCGGTGAACCATCAAAGTTCAGAAATCAACCCAATGACCAAACCAATGCCTTAACATGGGTTTGGGTTAGAGGCTTCTTCGGGTTGGGTTTTTTTGGTTATAAATTAATTTTGTGCATATGTATGGACAGAATATCCAAAAGAGCATTGCTTTGCAGGAAATATGTAAAATTAGCAACTGTGGGCAGCATTATGCCATGCTGTTAATTATAAAGAGAGCATATCTTTATTTGTAAGCCTCTAATATTAATAACGTTAGTGTTATCGGGAAGATGATGAAAACATAAAAGCATTGCTAATTTTGGTTCCATTTGTGTTGTGGGTCAGTTACTTATCACATACAACAGGTGCTAAAAGTTAAATGAAGTTACAATGCCATATTTGAAATTGGAATTTCAGGTTCATCAAGGTGCGCTTTCTGTGCAACAGTTTATTTTTAACCGAACGACTCGAATGAAAACAGTACGAATGTGATCACTAATCAGTGAATTATAATTAATGATTTACATTTACTTTTCCTTTGTTCGTATTTTCGTTGTGTAACATTATATGATTGCAAATAAGACTACTAATTTATTTATTTTTTTAATTTAAGACAGCTTCATCATGCATTTTTTTAATTACATTTTTTGTCATGTATAAAATTTGACTTTATAATACCTCCTTATATTCATTCATAATAAACAAAATACAATATTATTTTATCAACCCGTGTATTACACGGGTTACCTAGTTTTCTATGGTAAAAGAGAGAGCTTAAACCTTTCACTAGGGTTTTAAACAACCCACAAAAATGGCGACTCGCGTTCTCCTTCGCACTCTTCGCAATCAAACCCTAACCCTCCGTTCCTTCACAACCTCCTCTTCTCATTTCCTACGATTCCGTCCTGTTGCTGCCATCGCCGCCGCTAATTTCCACCAGTCTTCCGTCGCAGCCGCCGATGTCCGTGCGTTCTCAACTCGTCCGACCACATCTTCTCTGAACAATTCGAACCCTAATTGGTCCAATCGTCCCCCAAAGGAGACGATTCTTCTTGACGGCTGTGATTTTGAGCACTGGCTTGTTGTTGTCGACAAACCTGAAGGCGAGCCTACAAGAGATGAGATTATTGAATCCTATATTAATACCCTTGCTAAGGTCGTCGGCAGGTGACCACTCACTCATATTAATTGTTTAATCAGAGCTTTTCTTTAGGTTATAAGCTTTGTGCATATAAGTTGTTCGATAAAATGCCTGTGTAGATTGTGCTTATGTTATGTTTGTTTTTGTTTTATTATTATTAGCTATGATAAAGCAAGGATGAAAATCTACTCGGTTTCGACCAGATGCTATTTTGCATTTGGAGCTCTTGTGTCTGAAGAACTTTCTTACAAGCTTAAGGGTAACTCATTTCATTCTCTTACTTGTTTCTTATTCATTCTAGACTCACAGATTATTAATAATAATAATAATAATAATAATTATATTTCATGTTTTGTGTATCAGAACTACCCGGAGTTCGTTGGGTGCTTCCTGATTCTTACTTGGATGTTAAGAACAAAGATTATGGAGGTATATCATTTCATTGATTAGGATGCACTGATTGCTTTTTATATAATTGTCGGTACGTGTTATGATGTATGATTCTAAGGTGTTTGAATTTCAATCAGGTGAACCGTTTATCGATGGGAAGGCTGTTCCATATGATCCAAAGTACCATGAAGAATGGATCAGAAATAATGCTCGTGCTAACGAGAGAAACAGGAGGAATGATAGGCCTCGCAACACTGGGTCAAGGAACTTTGAGCGAAGACGAGAGAACATGCAAAGCAACCGGGGCCCACCCAATAACATGGTCGGCCCACCGTCTAATATGAGGCCACAAGGTCTGCCACCGCCATCTTACAATGGTGGGACACAAGGTCCACCTCCACCACACTATAACGGAGCTCCACAAGGTCCACCACCACCAACCTATAACGGAGCGCCACAAGACCCACCACCACCCTATAATGGAGCGCCACAAGGCCCACCACCACCCTATAACGGAGCGCCACAAGGTCCACCACCACCTTACAACGGAGGGCCACAGGGACCATCTCCACCATCCTACAATGGTGGGCCACCAAACATGGGATATCAAAACAATGGATGGACGCCTAATAATGGTCCTAACTATCAGCAGCAGCAGCAGTACGGGCCCAACAGTGGAAGAATGGGCTACCAGCAATCTGGGCCTGGGCCCAACAGTTATCCTCCAAATTCTAACCCTTACCAGTCCCAGGATGTTCCTGGAAGAGACATGCCCCCTGCAGCCAACTACAAATGATTGATCATTTGTCAAAATGCAATTTTGTTTTTGTTAAGGAAAATGGTCATTTGGTTGCTTAGACAGTTTTGCTGGCAGTTGTATTGTTAGTAAAGCTGTGAGCGATGTTAAGGTTCTGAGAATCTAGTATCAGGGTTATGGCGAATAATTTTGTATAGCTTAGTTGCATTATAATACTCGTTTCTGATACGTTTACTGATCAATTGTGATTTCCTATGCTATTGTGTGTGAATTCATATATGTTAGGGCTCACCAGATGAGTCGGGCTGGGCGATGGGTCAAAATGTGTACGGTCATTTTGGTTTTGAGCAAGATAAGTTGAGTGAAAAACTAAGGTCCCAATTTGGGTTTGCGGTTTTGAGCAAATTAAGTTAGAGTAAAAAAAAGGATTTTGATGAAAACGGACTCGAATTGAAATAAGTTGTTTTACACATACTTTTTTATGGTGGCTGGTGCAACAGGTAGAGTTAAATGGCTGTGGTGTCGGCAACAGTTGTGGCAGTGTTGACTACAATGGTGGTGCCAGCGACGACAGTGGACTTGGAGGTATCATGACAGCAATAAACGGATGGTTAGCAATAATCAGCCAACCAACCTATTATAATCCAAATGTATAACGTATGACAGGGTCTGATGTCCCCTTAAAGATGAGTTGGTTCAGGGCAAAACCTGAAGACACTCCAGGAAACCCGAGAAACTCGATTACAGTTTTGACACATATATGCACGGAAGATTCATTAGTTGATATAAATTTAAGAAAAAGTTTATACAAAAAATTAGTGAAATCCTTCAGACAGCTTGCAGCTTCATGCATATACATGATTGATCACATTTCAGTCGCAGAAGTGGTCTGATCCGAACCCATATGATAACCCAGCCCTGATAACACCCAAAACCAATCCACTCTCTCACGATCCCGAACTCGAGCTCCAGATTTGTTGTTAAAATGGTTTCAAGTCTCAGATTGGTAGGCTCCAGTGTTGACCTGATAATCAGCTCTAGCACCAGTGGAAGCGGAGGTGGTGGCGACGTCCATGGTGGTCTCAGCGGAAACGTGCTAGTGGTGAAAAGAAACAATTGCATGGATTATGCTAATCTATTTGGTCTCACTTTTAAGTTATTGAGCTGTATAATATGGCTTGTTTTAACCCGTTAGTCATTGAGTATATCCAAATTGACTTATTGACATAAATGAACCCATATACAATGTTTTTATGCTCAAATCAATCAAATGAGAATAATTCTTACAGACTGATCTCAGTGACTCAAACCAAATAAGACCTAATGAAAATTTTATCTTTTTAACTTAAAACAGAACAAAAGATTTAATTTGGGTATTTCACAAATCCTTTTATAGCTAAATGTTAATACATTTGGATTAATTATAGGCATGCAATTATACCGAACTTTCAAAATCTAGTGAAGCGATTTGAAATCTAGCGATACGATTCCATGCTATTAAGAAAAACTGCCCTAAAATCACCAAACCGCAATTAACCTAAACGTTTTGGCCAGTTTTGCCGTTTTGACCGATCAAGCCAACCTTGCCAGTTCACTTTAGTTTCTTTAAAATCCTGTATAGTTTTTTTAGAAAAACCATACAGTTTCTTAAAAAAAAGCATAGTCACACTTCAACCTATAAACGCCGTCAAAACCATCTGAAACGCACACATTACATCCTTATATATGTATACTAAAACAAGAGGGAACAAAAGTACATCAAAATAACCAACTAGGAAGACATGAAGGGTCAGCTTTACAAAGCTAATTGCAACCTAGATTCAGTTAACTTTTTTAAGTTGTGGTTCCATATAATAGAACAACAAATGCATTATGTTGTAGTCAACCTAACTTACAAACGCATAATGTTGTAAGTTAACCTAAGTTACAACAAAATGCAGTTGTTCATTCAAAATCCATTCTAGATGTTGCACATAAAGTCACACATTCCTGACTAAATCCACGACCAATCTCTATATAATAAACCCTACTTTGTTCCACAAAAAAAAAACACAATCTATCTTAAGTCACTGGCGCAAAATATGATTATCTAGAGCTTTATGTTTGTAACCAGCCGATCATACAATCCAACCATTCAAAAACATCATCATATGCTAGCAGAATCATGCTTTGTTAGGTGAGCTTCTGTTATTAACATTCTGCAACTGAAAAAAAAACATCATTATTCACTAGTTAGAGTTGCGATAATTTATCAAGAATATTGAGCTAATAGATACAAGAGTGAAAACAAAACTAACAAGTAAACTTTAAAAGAAAACAAGACTTTTTTAGAAGGCCATGCAATAGCCTCGATTGTTATTATGTATTTCCCAAACCAGCAATCAGTTATATGCTAAACTCGTAAACTCTAATGCTAAATATGCAATAATAATAAAATACTACTATTCCTTGTATGGCAAAAGTATCATATATCACCAATTTTGCAAGTACGAACAAGGCTTCGATATTGAATACACGTATTGATGTATATAAATTTCAGTAAGAGCAAAAAATCCATTAATAACCAAAGTCGATCATGTATATAACATATATAACTACATTACCAATTTCGCATATATGAACAAGGTTGATATACATATGCATAAGCACATATGTGCATTCGTATATGTGTGTTCATGTGTGTGTTACAGTAACAAAAAATTCATCAAAGAACCAAAGCCATCATCATGTAAACAGTTAGCTTACCTTAATCTGCACCGCTCAATTTCTAGGTGAGTGACCTGCGTCTGATCCGTCTGAAGAAGAACTATCACTATCGGAATCTGTATAAATAGCATCAAAAGAATTAGATTCACAACACTTGTAAAAACCGACTCCAAAGTACAAAATAACCAATATAATTACCACTTGAAGACGAATCACTGCTAGAACTGCTTGAACTACTATCATTACCTCCTCCCCTATCTCCTTGCTTAACAGATTTACCAGCAAGAGCCTTCTCAACTGATTAATAAACAAAAAACCAAAAATAAATTTAAAAAAAAATAAAAAATTAATTTTTAAATAATTTGAAGCACAAAAATTATTATCATTAGATCACGTGTTTCTTGAAAAATCTTGCCTGTTTTATCTCCTTTTAGCGTGCCCGGAAACGATTGTGCTGGGTTCTGCATTATCAAAAACAAACGGTCAAAACAAGCGTCTTTATAAAAATAAAATGTAAACTTAAATGTATAAATCAGAATACAACATATTATCCATACAATTACCATAATCTGCTGCACATTGCCAGCTTGTTCCCTTGCTTGTTGAGCAAGCTCAGCTTTCCTTTTATGCTTGCTCAAATTTTTCTTATAATTGGTAACAAACCGATCAAGTTCCCAAAGAGTTTCAATATCAACACTGTCAATATCAACTTCAATCTCATCATCATGTTGTGAAACCGTTGCGTTCTTTTTAATAATCTGAACGATATTATCAAGCTTCTCAGATGGTAAACTCTGAAGATTTGTACTGAGTTTTTGCTTCTCTTCAAAAGTCATGTTCCTCTTATTCAGATCCCTAGCTTTCGGTTTCTTCAGTACAGGTGTCCTTGTTGGCGGGATTTGTCTAGTCAGCACAGGCGGGCCCATCGATTCTGACCTGTACAGCATTCTTGAAGCATCATGTGCAAAATGAGGAATCTTTCTTGAAGTTGGAGTTGGAGTGTTTGGATCATAAATCATCCCATATCTCAAATTTGGATTTGATTCAGTTTCATATTCAATCACAGCCCATTTTTCTTCAAAAATATTTGATAACTGTTCAGCCATAAAGTGCACATCTTGTCCTTTCGGATTATACAACATCGCGTTACGAAACGTGAGTCTAACATCCTCTGCAAACTCGCTTGGGGACTTGTAGAAATTCTGTGCGAGGCGGCTCTTAATCGTACCCAAATCCATTGGGTGCTGGATGACGTCATGGTAATCATGAAGGCCTAACATCTTCGCGTTAACCGGTTCGTTAAACACCCACCCGAATTTGTGCTTCATTAACCTCTGCAACAAACTGTTGCAGCTCCTGAACAATTTAACATGACCTGAGTCTTTATGTTTTCTTCCACTGTTTGATTTGTTTCTTTTGTTGCTTTCAGGTGGTAATCTGTCTTTTCCTAAAAGAAATTCTGAACTTTGATAATACGGGTTTGCTTTCGGCGTTCGCTTTTCTTTCTCCATAAATTCACCAACTCCATAATTAACAATATGACTATGATGATGACTATTATTATTGGCCACAGATACACTTAACTGATGGAAAGGTCTTATAACACCATTTGTAACCGAACCGACTTCTGAATTAACTCTAAACAAAGCTCTTCTATCAACTACGCCATTAACCTCGTTACCTGAATATTGCGTATGAGTATGATTGTAAATATTTGAAAAGGCAGTTAACTCAGCTTCTTTATCTTCAAGCTTTCGCGTCATAAATCTGACTCGTTCAAGTTTAGCTTTCATCGTCTCCGCAAGCTCAGCAATTTCACTTTTAGACTTTGCAGCTTTTAAATTAATCTTGACCCATCCATCCACCACCACAACAACCGGTTTAACCACCGCCCCATTTTCGGGTGGGTCGAGATTTTGAACCGACTGCTCATTAGACGCCTCTAGTACAGGGGACAGTAGTTGGTTTTCCGAATTTGTGTGATCAGTAGCTAAGGTCTGTAGGGTTTGATGGTTATTAGGGGTGGCAGGTGGCGAAGCGGGTTTGGTGGTAGGCGAAGTAACAGCAGCCGCACCGGTGGCGGTCGGGGTGCCCGCACCGACACCCGCAGTGGTCTTGATGGGTTTTTTCAACCTTCTTGTGTAAACTTTATTACCCTCTCCCCATTTACTTTTCCCTTTGTTTATTTTACCGGCGTCTAACAACCCAGAAGCCATAAAATTGAAACCCTAGAGTTCCTATAAACGGAACCCTAGCTTCAATTTCACAAAATTCACAACCTTTAACGGATAGAAACAAAATTGAACACCAAAGGTAGCGTTTCTAACAAAGAACACACAAGATTACGATCAATAAGCACCAGAATTCAAAAACCCTAAAAAATAAAACCCTAAAATTTGAGCCCTAGAAGTTGAGTAAGTGAAATTGAAGCTCAAAAGCTTCAAATAATCGAACCATAGCTTCAGATCTGAGTAAAAAGCCTTCAAATTTAAAGAAAACGAGGGTTTTGAAAGGGTTTGATGATAAACCTAATCGGAACAATTAAAATTCAAAAAAAATAATAAAAAGTGATAATTTTTTTGGGGGTAATTAGGGTTTGAAGAGCAGGTGGATTGAAACAAGAAGAATTGAGAGATTTGAAGAGAAAGAAAGTAAATAAATGAATCCGTACGTACTGTGTGTGTGTGGGTGTCTGCTGCTGGTTCGTGCAGTGTTTGCTGGTGTTTGAGAGAGCACGCGCTTGACGAAAGGCGGTGAAGTGTGTTTCTGATGTTTGTAGGCCCTTCCTACCTTTTTATAATAATAATAATAATAATAATAATAATAATAATAATAATAATAATAATAAAATCTGATCATTCATACGTGCACAAGGTTTATTTATTTATCATGCCCCTAAAGCTTAATTAGGAAGAAATGTTATTTTGTGTTCATTTACGTGACGAGGTGTGAATCGGAACCTTAAATGCATGTTTTCGAGTTTATTAATGTTACTTCAAGATTAAGAATCTGATAAATAAGGAAAGTAGACGTCGATGTTTATAAAAGGAGGAAAATCGGATACTTTGAATCATAATTTAACAAGTTATGTTTTGTTTAGGTTTTAGTTTTACTTTGTTCTAAAAGCATAGCATTAGTTTGTTTTTCTTATAAATTGGTTTTCGTTATATAAACTCTAAAACAACACGTTATCATATTTATCATATAAATTTCATCAATTTAAGTAATGAAATGTGAGTTAAGTTATAATGAAGAAACAGTGATAACCATGTTCGGATTGACGATTGTGTTAACTTGCGTTAAGAGGTATTCTCGCTTGCTCTAGTTTCCATTTGTGTGAATTGGAAGTTTGAATGCGTCTTTTGTTAGGTATTAATGTTGTTTCAAGAATAAGAATTACGTTGCTAATGAAAGTATATATTACTATTTACAAATAGCAATACATTTGAATCATAAATGAACGAGTAACTGAATCACAACTAAACAAGTTATCTCAAACATGTAATCAAAAAAAGAGTAATATTTTCTTATATTGTGACATAGAATAAATGGTTCTCTGTCATTTGTTAGTAGTGTATGTTAAATGAGACCAAAAAGACGAGATGACTAATTCATGCTATTTCAAATACATTATTGTACGTGATTACTACAAAAGGCAAACAAGATTATAGATATATTTGATTTGGCTTTAGTTCCACGTGTTTTAGAATCATTTGCTTATAGATTGGTTTTCTTTATTTAAAACACTGGCTAGAACAATATCATATTAGGTTGGCATCTTCATGTTTATCATAATTATGTCATGAAATGTGAGTTAACGTATTATGAAAAGGTAGTGCAAACTAGCTTTTGATCAACATTTGTGTTAACTTTCGTAATCAGGTATTCTCGTCCACTCTAGTTTCAGACTAATGGAATCCTCTAGTTAGATTTGTCTTTTTTTTTAACACCAAATGTGTGTATTGGAAATTTGAATAAGTATTTTGAAAGTTATTGATGCTACTTCAAGAAAAAAATTTGATAACTAATTTAAGTAGACATTATTATTCAAACAAATGAATTAACACGTGTAAGTGAATCTTAAATGTCTAACTTGACAAATAACTAAACAAGTTATGTTTGATTTAGGTTTTAGCTATACTTGTTTTAAAATCAAGTTAGTTCGTTTTCTTATAACCAGGTTTTCATTATTCAAACTCTAAAACAACATAATATTAAAAATGGCATTTTCATATTTATCATGATCCTTATTTCTTTTATCAGTTAAAATTAGACATGTAGACGAATCAAACATTTGTTGAGCTGCTTGTGAACCGTTTGACGGAAAATTTATTTATGTTTGTGTTCGTTTATTTAAATGAACGAACAAGAACACGTGCTTCGTTCATTCATGTTCGTGAACGTTCGTATATGTTCGTTCATGTTTGTTCATATATGTTCATTTATGTTTCTTTGTGTTCATTTTAGTATGTTCATTCATATTTGTTTGTGTTCATCGAAGAAGGTTCATATTATCTTTGTTCAATTATGTTCGTTTATGTTAATGAACAATTCGTTTAGATTTTAAATAGACGAGCATAAACGAACATGTTCGTTTTTAAACAAATGAGCATGAGCACCAAATATATGTTCGATTAAGTGTTCGTGTTTGTTTAAAGATAAATGAACGAACACGGACATACCTTTATTCGTGCTCGTTCGGTTCATTTACATGCCTAATTAAAATCCTAGCACGTGAGTTAATCAATTATGAAGAAGCAAGGCTAACCAAGTCCGATTAATTTTTGTGTTCGATTGCATAACAAAGTATTCTTGTCGATTCTAGTTTCAAAATGGATGCATGTCTTTCTTTTTCCATCGATGTATATTTTTTTTAAATTGTTTGAATATAAATTAGAATATGTTATAGCAAAGTTATTGAAGAAACACGGATCCAATCCCCGGGTATGGGTCCTAGATCCAATGAGTCCACAGGGTACAATACGATGACTACTACCACGATATGAGCAAGACTCCCCGAAGTCCAATGACCGGAACCTGCAAAACAGACACCGTGAGTCTCGTTACAGGAAGGACAAGAGGGGGGATCTTCCTGTAACCACCCTCCGGCGTGAGAATCAGTAACGTTCGTAAATGGAGAAAGTACTGAAGTAAACAGACTAAGTATAGTCAGAATGCAAGTGAGTGAATGCCTACCTCATACCGTTTGACAAGGTATTTATAGCCGAAGGATGTAGGAAGGTGATTGGGCCAGCTATCCTCTTCTAGAAGATCTTCAATAACCGCCTGGACGCGTGTCCTTTTATGATAGGTTGAGCTATACGTCCCATGTGCATGGGTATAACAACCCGGACACGTGTTGCCCAATGATAGGACGGATCGCACCCTGGCCATGTGCACGGTTATAACAACCTGGCCAGGTGTCATTTGTTCATTGGCTGGTAGGTCACGTATTCCTCACGTAACAATCGTGGATATTCTTCTAGAAGGTAATTGGTTGGTGACAGCTGTTCCGCTGGCACTTCCTCTCGATCGTTTGGGCGGACTGATGTCCTATCCTGCGGACGACTTTCGAGGGTGCAAGGATGCTTCCGCGCGTGACATGAGGACATTCTTCCTCTATCGTGATATGCGGGTGATCTGTATGCCCCACGGGTGGCTTATTAGAGGTTTCTCTGTGACCCGCGGGTGGTACTTAAAGGTATTTGGGTCTTTTTGGTACCCTACCTCTATAAGTCCCCCCAGTCCAGTGTTTCTTCCGCGTGAGGTCTTTATGCGGGTGAAATTTTGGACTCTAATGAGTTTTGGGGATTTTTGAATTTCGAAGTTTAGGTAAAAATATATTCTGTTGGTATGGATAATCATGAAAAAAGGACAAGTTGACCACTCGCAGGCGCGTGAATAGATGATGGGACGTTTTTGACGGCTGCCACGGTACCCGACTGTGCAGCTTTTTCTCTTTTTCGAATTTCCCGCGTGACGTGGCAATCACTAATTGGACGATGATCTTCTCTCTCCACTGTTTATATCCCATCGCATTAATTGCGATGAGTATAAATAGTGAGAGATATATTTTAGTTGAAGTTTTATCACCTTTATTCCCTAATCATCCTTTTACTTTTTCTCTGATAAAGCACTGAACTTTCTTATAATCCTTTCTCTAAATTCATCTGCAATGTCGAATGTTCAGACTGAAGTTGATGAGATAGAGATCTCTTGGGACCATTCAGAATATGAGAAGTTACTGGAGACGTATGTCATTCCAACGGAATGGGAACCCGAGTTTCCTTCACCGGGTTCGATAGCCAGTCTATCTCCTCCTGGGAAAATGGCTGTCTATGCCGATTACTTTACATGTGGGAATTTCTGTCTTCCTTTGACGAAATTCCTTATGAACTTGCTAACCGCTTATGGGATTCATTTGTCCCAACTACATCCACGTGCTATGATGCGAATCCGACACTATGAATTTGTCTGTATAGCACGGGACCTGGTGCCACATGTTGATCGATTCCCAGTTTTCTACCGTCTTGCCATCCGCGATGGTTGGTATTCCTGCCATGGATTTTCTAACCGAAGTATTGGATATGAGGTCGAGAAGGTGCCTTCCGATTGGCGTTGTAAATTTTTTTGGATTTTTGAGGACGTGGTACCCGTTGCCATGGTCTGTCGTCCGGTTCACTCTCGTCTTCCGGACGTTGCTACAGCTGCTCACGAAGGTCGTGACTGGTTCCGTAATCTAACGATGGAACCAACGCCGATGCGGGCATTACCAGAAGAAGCTTTGGTGTGGGCAGGCATGAGTCGCTTATGGGCCTCAGAATTTATGGAGCCTATTTTTGTTGACTTATATGAACGTAAGTTATCCGTACTGTTTTTCCTTCTTTTGCGATGTATTCTATTATTAAATTTTTTATCTCCTCACGTCGAAGTTCGATGTTCAATGCCCTTTTTGAAGATAGGGGTTGTGTCCGACATGGCATCCGGGATGCCGGTGACATGCCTATTCTTGAGAAGACTAAGTCCCGCTTCCTTTTTCCAAAGAAGGTGCGGGCTGAGCCTATTGTCTCGAACGCCACCTTTGAGACAGGTGCGTATGTTTTAAACCCTCATCCGCTTTTTGCTATTACGTCTGATGGGACGATCACCACTTTATTGTCGAGTGATGATGACGGCGATAGTTCTGACTTCTCGATCTCCCAAGGAGAGAAGGAACCTGATGATGATACACCTGAACCTTCTTCTGTCTCCCATTTGTTGGCAGAATTAGAGAAAAAGAGAGCTTTTATGGCTTTTCAAGCAGGACAAGCGGGCGTCAAGACTGCGGATGCTGAGGCGGGACCTTCGAAGAAGAAACGAAAAATTCGCGTTCTTAAGAAGCCACAGTATAGCCTTGCTGACCGTATTGACACTGTTGAAGGTACATATTAATCTTTTTAAGTACTATACTTTCATAAAATGTGTAGCTAAAAATAGCTTTTGTTTTTGTAGACCCACTGATCTTTAGTGAAGATGTCTTTGAGAAGTTGCCTACACAAACTCCTCAAACTGAACAGCAAACATCTCCTTCTCCAGAGAAGAATGTGGAGGATAAGCCTCCGACTCCTTCTAGCAATATTAACACGGAGGATCAACCATCCTCACCTTTGGTAGAGGAAAGGGTGCCAACCCCTCCGATTGATACTTCCAATATGGAAGGATCTAACGTCCAGTCTGAAACTGATACTCGTTTTGACTATCTTTTTCAGGCTGGGGGTGGTACAGGTGGTCAGCAGGACAATTCTGCTGTTAATGAGGAGGATTACAGGACTGCGGAGTCTCCTCCTCAGCCTCCTCCCCAACAACCTTTTTCAACCCCAGCTCGCCTTAAACCTTCGGGTTCTCGTTACTACGGAGATACGGGCCTGGGTGATACACATGAATTATTTGTCCCTCCATGGGGCATTACTAACGGGTCACGGTTCTCCCATCCTAGAACATGTATGGATTTCGTTGAACACTGTACGCTACCTACTGAAATGGCGTATCAACGCGATCTTTCCCGCTATGACCTACATACCAATGTGGCCTACCACCTAGCTAATGCTTTAGCCGGTAGCCAAGAAGTCCTAAGTGAGTGGCGTACCTTAGGCGGGAAAGTGGGAGAGGCCCGGCGGGCCACTGAGGCTGCCAAGAAAGAGGCTGAGGAGCATCGCATTGCTGCGCAAACTGCTAAGTGGAAGCAGGCTGATGCGGAGAATGCCCTCAAGAGTGAGCAAGACCGCAATGCTAGTGCAGCGCGCCGATGGAAAGAAGCTTGTGAGAGGCAAAATGTCATTCGCAAAGCTGATCGGGCAAAGGCTCAAAAGGATAAAGATGATTTAGCCCGCGCTCAGGAAGTCAATTCCTCGTTGGAAAATCAAGTGGCCCTTCAGGGTGCCCGAATTCATGATCTTGAGGCGGAGCTAAAGTTGCAAAAAGAGCGAGTCGAACTCAAAGACCAGAGTGCTGCTGAAATTCAGACTGCCTATAACTCTCTTCTTCAAGCCCATGAGGAATCCATCGCGGAATCAAAGGAGTTCCGAGCGCGGGCGGAACGTGCGGAGTAGGACCGTCAATGGTTCCTTACTCGGGGCGTTGATGCTGTAAGTTATTCTTTATTACTTGTTCTCTTACTCTCATTCTTTTGATACTGGGAACTTATGTTTTTGTCCTAACAGGTCGTCCGCCATATCAAAGGAAGTAAGGAGCTTAATGATAGTTTTGCCAATGTGATGGCTGCATCCTCTTCACTTGGGCGTGTGGCGGGCTTTCATAAAGGGATGAATTATGCTCAGAGCAATCATACATTTAAAGATCATCCGCTTCATGGTGTAAATGTTAAACAAGATCGTGCTAATCGGGTTAAAGAGCATGATACTTTGACCTTCCCTTTACAAGATATGCTCCCGGAACTTGCTTCCGCAGATGACGGCTTGCAACTTTTGAAGATCTATCTTGGTGAAGAGTCTGAGGATGATTCTTCGGAAGATATTCCGTTAAAGGATCTGGAAGACTCATCAACCTAGAATCCTTAGGATATGCTTAGATGTTTGATACTTGTAATTTTCCTTTTCTCTTTTTGTAATTATGTTTTGAATAATTAATGAGAAAAAACTTTTTGACTTTTGTGGACATTCAACTGTTTGAAGAAAATATCTCTAAAAGATATTTTTGAAATTTACAACTTTTTGAAATGTTTAAACGTTTGGATAACTATGATGACGTGGCGGAGAGAGAAACTCTTTGAAGACAACTGACAAGACGTGGAGAACGCCGGTGACAGCCTGTTTGCATTATCTTGAAATTCCCGCCTGACGTGTCAGCCATCTGGCAGTCCGCGGTTTCTCTCTCCTATGTCACTTTATAGATCGCATTAATTGCGATGGGTATAAATATAACTCTTACGATTTCCATTTAATCTTTATCGCTTTCAGATTTCTCCCAAACACTCTAGACTTTTCAACCTTCTCTGAGATTTCTTCTACTTTTCTGAGATTTTTTCATCTTTCTGTTATTCAAATGACTAAAGAAAAGAAGAGTACCCCTACTATCAACGAGGGTGAAGTCTGCCTTAAATAAGAGGATTATAATGACGTTGTAAACGTATACGGATTGAAGACGGAATGGGAACCGGAGCGTCCTGCTAGTGGTTCAATTGCCACTAGTCCTCCCCCAAAGAAAATGGCTGTCTATGTGGACCATTTTACAACGGGGAACTTCCGGATTCCAATTAACAAGTTTGTCGAATCGATTTTGACAACTTATGGGATTCATCTTTCCCAGATCCATCCGTTTGGGATGTTGAGGATTCGACATTTCGAATTCTCTTGCCAATCTCGCAACCTTGAACCGACTGTCGGCATGTTTGTCGTGCTTTATAAAATGACTTTTCGCGATGGATGGTACAGTTTTGCATCTATCGAGAAGAGGACCAGAGGTACGGAGTGGCTCCGTAGTCTCCATGGCTGGAAGCCAAAATTTTTCTGGATCCGAGAATACGTCATTCCCTTCAAGATGACAAAACGCAAGGCGGACGCTCCCATGCATGTGGTTCCCGCTAGCGCTCATGAGGGCCAGGCGTGGTATAAAACGTTAATATCCACGCCCACCCCCCTGCGCCCAATTCATGAAGGGGCAATGGTGAGCGCCAAGATGAGTCGTTTGTGGCCATTCCCCAAGTTAGAACCATATTACGAAATGACCAACAAGAGTAAGCTTCGTGTTATATCCGTCTTCTCTTTTTGTTGTTGTTGTTTTTTTTATATTATGAACGCCCAATTTCTGACTTGTTTTATTGTTTGTATAGGTGAAGGTTCCGCCTTCAGTACTTTGTTGGATCATGAGGGGGGAATGATGTTGCGCCGCCCCATCGATAAGAGGGATGCATCCTTTCTTGAGCGCACTCGTTCTAATTTCGTATTTCCCACAGCTTTCCGCCCGGAACCCAAAGTTTCCGAGGCGATGTATGCCAAAGGTGAGGCATATGTTAAAGATTGCATCCAGAAAGGTGAGGGCATTTTGAAACCCCGACCTGTGACTGCTATTACTTCTGGCGGAGTGATTGTACTCTTTTCGTCTAGCGAGGAGTCATCACTTTGCGAAGAAGGTTTTTCAACTGATGTTAATAGAGCTGTGGGTTCAACTGCAGGTCTTACCCGTCAACGAGCCACTGCTAGTCAGTCGGCGGGTCAAGATGAAGCTGGCACTTCTGCGGACTTCAAGGGTCCGGAAGCTGATGATACCACCGCTGAGGGTAAACATCCAGTCGTTAATGCGGACGTTTTCAAGGTGGTGGGCAAACGTAAGGTTAATCCGGTGAAGATTGTCTTGAAGAATAAAAGATCTAAAAAGACAAATCCTGCTGCCTTGGAAGCGCGTCTGGAACAACTTGACGCAGAGAATCCTTCGTTAGGTATGCAAAACCTTTCTTTATTATGTTATCTTATTTGGATTGGAGTACTCCTAACCCTCCATTAATGGTTTTCAGTGAACCTGGATAACCTTTCCGAAGGTATTTCTGGTTTAAAAGACTCACCGCTTCGTCCGCCACCACCGCCTCCTAACACTGCCAAGGAGCCCATTGAGGTGGCGGACGACTCTCCTTTGAAGAACAAGGAGGCTGACACTCCTGAGCATGCCCATTGATCGCCTTCTTATTATGTTCATTCTTTTAGAGATCAAGGAGGCGTCAGCATGTTCCCACACGCTCCTCAAACTTCTCCAGCTCCTCAGGAGGAAGATCCCACCCCCCATCAACCACGCTGGACATTACGTCGGGATTCTACATTCCGAGACGTAGATGTATGTTTCGGATTTTTGCGGGAGTGTCTTCCTCCTGGTGAGAGGGACCGTCGTCGCCATAGAGTTCGTCAAGAGTTATTGAACTCCCATTCTTACTATGTGTCGAATGCTATTTCCTCCAGCCAAGAGATAACTAGAGATTGGTTGGCGATGAATGAGCAGTGGGACGAGCTGGCGGCCTCTGCAACTGATGCCAATGAGGAAGCTCTTAAAGTGATGAGCGAATCCCGAGAGGTCCGTCAGGCTCTTGAGGCGGAGAAGGTTGCTCGGTTCGCTGCTAAGGAAACCAAAGTCGTTCTTCAAAAGAAACTGGAAGAACAAGCCAAAGCGATGGCTGAACAGGCCAAGTTGATTGAGGCCCTTCAAGCTGAGTCGGCGGCTAAGGATAAGCGCCTATCTGATCTTAATGCCAAAAACCGTGACCAAGCTTTAGAGTGCGCTGGCCATAAGATGGAGCTTATTCAGGCCAAGGCGGATCAAAAATGGTTACTGGCAGAAGCTATTCCCAAGGTATGTCTTTTGTTTTTTACCATAAATAATCTAAGTATTGAAGGTCAATTAAACATAGTTGTTTTAACAGGTCATCGCCGATGTTCGGGCTAGCGATGAGCTTGGGAATTGTGTTGCTATCCTTCTGAAAGCTTCTAAACAAGCTGGTCGCCAACTGGGCTTCCAAGAAGGTTACCAATTTGGCTCAACTTCGAAGCGTCCTTAAGAGTACATCCTAGCTGGGCAAGACACTGTTGCCATCCTCAAGCAGAAATCGAAGGATTTTGATTCGTTGAAGTTTCCTTTGACGAATCAGATATCCGATCTCGCTGATAAGGAAGACAACATCCAGCAGCTAAAAGCTCTTCTTGAACTTCGTGAGGAAGAAGAAGATGTGGAAGATGCGGGAGGCAAGGATGCTGAGCATGATGATGTTGCCACATAAATTTTTTTGTTCTTGTAATTGATCCTCTTTTTATCTATGCTGTAATCCCTTTTGAGTAAATAAAGAAAGTTTTAATTCTGCATCCGGTACGCTTTGTTTATTTGTCATAATATAAGTGTTCATAGGATCTTCGTTGTGTGTCAATAAAGGATTACAAGTCATAAATGACTGAAAATAAAATTTCCATTAGAAAGGCATAAGCCGAATTACAAGAAGCAAAAATACATAAGTTGTAAACATTCAATTGGGCACGCAGGCCAGAAGAACAAACTATATATAACATTTCTTTAGTTGGGCCCCATTCCAAGTCCTAGGGATCTCAGTCCTATCCAACTTTTCCAACTTGTAGGCCTCTTTAGATAAAACTTTCTGAATTTTATAAGGTCCTTCCCAAGTTGGGGCCAACTTGCCCAGAGGCTCTTGCCCGGAGGCTTCATTATTGTGGAAGACAAAGTCTCCCGCATCGAATTCACATCTTTGAACCCGCGAGTTATAATATTTTTGCAACTGTCGTTTGTAATTATGCTCGCGGATTGATGCTAGTTCTCTCCTTTCCTCGAGGAGGTCAAGGTTCATCCGGAGTTCATGATCATTATCCTCAATCATAAGAACTCTGGCGGATGGGATACCAATCTCAGCGGGAATCATGGATTCTGTGCCATATGTTAAACTGAAGGGGGTTTCGGAATTACTGGAATTCATTTGAGTGCGGAAGGCCCATAGTACATGGGGCAATTCGCCCACCCATCCCGTTCGTTTCGTCCCTAATCTCGTCTTGATTCCCTCTTTGATTGTCCGATTGGTTCTTTCGACTTGACCATTCGCTTGCGGGTGGGCTACAGAGGTGAAGATTTGAGAAATGTGTAATTCTTTTAGCCATTCTTGTAACCCACTGTCCGCAAAACGACATATGATGAATTTCCACAAGAATTTTTTAACACTGCTGTTATAGAAGCAACTGGTTTGGCCTCCACCCATTTTGTAAAGTAGTCGATGGCTACTATTAAGAATTTGACCCGTCCATGAGCTTCAGGGAAAGGTCCCATGATATCAATAGCCCATTTTGGAACGGCCAAGCTGAAGTGACTGGAACTAACTCGTTCTTTGGTCGTAGCGTGTTAGGGGAATGCCTTTGGCAAGAATCGCACTTTCTGATTTCATTAACCGCATCCAAGTGCATCTCCGGCCAATAGTATCCGACATTCATTAATTTCGCCACGACCATGGGCGGGCCAGCGTGAAGACCACAAATGTCTTCGTGAACTTCTCTGATTAGGTAGTTCGCGTCCTCGGCATCCACACATCGTAGTAATGGTCCGAGGAAGGAACGTCGGTACAAAACACCGTCAAGTATATGATAGTTCAAGGCTTTGTGCTTTATCTTCCGAGCCACTGCATTTTCTTCCGAAAGTGCTCCGGATGACAAGTATGTTGTTATGGGTGTCATCCAGGATTCTACTCCCGTTTGGATCACTAAAACTTGATGCTGCGGAACAGACAGGCGATCTAATATTTCGATGCGGATGTCTTTGGCAAAATGTTCAAAGTTTGTTGAAGCCAATTTGTTGAGAGCATCCGCTGATTTGTTCTCGCTTCTCTTTATATGAATGACTTTGCAAGAAGAGAATTGGAGCATCAGATCTTTTCGCTTGTGACACATATGAAGCCATGATATCATTTTTTGCTTTGTATGTGCCATTGATTTGTCCCGCAATCAACATGGAATCCACTCGGGCTTCCAAATGCTTAACCCCAAGCTTTTTAGCTATTCGTAAGCCCGCCAAGAAAGCTTCATATTCTGCCTCATTGTTGGTTCTTTTGAAGTCCAACTTTATGGCATATGTAAACTCATGGCCTTCGGTATTGACTAGCCTGAGGCCTGCGCCACATCCCTCACTGCTTGAAGCTCCATCCGTAAATAAGGACCAAATCTGTCCTGATTCCGGAGGTGCTTGGGGTTGTTGCTCGATCAAACATTTTTTTTCTTTGTGATGCGGGACCTCTGTCACGAAGTTCGCCAACACTTGCCCTTTGATTGCTGGCCTAGGTTTGTATTCTATTGCGTGTTCACCTAGCTCGATGGCCCATTTGGCCAATCGCCCAGACAATTATGGCTTGCTGAGAACGTTTTTGAGCTTGTATCAAGTTAAGACATTGATGGGGTGTCCTTGAAAGTACCTGCGGAGGCGTCGTGCAGCATAGACCAGTGCCAAAACCAGTTTTTCTAGCATGGAATATCTTGTTTCTGGATCCGATAGTGTTTTGCTGACGTAGTAGATCGGTGTCTGAACATTCTTGCGATCTGTCAGAAGGACGAACCCAATAGCAATGTCTGAAGCTGATAGGTATAACGTCAAAGGTTCTCCCACGTGAGGTGCTGTTAACGTTGGGAGTTCCATCAAACATTTTTTAACCTCCAAGAAAGCTTGTTCTGCTTCCGCGGTCCATTTAAATTGTGCTTTCTTGAGGCAATTCCTTAGAGTTGAGATGAAAGGATGAGACTTGGCTGCATGATTTGCCAAAAAACGATTCAAAGCAACAAGTCGGCCATTGAGTGTCTGAACTTCCTTGAGGGAAGATGGAGAAGGCATGCGGGCTATAGCTTGAACTTTATCTGGGTTAGCTTTGAAGCCCGCATCCGTGACAATCACTCCAAGAAACTTTCCTTCCTCCATTCCGAATGAGCACTTGGGCCGGATTCAATTTTATGTTAATACCTTTCAAGGTTTCAAAAGTCTCTTCAATATCTCTCAACATCTGGTCTTCCTCAACACTTTTGATTACGAGATCATCCATATACACCTCTAAATTCCGACCAATTTGATCTTTGAACGCTATGTCCATTAATCGTTGATATGTGGCTCCCGCATTCTTTAGTCCGAAAGGCATCATTTTGTAGCAAAAGGTGCGTTGATCAGTACGAAATGCTGTTTTGTCCTCATCGCCCGCTGCCATGCGGATCTGATGGTAGCCCTTGTAGGCATCCAGGAAGCATTTGAATTTGAATGGTGCCACAGCATCAACCTTGAGATCTATTTCGGGTAAGGGATAACAATCTTTGGGACATGCTTTATTCAGATCTTTGAAATCGATACACATCTGCCATGACCCATTGCTTTTGGGGACAATAACTGGATTAGCAACCCAGGTTTGGTAACGAATTGGGCGGATGATTCCAGCTTGTAAGAGATCCTGGACTTGTTCGTTCATTGCTTTTGTTTGTTCCGGACCCATCTTACGTTGTTTTTGAATAATTGGTATGAACAACAGATTTACCCTTAATTTGTGTTCTGCAATGTTTCGCGGTACACCAGTCATATCCGGGGGTGCCACGCGAAAACATCAATATTCTTTGATAATAACTGTTTTAAGAAGGTCCGTACTATTTCGGAAATAGCAGGTCCTATTGTTATAGTTTGATCAGGAAATTTTTTGTTCAAAACCCATTTCTCTGGTTCAGTCTTCACAGTTTGTTTTGGAATCTTGCTTGGTTTTGAGCTCTCGGTTGCAAAGCAGTGCCGATTAATATAAATTATTGTTATGCCAGTGCAAGTTGGAACTCCTACTGCACCGTGTGCTGTGGATGGATGAGCATTAAAGTCACCAATCGCTTCACGTCCAAGAATAATGTCATGCTTTGATGTTGCTGGCAGAACCAAAAATTCGACCTCTTCGGTCCTAGAATGATTCCGTCACTTAAGGTGACTGGGAATGAGATTACACCTCGCGCATGCATTATTTCCCCTCCGAACCCCGATACTGGAGCGTGGATGGGTTTTAATCTTTCCTTATCTTCCTCGTCAAGCTGTTCAAAACATTGTTCATACATAATGTCGGAAGTACTACCGGTGTCGAAGAAGACATATTGGGAACGGTAGTGTCCGAATTGGGCAGTGATGATCAAGGGGTTTTTGTTATTCGGGCCCCCTTTGATACGAGGAAAGATCACTGGCTCATTCTTCCATTCCTCATCATCAGACTCCTTCCTCTTTTTTTTGTATCGTACCCATCTTGTATCATATGGACGTTTAAATCTCTGACTTGCTTTTTTACTCGGGCCCTATATATCCCGTGCGGGAGCTTTACCATTGTCAGGTTTCCCACCTTTTACCAAGTGTCCAAGTTTTCCAGAATTTACAGCTGCTTCAATTTCATTTTTTAATGTTCTACACTCATTCGTATTATGACCAATGTCATCATGATACGAACAATGCTTTTTCGGGTCAAGGAATGACCTTCTCGTCAGCGGCTACGGTTTTCTAAAATTCACATTCTCCGTAGTGAGAATTTCAGTGGGAGTCTTTGAAAGAGGAGTCCAATTATTGGGACCTCGGTTCGAGGGTCCCGCTTTTTTTTGTTGCCTATGAGGGATCGTGCATCAAATGGTTTTGATGCTTCCGTACTTGGCTGAAGTCTCGACCAGATAGGACCTTTCGTCTATCTATTTGGTCTCGGAGTTTGAAACTCGACTTTAAATTTTTGCTTTGAGTTACCACTTCTCAATGTTTTCTCAGTGTTCGCATACACCTTTGCTGCAGTCATGAGATCGTCCCACTCTTTTGGCATTCCATCTCTGCCAGTAAGTGTGCGGACTAAATCATCACATCTGACGTTTTTGCTGAAGGCACCCCGAAGCATGTCTTTGCTAATTCCACCGATGTTCAGGCTCTCGTCATTGAACCTGGTGATAAAATCTTCTATAGACTCGTTATCGCGACGGACGACATCTGAAATTTCTGATTGGTCCCGCGTATGTTTCTTCTGCTGACTGAACTGTTGAGAAAATTTTTTTACCAGATCGTCCTAGCTAGAAATTTTACCGTCAGGTAACTTTTCAAACCACTCTCTTGCTGCCCCTGTTAGTGTCAACGCGAACATGTGAGACCAATAGGGAAGCGTCCAACCACTAACACCACCTATCGCCACAAAGTTCTGGAGATGATCGCTTGGATCAGTCATACCATTGTATTTACCTACCGATGTAGGTATTTTAGCATTAACAGGAAAAGGTGCTGTGGCAATGCTTGCTATGAATTTTGATTTTTCGGCGAAAGCCGCGGGGCGGTATGGTTTGGTAAAGTCTCGTTCAGCATTGCTATGGTACTCGGTGTGGCGGACTGTGTCATGCGGATGACTACTTCTCGCCTATGAGCTCATCCTACTATCCCCGGTATACATACTGTAATCTCCCGGGTGGTAAGATGAATCGTAACTATCAAACTCTTCCAAGTAAGATGGTATCTGCATGTCAATGCGAGGACGAGGGCGTAGCCTTGGTAACTCGCCAAACTCCGGCTCCGCCTGTTGGCTGTAACGGATCTAACTTCCTTTCACTATTGGTGGGGGGGAAGGAGATCCCCTAGGGGATTCCTCATAATCCAAAGTGCGAGCGTGAAGTCGTTCGTTACATTTTCTACGATCGAATTCAGCCACCAAACTTTGTTGTTGCACGTGGAGCCACTCTTCAAGAGTTAATGCTCCTATGGATCTAGAATTACGTTGACGAGATCTCGCCATATCGGAATCGCCTGAATCATTTTCCAGATCCAATTCTGGCCGTTTCCGGCGAGTCTCTTCCGTAATTCGTTTTTGACCCAAATTGGAACCTTCCGGTGCCAAGGCACGTCCCATGTTTGTGGGAGTGGGATCGGTTGGTGCTGTAACATTTTCTAGGGAAAAACCCCCAGGTGTTACCTCAGTGATTCGTGACCCCGGAGCAGTGACACGTTCAAGAGCACGGCCACCCGGAGTCGTGATACGTGCAAAAACACTAAGACCCGGAGGTGCTTCTGTGTTAGTTACACGTGAATCGGGTGCAGGAATTCCCGTCGGCCCTTCAGAAGTTTACTCATATCAAACGAACCAAAAAACCTACGGAGAAAAAATTATGCAGTTCTAACACCAACACGGATGGCGCCAATGAAGAAACACGGATCCAATCCCCGGGTATGGGTCCTAGATCCAATGAGTCCACATGGTACAATACGATGACTACTACCACGATATGAGTAAGACTCCCCGAAGTCCAATGACCGGAACCTGCAAAACAGACACCGTGAGTCTCGTTACAGGAAGGACAAGAGGGGGGATCTTCCTGTAACCACCCTCCGTCGTGAGAATCAGTAACGTTCGTAAACGGAGAAAGTACTGAAGTAAACAGACTAAGTGTAGTCAGAATGCAAGTGAGTGAATGCCTACCTCATACCGTTTGACAAGGTATTTATAGCCGAAGGATGTAGGAAGGTGATTGGGCCAGCTGTCCTCTTCTAGAAGATCTTCAATAACCTCCTGGACGCGTGTCCTTTTATGATAGGTTGAGCTATACGTCCCATGTGCATGGGTATAACAACCCGGACACGTGTTGCCCAATGATAGGACGGATCGCACCCTGGCCATGTGTACGGTTATAACAACCTGGCCAGGTGTCCTTTGTTCATTGGCTGGTAGGTCACGTATTCCTCACGTAACAATCGTGGATATTCTTCTAGAAGGTAATTGGTTGGTGTCAGCTGTTCCACTGGCACTTCCTCTCGATCGTTTGGGCGGACTGATGTCCTATCCTGCGGACGACTTTCGAGTGTGCAAGGATGCTTCCGCGCGTGACATGAGGACATTCTTCCTCTATCGTGATATGCGGGTGATCCGTATGCCCCGCGGGTGGCTTATTATAGGTTCTTCTGTGACCCGCGGGTGGTACTTAAGGGTATTTGGGTCTTTTTGGTACCTTACCTCTATAGTTATTAATATTAATACAAGAAGTAGAGTTAAATTATTAGTGAACCGGGATTTTATCGTTACATGATTTTTAGGATCCGATATGAATACCGTTATATTATGACTACATAATTTTAAGTATGTCTTAGTTCATGTTCATTACTTTAACATGAATAAATATATGTGTTGTGCTCAAATTAACAAATTTCAACACTGTAGTTAATCAACACGACAAGGTTTGACATCTATTAATGCGTATTCACATTAGCCTAGACTAATGTGGCCATTTCTCGCTGATGACAAGTCACAACATCATTTACTTAGACCTTATATACGAGTACGGGTCTGTGTTTATTATATAATCAGTTTTATGTAAATACGCATAAGAACTGCATAAGCAATTGTACATAATGCTATGTATATATAATTGGTGAGAGAATGAAAATGGGTTATCATGCTGCATGACGTACTTGTTTAATATATATATATATTGCACAAGAAAGAAAAATATGTCATAACGAAGTTTTATATAATTTACTATAAAACGATTACAATAAAGTGGCAGGCAAACGGGCAACAAACTGCGCCGCAACCCCCTTTTGAAAAAATGATAAACAACCGCGTCCAGGGGGGCTTGAACACGCGCCCCTAGCTGGTTCAGTGAGTTTCAAGACAGACACAACACCAGCTGAGCAAGGATGATTGTTAGTTAACATAATCAAATTAAGTTTTTCACATTTAAAACGTATTCCATATTAAACCGTCCTTTAAATTAATATTACCTAAGTGTGTCATGCATCACAATTATGAAGAAGCAATTGTGGATTAACAGTAAAATTATGAAACAAGAAGACCATTATTTATCTTTTCTTTAGTACAAGGGAGATATTATAAAGATTATCAAGATGCTAAACAAGAGTTACAAGCACAAACAGATTTTGGAGAGCCAACAAGTTAAAATATTTCGATCTAATTTTCAAAGTTCATTATTTATCTATTTCACAAAATTCCATCACAACATACGCAGGAACTAATACTTTTCATTAATAACTTGACAATATCCTACTCTAATAAACAACTAACTTGGAATCATATGTAGGATTTTTCGACTTTTCACCGTCATATTCAATTTCAACATTTCGCTATAAAATATTTTTAATTTTAATTGTTTTAATGGCGAATTTTGTTCAATCATGTCAAACATTTCATTCTTAAAAATTTCAAATCTCTTAAGCATGCATTCAATTTTACTTAATGAATAATAATTCAATTATGGCATAGACAGTCATATAATTACTATACTTGGTGCCGCCGTATTGGTCAGGGAATATTGTTGTTTTATTTATTATTATTTTAGTTCAGTTAATATAACAATCGTATTGTTTTAGTACCGGTACTAACATGAAATAAAACCTACCGAGTTCACGACATATTGTTTTAGTTCCGGTACCAACATGAAATAAAACCTACCGAGTTCGCGCATAATAGTGACCTTATTTAAAGCCCATGACCGACAGCGTTCAGGTTTTACCAATGCTCAAGTTACCGACCGACCAACCCCCCCCCCCTCCCAAATTGGTCGTTGGTCCACCTCAGTTTTTATATTTTTTTCGTTTTCAGTTCCGTACCGTAACGTACGTAATAAAAAACCAACCGAATTTGTGTCACGTTAACGCCTTAATGCCCGAGACCGACAAGCTTAGGTTTTACCACTACCCGGATTCGCCAACCGAATAAACATCATCTTAAATATTTTGTTTTTAATATATATATATTAATGTTTTTATATGTTAATTTGAGTTAATTTTTGGGTTTTATTGCTCAAGTTTTATTAATGGTGTCTATATCTTAACGAACGCAGCCGGCACTGACCGAATTCATGTTGACTCATCCTTGTAACGCCCGGGTTTTACCAACGTTCGGATTTCAATGCTTGCGCCGGGTAGAAAAACTAGTTGATAATATTGTTCATTTTTCAATAGGAATTTTCTGAATAAACTTACATTTTTTATTTAAACATATAAGATATAAATATCATATATGTCCTTACAGATAGTTAAAATATCATATATGCCTTATTCATTAATAACAATTTAATAAATGATCATTTACCCCTATGGTCCTAAAATTTTAACTTTCATATGTATGCTCATTTTTAACGAATAAACCATTATACTCATTTCTATTACATAATGTGTTTATATATTATTATTTTAATTTTGATCGACGAGTCTTATCTTTAGTGACAACAAAATCATCTCTCATCAATTCTTTAAAGTTGCAAACCATTTGAAGGTTTATCGCATCGTATGGTCTACATTGTAAACCATTTAACGCATCTAATCGAACCATGGTAATATGGTCATTTGTTAAACAATTTTTGATGAATTGGGTATATATATGATATATTAACAACTTTGTAAGAGCACATATGAAATTATTAGTTTTGCGTCCGTATATATGACACTAGGTTATAAACCCATGTATTACACGGGTTTGAAAAATTTAATCTCATTTATTATCTTATTGGCTCTTCAAGTTTCAATAATCATATACAAAAAACACATCAAAACTCTTGAAAAATCGAAAGAGCTGAAGAATGTAAACAAACTGCTTCTAAGTATATTGTTGTGTTAGTTTCAACATATCTTGTTACTGAACTAACAATTGCAAGAGTTTTTATAGGTAAAAAACCCCAAAAGATTTAAATTGAGGATTTAATTATATTAAATTATTAATCATCCATATCTAACAAAAAATAAACTTGTGTCAGTGTGTGGCTTACTTCATGTCTTTTTTTTTTTCTAATTCATGTCTTAGGTTATAAAATTTGAAGCAAGGGAAACTACATATTTTGTAATATCGCCAAAGAAAATGTGATACTAATAAAGTTATAGACTTTTTATCATGATTTTTTTTTGTTTTAAACGTGCCATCTTACTAAAATTTTAATTTTAGATGATCTTGACACATTTTATTCAACTCAAACGTACAAGAAGCTAAACAGTTATAGTGAGTTTTAAATTTGTGAGTTAAAAGTAAAAAACAAAAGGTGTAAAGAAAACATGTTCAGAACTAAAAGTAATGTTTTTTTCTTGAAATGTCCAGTTTTGACCCTAACTTGTACCGACAAAACGGGTTCTTATATGTTGCGTCGATTGACACGACCCGTCCGTTTTGCCAGAGAACACAAGTAGGAAATTTTACTCGTTTACCTAAAGGATCGAATACAAGTTGAACTTGCCCAAAATGCTCCAAGTCATACTAAAAGCGGGCACGTTTCAAGTGGAACTTGTTGCGACCCATTACGTAAATCAAAGTAAAAAAAATGTTGAAAAGGATTTATTTACAACAAATAGGTATCTCACTGAAAACCAAACAATCATTCCTCTTATATATCAAACAATTTTGAGATTCTTGTATAGAAGATAGAACACAAATAAATCATAATAATAAACAACAAATTTAAAAGAAACAAAATAGTATTTTGAACACCATGCTCATGATCTTACTTCTTACAATAATTTTGTATAATATTGGTTTGCAATACCCATAACTACAACTATTTTCCTATCATTGATAATAGTCAAGTATACTTTATGGCTATAACTTACAAGATTTAAAATAAAAAAAATGTTGTGCATATAATTGACAACACAATGTCTTGCTTCATGAAAACAAATGAATATAAACATATTTCCAAGGAAACAAAACTCACCATGACACCACTCTATTTTAGGGATCAAACAACTCATTTTCTATATCAGCTTGGCCTGAAACTCTAGTTGATGCAAATTCATGACAATGAATAAGCACATTGAATTTCACTATCAGTTAACATGTGACAAAAAAACGCAAATAATTATTAGATCTGAAAGAAAGAGTACTGATATGCACCATAATCAATCTACTATTCTCCGTGAGTGCTAAACTATGTCACTTTAGCAAAAGTTATCAATACATATAAAAAAGTTTATTATATATAATTAATAGTAAAAAATAATCATGTGAAATGAACCATTTTCGTATTGCTCTGAAATAAGGACGAAACATGGCATCTTCTGAACATGTCACTAATAAACTAAAAACATACAAAACAAATTTACACACACTAAAATGAGTTTCGGAAGTTCTACATACGCTCTTTTATTTCTAAGTTTTTTTACTTAAAAAATTATAGATATATCATTAATATGGAATGTTTAAAACATTTATTAATTGTTTAATTTAGATAGTTACGACTTTAAACAATTAAACAATAATGATGTCACTTGGCAAAAAATGGAACAATTAGTTGCCATGTGACACAACAATTATTTTTATTTATTATAATAGTAGATTTTTAATATTTGTAAGTGTATATATGAAATATTCTCATAAACTTATATTCAAGTTTTTAAATATCATCAAATTCAAAACTATATTCGTTAAAATATTAAAAAAGAAAAAAACAATGCTAATAATTATTTGTTATGATAGATTAAAAAAATGTTACTAAAATCAAAAACGGTTATGTCAAAGTTCATTTTTTAAAAAATATGTTTTGACGACTATATGTGTTGATAAATTTCATTTATTTTATTTAACGGTGTAAAATACGAACTTATTAAACTCATGTAATAAACGGGATAGTGACTCATGTCTCAAATAGACATAAAGTTTGAGTCTACAATTGAGAGATCTATTCAATGCTTCTATTTAGTTATCCAATCCATTATGCATGTTAGAGCAATAGTTTTTCCCATATCCTTATTTATTTAATTATATTAAAAATGACTGTTTTTATTATATCATTTTCAGTTAAATAATTGTTTTTTTAATATATTTATCATTATTTTTTTTCTCTTTCAATGATAACCATTTGTAAATAATTTAAAAAGTTAATATGATGACACATTGTTTTTCCAAGTATACAGATAAACAGTAACATTTTATCTCTTATCCACTCTTAAACGTTCGCAGTCACATCCTGAATTATGAAATCACATTCACAATATTGAGGGAAAGGGATATGAATGCTCTTATCATATACTTTTGTGTATATTGTGTCGGTTAAAGTACTCTAGGCAAACCTGCTTTATTGATACATGAATCTAATAAATATTTTGTAGATACGGAAGTTCCAAACTTAATATTAATTAAGCTTCGGTTTAGCTTGTTTATGGCCTTATGAAGCCTTCTCTTTATATTGACATAAGCCTTAAAATCTTGCATTAAAAAGAAAATTGGGTTTAACCTCATAAATTAAATATATCAATGACCACGGTCAGGAGCTAGGGGTTTTGGCCACCTTGATATTCGTTCATAAAGCGTTCGCATGTGTCGAATGCAAGTAATTAAAACAGTTATACATACGTTGCACGAGTACGAAGTGTGCAACAATGAAACGATAATGAAAAGAAAACGATAATAGTTTGATATATAGAAGTTACAAGCAAAAACGCAAAATGTAACTTACATTATGAAAAGAAAAAAAAAGGTCCGTACGTAGCATTACAAAAAACAAACTTCAGAAATGATGATGAGGATCGGGACCTCCAGGGGCAACTCTTGCTGGAATATTTTCGAACATTGCCCTCCTCAAATAATACTGTAATGCCCGCTCGTCAAACCCGTGTTTGTGTAACATGTTACGTAAATCTGTTGGGATTTTTGTTTCAACAGAAAGCTTGTCTAGTGAACGTATGCCTTGCGAATCGGATACACACATGGACAAAACTAGTATCATGCAAAGGGTGAATTTGGAAAGACTAGCCATAGTGTCGAAGTGGGATGGTTGGACAATCAAAACGAGTCGTTTATATAGAGGATTATGATAGATACGACAAAGTTGATTAGTGGGACTAAAGTCTAAAATGCCAACTTTAATTTTAATGATAAATGAAAAAAAAACCCCCTTGGTGCATGACAATGATCACCGAAAAACTTTAAATGTGAAAGTTGTAAAAGTGTAAAACATATGTGGCATAGGATATATATATGGGCCATATGTTGATCCGTATCTATACATCATTTTAAGAGTTGCATATATTTAATTTTATTTTCTATTATCTTTTAACGGCATATGACTTATATTTAACTCATCTAATAGAATATAGACGTACTAACAATGTTTTTAACAACAAAAGTGTTTTGACTTTTGTAGTATTCGGTACAAAATGATGTTTTCTAAAAGGTAGTCCATTAGGCTATGCGTAGAGGTGGAGCTACAAATTAGGGCGTTTTGCGCCGTGTGACGTCCAGTCAGCAAAGGGTGATAATTTGTTTTTGGAGTGTAATGGTGTAGGGACCACAAATAGAAATATAATATATATATATATATATATTAATAGTATATATAATATATATATATGTATATATATTAACACACACACTAGTAATATAATAATAATAAAATCAATCTCCTCCCCGACGACAAATACCCCAAGCCCCAACCCATTTCGCCCCAATTTCGCTTAGGGGGTGGTGTTCCACCTCAATATCATCCAATTTCGCCCAGTACACATGGCCTTATATACTGAAGTTTTATTTGGCTGATCTATAGGGATCGTGGACTCTGATGAATTTTCCATATGGTTAACGTGACAAACATATATATGATCTGCATATTATGTTTGTATGTTGACCAACATGCGATCATATAGTAGAACAATTATTTTTATGATCAAATCTATAGAATTCTGATCTACATATCCATAAAAGGGTTAGACACAATAATTAAATGTGTGATATCCAAAACATATGAAATATATATATATATATATATATAGAGTTCAAATAAAAAACAAGTGTTTTGTGAGAAGTGTGAGAAGGGCTTTAAAATAAAATAAAGCACCTAAATATAACACTATACAATGTAAATATGAAACAATACAATTATTTATAAACTACCAATCTTAACCACTAGATCATAGATCCAAGGGCCTATATCTATTCTTATTCTTCTCACAAAAATATTGTTTTTTACATTAACCCTACCCTATATATATATATATGTGTGTGTGTGTGTGTGTGTGTTGTAATGATAGTAAAGATCTAGATATTTGGGATCACTCTGATAAACGGATCACCACTCCGTTTGAAGAACCAGGGGCGGATCTAGGTATCCGAGTGCGGTTCACGGGAACCCATTGAGTTTCGGATTTTATATAAATACCTATATAAAATATGAGAGTGAACCCATATATAAATTGTGAGTGAATCAAGTCACAAAATGAAATCATGGTCCGCTGGTAAACACACTCTGTTATTAACCTAAGAACCAGGGTTTGATTCCCTCTTCAGTTTTATTTTTGTTAACCAGTTTTCAACTGCTCATTATTTATATTTTTGTTAACCAGTTTGGCCATTAGAAGGGTGACGATTTCATATGACAATGTAAATTTGTGTAGTTTAATGGAGGAATTAAAATTGGTTAAGACTATGTCCCTATCTCATGCTGCATTGCCAAATTTAGTTGTATGGTAAATGGAAGACTATAATATTCCCATTGGAATCATAGGTGTTGTAGTTTATTTTGCAAATAACTCATGTTTGTTTTCTGTGTTTTGGTTGTTTGTTTGTAACTTGGGTGTCTAGTTGACTCTATGGCTAGACGTGTTTTGTTCGTTTAACCAGTTTCATTTGGCCGTTTAAAAAATAGTGGTGTTAAATTGTTAATTTGTTGAGCCTTACTTGGCCCGTACCGTTGAACCGACCCGAATATTAGTGAACCTTAACCGACCTGAAAATTAGTGAACCTTACTTTACCCGAACCGTCTAACCGACCCGGGTTTTTTTATATATATTCGGCCTTATTAAACTAGAGCGTTTAAGGACAGTGAACCCACCGGAAAAAATTTTTGGATTCGCCACTGTGAAGAACATGACGCAATGACTGGTCTTTTGAGGAAATTTACGAACTATTAGACGAGTAGTTGGGGTTGAAAGACAACACAAGACCATTTTTTATTGGAAGTTATGACACTAATGGTGTAGAGTGGATCAATGTCTCTCTTTTGACACTATATCTTACTCATAATTAATATTTCAATTAAGAATAATGAACCATAAAGCAAGCAATTTACCTCTTTAATCAGATGCACACGTGGATACACTTTTTTTTGACGTCTTACAAATTAGTAAAGTGTGGATTCATATTTGAATTAATCTAAGTTTTTTATTCACATGTGATTATAAGTGGGTGTTTAGTCAGAGTTGGTTATCATTGAGTTTGGGTATTTGACTATTTGGAATTAGTGGATTATGTATTCACATATATGGTCCATGGAACCATCAATAAGACAATACATGTATATTCACATATAGATCATGAATCCACATATAAACTAGTATTAGTTCACACATGAACTATCCATCTTGTTAATATGTGAAGAATATTTACTTATGATTACAACCCTTGAATCCTAGACTAAGTATCATATTTAATGATGAAATACAAAACAAAGTTTATATGAGCATATTTATAAAAGTTTGTCAAAAAGGTAAAACCTACAACAATTGAAAAGAAGTTAACTTAAATCTACGGCCGCCAACCCCACCCAAGTTACAAAACACAATTAATTGAAGGAGTGAACATTCTACAATTTGTGTTCACATGTAAACTAGCATTTGATCATGTGTGAAGCATATAAACACATGTTTTATAAGGCAATAGTCTTTGCTATAATAATTTGTATTTATTATTATTGTTATTGTAACGTCGTTATTATTATTATTATATTTATTATTCCAATTGTAACGTCACACCTCCACGACCATTCAATCACCTCTTGCGCCTCGAATCACCACATATAGCGATTGAGATATGGAGATCGTGTTGAAAAAGAGTGAAACACACACATATATATATATATATACATATATACACACACACGGATATACCTATAATACAAATATAATCTGTGTGATTTTAAGACTTTACCAAATTAATTAGTAAGGAGCACAAATAATTTATTTTAAATTGTTGATTTTAAGGGGGCTATGTGGCAGCCTTGTGTTATGTTATTAAGAGACTTGACCGATTAAGATGTGACATTTTAATCGGTTAACATGCTTCCAAAATTTACCCGTTAATTAAGAGGCTCAATGAACCATTAAAATATGCCTTTAAGTAAATCAAATACACTTTATCTCTATTCGATTCAAAATGATTAAAAGGTTAACAAACATCTCCTAAAAGCAATGTTTGAAAATTTTCTTTTTGTCATATTATAAATATTAATGCATAAAATATTTGTAATAAAAAATATTGAGCTATACAAAGTCATGCAACTTTTAGTCGTTAATCTAGTCACCCTTCTTTGCTTTCTTTGTTTTAAGCAATAGTTTCAACACATAAGACATAATACCCATTATACTATGTCGTTTATATGATTTTATTGTCATTTTCAACTAAGTAGTATTGTCGTTTTGGTTGATGCCAACATTTGTTTTACAGGTTTAACTTTAAAAATGAAGTTCTTTTTCATTTTTTAAACAGTTAATTTAGTATATAAATTAACTTATTGTAGGTAATTAGATAAACTTAAAGGTTATATAAAAATCCAAACACTTAACGAGATAATACATCTGTTCTAGCGAAGTTCTAGGCAATTAGAATAAATTACATCAAATATCCATGTGATATGTATTAATATCATGAACTAGGTTCCTAGATAGTATATTATTGATTGGGTCATATATGCTATAAGTTTGCTATAGGGGAACTTAAAAGGTCCCCATGGTGAATGGTGGTTAACTATTTCGTTAAGTATGAGAGCAATCCTGAGCGCTCTTCACAAAACCCCGATTCACCAGTTCGTGTTTCATCATCGATACCCGGCTTACTCCTAATTGATATGTATTTCACCTTGGCCGGGTTCCTACCTGCTTCAAGTTATTCCATATTTTCATGGTCAATAGCTAGCCTGCAAATTTAATATAGTTGGCTGCGAGTGAATACGTAGTTTTTATATGGTAAACGCCCACAAACTTGCATATTATAATTTCATAATTTCAAACATTAAATGATGTCACATATTTAACTTTGTTTTGCTAAACATAGTCATATCAGCTACACCAAACAGGATAAGATAAAACTTCACGTGTTGTCAATATGTGTTAGTAATTAGTATATAAAAGCAAGAATTGACTTCCTAACTTCAAGGGGATGATTGACTTCCTAACTTCAAGATAATGATAAGATGTCAATATTAGGTATAGTTGGCTTTTACACAAGTACGTGGTGCACCCTCATGCTATAGGAAAAGGCCCCGGTTTCAGGAAGAACCTAAAATATCAATAAAAATCATAAATCGATCGATTCACATAAAAGAAAATTGAATTATTAATAATTAACTATTAGATGAAACACTACGCGTTGCAGTGGAACGCAACATAAATTCAGTCTGTATCAATTCGGCTCGTTATAATACTAGCATTCACTAATAGCCATAGCAAACTAAAAGAGAAAACCCAAGAAGATGATCTCCTTTTAGGAATGAAGAGAAGCAATGAAGAATGAGCTTGACCGCGATCAGGAAGAACGATAAAAAAAAGTTAGGCATTGCATTCGAGATGGTTTGGTGAGAACGTAGGAGACATTAAGTGTTGCCAAGAGAAATTGCCTCTTCTTTTGCCAACGTTTGAAACAACCACTATGGAAATGATCTATAACTTGACAATGTCACAAGACATCTGTTGTAGATTATTGGAAGACATATATGATATATCCTTATTGCTGAATTACTTAAAGATAGTTATTTTCAATTATCAATACGTGCTATTCAACTACTTTTTACTTTAAAACGAGCGATTTCTTTATCCTTAAAGCAATTTTGCCACCTTGGGTCTTTTGACTTGTGGCTTTGATTATCGGCGAATTGTCTCCTAATTAAGATACAATGAAGCATTGTACGTGGATTGATAATCAGTTCTTGCACGAGATGATAACCCGGACAAACTAGTGAGGTTTCAAGGTTTTCGGTTTAATATTTATTGCTTCTATATATAGCAATAAAAATTGTAGTAATTCTAGTGGGTAGCCTTATACAGGTGTTCTCGCACCCTTTCACTTAACCATCATGCCTTCTCGAAAAGCAACACACTTATTCACGCGTTTCACATGTGAACCGGTGCCCTTATAACCATCATGACAAGAAGGTTGAACCATGGTGTATGTGTGCTTCCCAAAATCGCGTGAATCATTGCATCCCTTCGTTGGCTTCCCTTGCGAACGAGCACATAAGTGCCTGTGACTCTTGCCATGTGAACGGATGCCATCCAAGTTGAGTTGTGGAGATGCCATGATCTGAACCGGTCTCATACACAAACCAAAACATGAAAGGCGGCTCTTAAGTTGCTTGCGTTGATGTGAGCAAAGGGCAGCCATCAAAACTGCCACAACTTCCTCAGTCAAAGTCTCGGGCTTGAGCACCCACATAAGAGTTCGTACCCTTTTGGGTTACCAATTATATATGTAATTAATTTCCAGTGTTTTAAACCGTTAAAATCTCTCTCTCTCTCTCTCTCTCTCTCTCTCTCTCTTTTAAATCATTTCCCAACAATAAAACATATCAGTTATAGGATTCATATATTTTAAAACGATAAATAAAGTTAAACAGCTTTGTAATTTAGAATTCCAGTAAACATGGACGTGCGTTAAGCCATAATTATCTTTATCTTTCAGCACATGTATAGTATATGTAACATGGTATTATGGTTGACAAAAGATCATGATCGGTAAGTGGAGATCACCTCAATTGTGTCACATCTAAACCTCACCTCGTAACTAAACCATGTTCAAAATAGACTTTTCAATTATATATATATGTCACATCTTAACTCTCAACTCGTAAAGTTTTTTTTTTTTAGATTTCTAAAGTGCTTGATGAGGTAGACGGACAACTCCACGCCTTAGTTTTGACATATTCTGTAAAGAAAATTAACAAGTTGCTAACACTCATTATATATTTCTGGATAAAAATACTCATGTTGTACGTTCACCAGGCCGGAGATTCGATAAGACCATCACAATGCAATGTGGTCCTTACCATGTGCCCTTCTTATCTACCCAATGCCATATAAGCTAATCAACATCAAAACTTCTTCTTTGCAAGAGACCATTATCATGTGGGCTCCATATCTCCCTTCACAAAACACTATTTTCTTCTCTTTTTTAAGCCCTTATAAGCCACATCATCAAGGGCTTTTTTCACTCTCTCTCATCCATGTCATAAGCCACATCATCAAGGGCAACTAAGGACTTTTTTCCCCCTTGTATTGGAGATGGTCTAAGGGGAGACTCGATTGCACCCCATATATTCAAGGGCACTCAAATTTTTAGGGTTTGACTATATGTTCAGTTCTCTTCCGATGCAACTCTTTCAATTCTTAATCTCATTTTTTTTATTGGATGTGAATACGTGTTTTAAGGTTTAACTTCGTTTAATTCTCATAGTTGACGAGAAACCAAGTCAAGAAATGAGTGTACTATATATACAAGAGCGGTTTTCTTTTAACAAAAACTCACTCCAACACGTGTGATTACGTGACCTTTCTGAAATCAAATACACAAATTCATGTCATCATGCATATTCCCATGTGCTAGGCTACTAAACAAAACCATATATTTATTTTTTTTTCAAAAAGGATACCGATTTTAAATTCTGTTTTATGCCCTCAAAACGGTTGAGCCGCCGGTCTGTACCAAGTTATCTAATATATATATAACATGTCAAATATATCACCTTTACTCATATAAGTTGGCAAACAAGTGCCTCATTTCATGCAGTGATTGGTTTATGTTTATATCAGTTACATCTATGCCCTTAAACCATTATTAAAAGCCAATTTGCCTCAACTAGGGATTATATATAGTCATGGACCACCACTATTTGAGAAAAGTTTACCAAGAATATTCTTTTAACTTGAACTCACATTAAAATATTTGAGCATACACCACCACTTTTGTCCCTTTAACCCTTTTCCAAAGACCAACAAAAACCACAGAAAACACATAAAGCCTCACTATAACTCTCACCGTACAACTTATAGTCTCAACTACATACAGCCATAAAGTTACAAAATAAGAAAAACATTAGTCCGGTAGTCCCTGACTCGGACTATTCCGGCATTAATATCTCCACCGGAAATGTAAATGCTAGTGGTGTTTTGGGTCAGGGCCACCAGGGCTTAAGCGGTTCGTGTTATAACGCTTGTTGAGTTCCACCATGTCATGTTGTTGAATACTTACCTCTAGTATTTTCTGCGCCCTCTCGATCAGTGTCCCTCCACTATTATTAGTAAGAACTCGTGTCTCGGAGACTCTTACTGAAACCAGAACAAGATAAAGGAAGAACCAAATCCTACAAGGATATGCCATTTGTTTTGATGATAGTTATAACTTATATGAAAATGAAAATGTGTGGTGATCATAGCTTGGATCAATGCACTTACATAGACCTCCAACTTAACTTCTTTCTTTATTTTTTTTATATTAACAATGCTAACAAAACTTATCAGAATTTTGTCACTTTTGATGTAAGTGGATCCTATAGTTAATTGGTATGCTGTATGCATATTAAATATTAATCAAGACCGGCCTTTTCGACTTCTACTTAAAAAGTTATGGACTGTGATACGAAAAAGACTGCTGCGCGCTAGTCGATCAATCCTTTAGAAAAGCAAATCGTTAATTTGGTTAGTACAAAGTTTCTAATTTGTCATCTTGTTCACAAGCTATAAAACAAGCAGATCTACTTTTAACAACTTATATCGGCTCTTATTTGTTGATACATATCTTTATTCTTTTTATTTTTGTTGTTGTTTTGGAGCATAGGTATTAGGTATGATTCATATGCCATTTCAACTTTGTCATGTTGTTCATGTAGTTAATGGACACACTTGCAACATGTATCTGTAAAAACTCGAGACCCAATCTTCATAAGCTATGGGAAATTATTATATCTTTAAGTTGGATTATGGAATCTGGCCTATAATGAAAAGTGATCTGAAACTCATGTTTTTGTACATTGATGGTCACTGTCAGAAAACTAGTTTTTTTTTAAATAGTCATATTCCAATCATGGGTAGGACTAGGGGTTTTGGGAGGTCGGTTTAAACGTCCAAACATTTTACCTCTTTTTTCAACTTTGAAATTACCCAAATACCTTAATGAACCTTCCTGAGACGGGATTTCAGCTGTCTATACTGATTTCGAACATGTCTTTGTAAAATGACTAAAATCGTTTTGAAGTGAATGTAAGAAAGTTCTCAAGTCCCAGATCGCGATAATCAAACACGAAATAAGCGACCAACTCTCCTTAATTAATCAGAAAATTTCACTCAAAAAACTGATTACAATCTCTCAAACCCTAATTCGGTTTGACTCTTGATGAACCCTAACTCGGTTGCATCTAAATGAACAATAACCCAGTTATATCTCGTGTGTGTCTCTAGATGAACCCTAACTCGGTTGTACCTCACATCACACAATCTATAATGTCTAACACATCTTGGTTTACATAGACTAACCTAACTTGCTAGTCAATACATACCTATTATAATTACAATACAATTAGGAAATATACCGTAACTAGGAAACATAACCAACTATGACCTACTTGTCATTATTGATCCTTCAAGTTCACCGAGTTGTGACTTGGAGTCCGAAATTACTTCCAACAAGTTCTACTCTAACCCGCAAATTGTAAAGTTGTGGTTTTAATTTAAACTAGTAATTTACCTGCGCGTTGCGCGGTAAAATCTGTCGGTAAAACTCGGGTTTCACAACGGCGAGTCAACGCGAATTTAGTCAATATTAACTATGTTCGTTACAGTATTGAAACTAAAAGAAAATGAAAACAAAAAATAAATATAAAAATTGAGGTATGCCAATGAGGTGGCGTTGATTGGTCCCGGACGACAACAGCGAGTCAACGTGGAAATGACTCAACGACACTCGTATAACGTGTTATAATTTTTTTGTTAACAAATTTAAAACAATGTTTATTCGGTCGGTAAACCCGGTCGTTGGTAAAACTCGGTCGTTGCAGCGGCGAGTCGACTAATATTCAGGAGTTGTGGTGGTAAGTCGGTAAAACCGGAGCGCTGTTAAAAATTCAAGTTTCTCGTCGGTGGGTCAACAAAAATCATGTTGATTTCGTTTACATTTGTTACAGCAACGGCACTAAAATAAAGTTCGGTAAAACCTAAACGTGGGTAAAACCCAAGTGTTATTGGTACTGGACGTTGTGTGGTAAGTCGGTAAAACCCGAACATTGTCAGGCCCGAACATTGTGGCGATGAGACGACACGAATTCGGTAAAACAAAAAACCCTCGCTTACTAATCTAGAAAAAAAATTCGGTTGGCAAGATGACCCAATAATGACAAAAATGGAGAAAAAAAGTTCAAAAAAATATTTTTTGCCTCTGCTAAGAATTAAACCCGGGCAACTCAAAAAACACCAACTTCAAACAACACCACCAAGCCAACAGACCAAAGCTAAATTAATGGTTTTAGATGCACAAGTATCTTTTATATATATATATATAAGTCTTGAAACCTATATCTACATTGTGACACCAACTTTCTCTTTTACTCTATATAGATAATACTTACGCAATGAACTTGTGAAATAAAGCCTGAATATTATTTGTCACAACAAAAGAAGAGCATAAAAGGGCAAGCCATAAACAAGTGACAACAAAGTCCCACCTCAGAGATAAAATGGTATGATTATTGACCACAAACCGACTCTATAAAAGAAATCAACAAAAACAAAACCAACATTAGAAAAATGGAAGAAGAAAGAAACAAAAAAACATATGAAAAAACTAAATTAAAAGGCTGAAAAGGAGGTGTGCATTACTACAATATTATTTATGGTTTGATCGATACTGCCTACCAGCTAATGTCAACCTGAATCTTAAATTAATCTAAGACGTGCACATACGTACTGTCCTTATTACAAATATATGCAGGAGATTGGTTTAATTAAGCCTTTTTATAGTACAACAATAAATAATAACTATATATCAAGGGTAGCCTAAATATTAAAGTTTAATGGTCTAAAAGTGCCCGTCCAGATACACCGACCAGAGATTTATATATATAAGTTCAACTTACAATTAACCTACACAAATCATAAAGTACAAATACCAATAAAACAAAGTAACACTATATCAAAATAGCTATTAAAGTCATTACATTATATACCATTGATTAGCGAAATTGTGATCAAGATTGATTTAACACATTTTTCAGCAGTTAAGTGATTCTTGAACAGATCGTCCCTCTATATTATATGATAATGTTGTCAATGATGTAAGAACTTAAACAGTTACACAATGAGCAGCAATACTTGTGATTAATATGTGTGGAAATACTTTTGAGAAAAATAGTCGTGGCAATTAATTATTCGAGGAATAATTAATAGTTAATCTTCGGTAAATAGTCATTGTTATTATCTGAAAAATAATAACCAGAAATCAATATTTGGTTTAAATACACACACGCACAAAGCCTTAAAAATTGCATGGATTATGCAATTAAGTTGTACATGCTAACTAAACTATTAATTCATATTGGGTTATAGTTATCATTTTACCGAATTTTTGTCTACAATACCGGTACCAAACTGTACAATTTTCGATACCGGCACTGATACAAAGTTTTTGAGAAATTCTAAAGCATTAATGGTTTTGTACCGAGCTCATCCTACCCAAAACCACTTAAACCATAGGCATCACTCCTCTCAAATACCCTAAAACCAATTTTCTTTTATTTTAAATTACAAAAGGTGATTGATGATTGCGTATGTAAGATTGAGGGCCCACAAACAAATACAATTCCAACTCCAATGCATACATTTCTTCAGCTAATACTACCCGATTTTGGGTACCCGATATGAGGTTAAATAGGAGATGGAAGTATACCTGCATGAGAGGACTATACCCGCATTACAATACCACAGTACCCGCAAGCGCCCCCACCTCCCTTAAAACAATTATTAAGACCACTTTCTCACAACTTCAAAAGTGGTGTTGGATTTTAGTTCTTTTTTATTATTGTTTTGATTTGGGGATAATATAAACAAATGATTGCAAAAAGCAAGCTAACCTATAATTACTTTGCATTAACATATTAACACGATTGGGTATGGTTATCACTTACCATGAAGACTCTATCGCTTGCGTCATATTCCTTTACATATAGCACAGAATCATCAAAATACAATTTCATCTACAGAAAATCTCTGTCTTATTCGATAAATCATTGCGTGTAACCCGTAAATAGGTTTATCTGAAAGTGATTCACGATTCAGAGATTAATCCAGGCAATTGTTCAAGAAACCAAGACTGAAATCAGTGTTACAGGTTTGCATTAATGATCGAATTCATCCTCCAGATACGCAATTTTACAACAAAGATAAACCTATTGGGTTTGATTTGGTTATTATTTTATCAATTTTCGGTTTGTTAAATGTGTGGTTCGACCGAATTTTGGTGGAAATCCTAATTCACATATAATGAATTTTATTCATATGGTTTAGTACCAGAAATATCAAATTTCAGATTGGATTTAAATTTGAGATTTAATTAAATCCAATTGATTCCATAGCGTGTCATTTTAGAAATACAATAACACTCTAAATTTGTTTTTCAAGATATCTTATGGTAACCATCATGAACAATTTTTAATTAATTAATTGATTTTGGTCACTGATTTTGGGTTCAGTTATATTGATTTTGGGTAACGTGATCTAGAATACTAATATTAACTACTGGATCATTTATTAACCTAAATAAATAATTGGTGGCCTAGATAAAGAATTAGGCTTTGTATATTGATTATCTGGAAGGGTTAATGGATCCAATTCAATTTGATGTGAATCGAATTGAAGTTTGGTAAAGGCCTAAAGGGTGTGATTTTTTTTTTATATAAAATCAATTCATTGCCTTGTTTGTGTTGATTTGAGATTTAATCTATAAGCCATTTTCAAATATGCATTATTTAATAAATAAATGAATTGGTGTTATTTAAACAGCAGTATAACAAATTTGCCTCATCTTTTTCAGGTATGTTGAAACAAGCCTGTGATATAGGTGCGTTTCATGGTATTACTCTTCCTAATGAAGGTCCTACTTTATCCCATCTTTTTTATGCGGATGATGCTATGATTATGGGAGAGTGGTCTTCTTTTAATTTTGATAACTTGAAACGTATTCTTCGCATATTTTACTTGTGTTCGGGGCTAAAGATTAATCTCCATAAATCAGTGTTATTTGGAGTAGGTGTAGAAGATGGTGAGATCGATATCCAAGCTGGTTTCATGGGTTGTAAGCCGGGTAGAATCCCGTTTTCTTATCTAGGGATTATGGTTGGCGCTAACATGAATAGGGTGGTTAATTGGGAACCGGTTGTGTCCAAGTTCAAGAAGAGGCTATCTAAATGGAAAGTTAATTCGTTATCTATTGCCGGTCGGTTAACCCTTATTAAATCGGTGCTGGATAGTCTTCCCACTTATTATTTTTCGCTTTTTAAGGCACCTAAGAAGGTTACCAATGATTTAGAAGCTTTGATGAGAAGGTTCTTATGGGGTGGTTCGGATGAAGTGAGGAAGATGTCATGGGTGGCTTGAGAGGTAGTCACCAAACCTATAAAAGAAGGGGGTTTAGGTATCGCTCGTTTAGAGGTTAATAATCAAGCGCTGATTACTAAATGGCTTGGGAGATTTCTAAATGATCATCACGCGATGTGGAGAAGAGTAGTGTTGTCTATTCACGGGTCCTCGCGCTGTTGGGGGCTTGCTCCGGTTAATAATGGAGTTCCCGGGGTTTGGAAGAATTGTGTTATGTTTTGGAACAAATTTAAGGTTGATGGTGTGGGTTTTAATAGAGTGATCCGGGCCATAGTTGGGAATGGTCGCCAAGTTCGGTTTTGGACGGATTTGTGGTTGGGTTCGGCGCCGATTATGGACAAGTATCCGTCCTTATATGCGGTAGAAAAACATAAAAATGTCTTGTTAGCAGATCGGTTGGTGGTCACTGGATCTTCTCGTCGCATTGTGTGGGATTGGCTTAGAGCTCCTTGCTCCCAACAGGAGGTGATCGAGAAGCAGGAGTTGGAAGATCTCCTTCAAGGGGTGGTAATGGTTGACCGTGAAGATTCATGGTCTTGGGCGGTTGGTAGCTGCAAAGAGTTCGAGGTTTCGGCGATTAAAAGATGGATGGTGCGGTCAGTTGTGGATGCTGGGAGTTCCAGTTTCCAATGGAGCGATTGGGTCCCGAAAAAATGTAATATTTTTATGTGGAGGGCCGTTCTGGATAGTCTTCCAACCAAGCAGGCTTTAGCTAGACGTCATTTGCATTGTGATGATTATAGTTGCGCTTTATGTGAGAGTAATGAGGAATCGCTCGAGCACTTGTTAACCGGGTGTTTCATTTCTATGGCCGTTTGGAATGCGATTGGTTCATGGTGCAACATCCCTAGATCTTTTGTTTTTCATGTCAATGATTTGGTGGAAGTGCATAAGGTTTGTGGTGCGACGGGGAATAAGAGATTGATTATTCATGGAATTGTCATCATTACTTGTTGGAGGATTTGGCGGGCTAGGAATGAAAAGATTTTTTCGGGCAAGAACACTAAGGTGGCAGAAATGGTTGCGGATATAAAATCTTTGGGTTTTCTTTGGTACAAAAATAGATCTAAGATAGGGGTAGTGGATTGGAAAAGTTGGTGTTTATTTGATGTAACGTGATTGTTGGTTTTGGTTTTTGGATTTCAGCGTCTTTCTCCGTCTTGGTGAGAGTCGTTGGTTGTGTTTGTTTTTAATGAAAGTCAATTTTCAAAAAAAAAAAAAAAACAAATTTGCCTCATGATGGGGTGATGTATTTATTCACCATTGAATCTTATATTAAATTTTATTATATTATAAAATCCACATGAAATCATGGATAATGTGTAAAAGTCAAATTACATAAGGCATGGAACTCATGAAAGAAACCAATTAACTTGGCAGTTCTCTTAATGCATATTATTGGAACTAACTGGTTATATTATGTCAATAGATTGAAACATATATTATATCCAATTAATTGCTATTAGTATTTGTTTTCGATTTGTTTCTGGTGTTAATATGTGAAAGTCAAAGGATTCAAGTTGATCCCAATTTAAGATTACAAGAAGTTAAAGTTGTTTTGTTGGAGATGTGGAAAATTGGGACACCTAAAGAAAGATCGCCAAGTGAAAGTTACGGGTGGAAACAAGAATAATGTGGTGGATCAAGGTGGGTCGAAAGACCCAAATGCTACAAAAGGTACGCTTACCAATTCTACTTTAATTTTGATAAAACCATGAGTTTTGTAGTTGATTTAATGAGTCATTCGAGACATTTAATTATTTATCAAAACGCACAAAACTGGATTTGATTCAAATAAACAAAAGTTTTTCATAGTTTGAATGAAATAAAAATATTATTATAATATTTTCCCTGATGGTACACATATAGAGTTAATGGGCACGGCCCGAGTAATAATTAACTCATTAGAAGTATACAAGTTGGAAAAACCCTTTGGGATGTGAAATAAATGAAACTCGATATTCGGGTTTATTATTAGACTCGAAAAGTCTAATGGTTTTAAAATAATTCGGTGAAGAATTATTTGAGGTTTATTTCTTAGTCCTAATATGTACAGGATGACATGCTTGCATGGTGGGTAGACTCGGGTGACACGAGTCATTTATGCAAGGATATGAAATGGTTTGAAGAATTTGAACCGGTTGAAGACTTGTATTTACTTGTGGAAAACATTTGTTTTGGATTATGTGTTGTATGTTCAAGGGATTCGAATGAATCTCCTATCTGATATTGTTTTAAACGAGTATGTTTTGAAACATGTTATTGAGTCAAATAAATTAATTTTATCTCGACATGGAACCTTTGGTGGATTCGGATATTTGTTTATTGGAGTATTTAAACTAAATATTAATGTTCTATTTGTTATTGAATCTGCTTGTATGTCATAATAATTCCAAAGTAGGGTAGACTATGTGTATATCTTGTGACATGCCAAGTTAGGTCATGTGAGTTATTTTAGAATGAAAGGAAAATTACGTTCTTAAAAGAAATTGTCAATTCCTTGATATCTTACTCGGGTTTGAGTGAATGATTAGACAAAGAAATTATTATTTTCTAGTTTTGATATAAAGGATCTGGGGAAGGTTGATGTTATCCTAGGTATAATAATAAAAGGGAGTAACATATAGATGATTCGATTTCATTATATTGAGAATTGAGAAAGTATTGAAGAAATTCAATTAGTTTGATTGTTCTTCGGTTAACACTCTTATGGGTAATTTGAGTAGATAACTAGTAATCCTAGTGCTCAATATTGGCAAGCAGTAAACAACTTGCATAACAATGGATGTATATTCTCTTTTGGAGAATGCTTCATTTCTTAGGTAATTAAGAAATGAATATGTATCACTTGATAATGGAATGCGAGTTTCTAGCATTTGCAATAACCAATAAAAGTTGTTGAATGGCTAAGAAACTGAATTTATGAAATTCTATTGTTGTCAAACCGATATCACCAAAATCTATCAGGTGGGATAGTGCTGGCTATGGGTTATAGTCATATGTATAATGGAAAGTCTAGACGGTTATATACTATACAATACAAGGTGTGATATCAGTTGGGTTTGTAATATATGAGTATAATTTGGCTGATGATCTAACTAAAATGTTAGGAAGAGATCTCGTGAACATGTCAGTCATGGGGATGGGTTTAAAGTCCATACATTAATATCATATGTCAAGACACCCAATTCCCATCTAATACAACGTTAGATGCTGAATTCAATGCGAAAATCTTGTCATATAGATATTGGAACACAATATCATAAACATCCAAAGGTTTGTGTTCGGACCGCAAGATAAAATTGGTTGAAGTATAGCTTCTTAATAGTTCATTGATACATTGCAGTGCGGGTGCGAGAATAATGAACTACCTATAAGAATATGAAGATTAGCCACTTCAAGAAGCTTTGGACTTGAGCTTTTATATATTCTTTGAAGGATTAGGACACATGCTAGTAAAATATTGTGTCGAGTGGAATTTGGATTTATAAATGTATGTGTATTTTGCCTTGAAGTATTCAAATGGATAGCAAGGGTTCAATCCATAGGACACCCCGATATTCGAATATTTTGATCGTGTAATTTACTAAGATAAAAATTCAATCCGTAGGACATTTTCATTTATGCATACGTTTGCGATTCTGTGATGATTAAGTTGATCATGGATATCACTAAAATGGGGGAGGATTGTTGGATATTTTAGTGTTATTGGATTAACTTGTCGATCGAGGAAATAACGTTATAGATTAAACGAGTTAGGTGATGCAGGAGTGCGGGCTCGATTTAATCCTAAAGGTTATATGGGCTTTTATAATAACAATGGGTTTGTTATTTATTTACTTAGGTTTAAGTGTTATGTAAAATGGGCGTAACTAATGTTTGGGCTCATGTGGGAATTGACTATATATATATTTATCGATGTTTTCCCTGGACAAAAATAATGAAACTCTCGATTGCATGCATACGAAGAGAAAGACGGTTACTCGTTCTCTCTAGTTCATCACATTCACAGAATCATCAAAATACAATTCCATCTACAGAAAATCTCTGTCTTATCCGATAAATCATTGCGTGTAACCTGCAAATAGGTTTATCGGAAAGTGATTCACGATTCAGAGATTAATCCAGGCAATTGTTCAAGAAACCAATACTGAAATCAGTGTTACAGGTTTGCATTAATGATCGAATTCATCCTCCAGGTACGCAATTTTACAACATCATACATCAAAATGCTAGCACTACACTTTCATGATAATCTTTTTAACGTTTAAAAGTGAAGAAAAACTGTACGTCTACTCTTTTCTAAGCTTAATCATATAGTGTAGCTGGATTCATGTTTAATTTGAAAATACTGAATATGACTCGTATATTTACTTTTTGTGTAAAACACTAATCAGAACATGCTTAAAACCATATGACCATGAGTCATGACACCACTCATGAAATCAATTTATCTAAAAGGTTAAAACAAGTTGCCATGTTAAAATAGATTGACATGCTATAATTAATTTGTAAACATGCATGTTAAATAAATCTGTTGATGAGTCAAACTTATTTAAAAGTATATATTTTTACTTTTAAATGGGTTAATGAGTCGATCCACTTATTAAAAAAAAATTACATATTATATTATATGATCAAAGAAGAATGTAAATGGATATCAGCCATCGAATAACATAACTTTTAATCTGAGCCTTACAATATCATAGTTACCTTTTCATCACATGTTCATACTTGTAGGAGGTTACCGGCTGTTTACCATCCTCCCACGTCGCCCTCTTTCATCCGATCTGTTAACACTCTCAATCAAAGCATCCATCACCACTACGACCAAAGGAATCAACCATCGCGGCCGCCAATCAACAGTCGCTGCTGCTCAATCGGCCGTCGCCACACATTGGCACCAAGATGAATAAAAAAACTGCTGGCAACCTCCCCTTCTATTCATTCTAGGTCAATTGGTTTATAAATTATATATTATATTGTGAGAGAAGAGTATAGGTGGTTGTAATTGCAGTTTCTTCAATTGTTTCGGGTAATTGAGCCCTAATTTCTATTTATACTATGTTAGGCTGGATGGAGGAACAGTGTATCTCTTAATGGTAGGCTTCCTTATGTTTCTAATCGTCCAACAATCATCTTCGGTGCTGATGTTACCCATCCCTCAAAGGGAGACGACTCCACCCCTTCTATTGCTGCCTTATGTTACATTTCTATCATCTTATTTTATGTCTCAAATTTGACCCATTTGACTAAAAAAGATTATATGTTTTGACCTTCTTTTAACAGGTGGTTGCTTCCATGGATTGGCCACAAGTCAGTCACAAAGTACAAAGCTTTGGTGTCTGCTTAGCCACACAGGCAGGAGATTATTCAGGATATGCACACCGTAACTACTGATTCACAAAGGGGTGTTGTTAATGGAGAGATGATTAGGCAAGTGTTTACTACTTTTATAAAAAAAGGTATTTCTTTTGTATTCAATTAAGTTTAGAATAATGATTTTTTGGTGATCTCCTTCAAAAAGTCAACTGGACATAAACCACACAGGATTATTACGAGACGTATATATGCAATCAGATTGTATATTTTGATTTCATTTTATTAGTATAATTCGGTTTGATCATGAAAAATAGGTGAATCAACTGTTGGTGGCATTAGATACAGTCAAATACATAGACAAGCTAAACAACAGCATAACTGATGCCTGCCTGTTTCAACAGAGATGATTCGGTTATGCAACGACAACATCGAATACAAAGCGCCATTTTGCACTGCATGAAATTGCAAGTACAATTCACCTTAAGGTAAATTTGTCTCAAACTTTCACCTATTCCATGATATTTAAATCACTTGAGGTCAGGATATACCACTGATTCATTTTGCTAATCTTTATATATCAATTTGCTTTAGGGTGCCATGTCCTGTAAGTACTGGATGTATCATGTTGTGTATGTAGCCCATGATATGTATGAATGCGACATGTTCAAAGAAAGGTAGATGGGCAGTTTGTACATTCTACTTTGACGTCTGCTCTACACATTTGGTATGATCCTCACTGTAACTAAATGAAGCATTTAACAAAAAAATTAAGTTTAACTATAGCAATGTAAATTGTTCAATTTTGCAGCAGAGTTGAGAATCAAGTAATTCCAAAATCCACACCATTCACTGATACCGTATCTTGATATTTTGATAAATTGACAGATTTTGGCCCCACCTTTAGTAATTTAGCGAGATATATGTAAGTTTGTATTTTGAAATCGTAGATACATTAATCTGCTATGAGTTTGGTATGCTGGGACAATCTATCAGTCAACACACCATATTTAAGGTACGATGTTTTGGTAGTCACTTCACTAAGTTTGTTTTTTGGGTCTTGTCAGTGGCAATTTTTTCGAGACAAACCGGCAACATGGTAGGTAAATATTGTTTAATTTTTTTGCCAACCTTTCTAAATTAGCATTTTTTAATATATAATATATATTTATAATGAGTGCAAGTCATAATCTTTGTGGTCCTCAGTAGGCCTGGCAAACAGGTCGGGCCAGGCAAGTTCGGGCAGGTCAAAACGGGTCAACTAAAAAAGGTTTTTTTTAGTTCAACTATAATACTTGTGTCCTAATAGACATGCAGTTTTTGTTCTTCTTTTCTAAAATTATATGGTTCTACAAATTGTTATTTTCAGGCAAGAAATCAAAAGGGCGTAGAGTCGTAGACAAGCCATTTCTTTCTATCTCCAGTTTTACACAGGTAATGTAACCAAATTTCATATGTGGGTCACTTATTGCATATTATGGCCATGGTTAGGGTTTCTTTTTAATAACAAACAATAATATGTGCTAAGCGAGCCAATAACATAATTTAAAACTTTAAAAGTTTTTGCTTGTGCTAAGCGAGCCCTATATGTCATTTTGCATAAATGTATTAGAATAAACTATGTTGTTGGATTTGATTTAATGAGATATTATCCAATAAATACTGTGGAAAGTTTACATAGTAGAAGAATATTAGAATCAATTTTATTTTTCAGGTCAGATTGTTGTACATACAAAAATTGTTGCACATGCCAGACCTGTTTTACGGGTCAGGCCTATTCTGCATGTCATACTGGTCATAAATGTTTCGTGAGTTAAAGTAGTTTTTGCGGGTTAGATATGTTTTACGGGTCATGCCTATTCTGCAAGTCATACAGGTCATTAATGTTTCATTGGTCAAAAAATTTTCACAGGTCAGACCTGTTTGATTAATGACCTAAATTCCTTGCTGAATTAGTAAACATCATTTAGGCTTCCCGTTCTACTTTAGCTTCTAGCTTTTAATAACCAATATTTTACCTATAGTAAGTGAATCTTCTTTTGTTCTATTATGGTATTTTGTAATTATGGGTTCCATAGCAAATGGACCTGGGTAGTCGGCATGGGCATATTTTGGATGTGTCGACGGTGCTCTTGGAAATATTAAACTTTATGTTGGAAAGGTACATAACTCTTCTTCTCCATTTTTTTTATACAGGGAGTAAACGGGTAACCGAGTTGAAAGCCCGCTAAATTGTATTTAAATGGAGAAAAAAATATTGGTGGAACAACTTAACCCGTTTTTAGACGAAACCATTTTTCCCCCGTTAATTGATTAGTCCATTTTCAACATGATTATGATCTGTTTATTAATGGCTATTTATATATCTGTTTATTAAAAGGGTTAACCAACTCTATATTATGTTGTGTATTTAAATTCTTTTTTTAAAGTTAATCATTATCTTTGCATTTATAAACTTTGTTCAATTTTGTGCTACTTATTATGACTATATAAACTGATATTATTGTTAATTGGTCAAAACTTAGTAAGTTATATCTACCATGTTTTTATTGTTGCATTACTAGAATAATGTTCATGTTATTTCTAAATTATTTTTATAGTTACATTGTTACTATAATTTATAATAACAATCCAAAACTGTTTGGGTCAGTTAATGGATCAAAACAGGTTGGATCAGCTAATTAACCAAAACTGGTTGGGTTGCTAACGGGCCACAACCGGATGTGATTAATAACAGTACAAAACTGGTTGACTAAGCTAACGAGTGAAAACTTAATAAGCAGTCACGGTTATCCTATATCTAATTTTAACCTATCAATGACATAGATAAAATGAAGTGCCATGGTCATTTAAAATATTATTTTTATTTAATTTCAAAATGTTTAAAGATAAAACACTTAATGTGTCTATTGTTATGAATTAAGCATTCTCTTAATCCCGAAACATATGGAACTTATTTTTATATATCAAACTTAAATACCTCAACGCCCTGCTTGCGGTGCGCGCATATAAAGTATATATGTGTGAACCCTCGGGTGGGCAAAAGTAAAATTGCACTAATTTTGACGTTATTTTACCAATCTCGTGAAAATAACGTTAAAGGTGGCGGAAGGTTAATCAGGCATCATGTGGTGGCGTTGATAGCCGAAAGACAAGGGCACATGCACCAATCGGCCGGTGTCCCTGATGATTGAGTGCTATGTGCCTTATGTCCAAGGCTTGATGCGAAACTACTATCGAGCCGGGGGTCTCACCGGAAGCAGCCTCTCTATCCCTATGGGATAGAGGTAAGGCTGTCTACATCTTACCCTCCTCAGACCTTACCATAGCATTGCTATTGGTGGGATATACTGAGTACGATGATGATGATGATGATGAAACTTAAATACCTCAAAAGACCATACAAGTTGAGATTATTAATGTTATTATATTTTTATTAGTATTACTGCCATTGTTACTATTTTATATTGTTATATATTATATGACCAGAATAGAGTGTAACCAACTCTAAGATCAATCTTGGTCGTTTAAGGTATATTAAATTTTGATTTGAGCACTTTAAAGTCGATCGCATCTTAACCCATGAAAAAAGATGTAATCTCTTTTGCGGTCTTAGTATAAGTTATCATTTGTTTCAAGTTTCTGTCTACTGTTGCTTATCAATTTGAGAATGCAGGTTTAACTCCAGCCGACTCAAAAAGTTCATGGACAACTCCTGAGACGAATGCCATAGAAGTTAAAGGTGTTTCATCTTGACTTATTTAATAATACAAAGTTGTTTTTTATAGATATTAACTATGACAGGATATGCTAGACAGTGTCCAACTGTTTAATTAGGGTAATTTCTTTCTTTCTTAATTAAGTCATTTGTAATTTATCAGGTCTCAAGTTATTATGCTGATTACGAATATAGAATTGGGTCTGCCTTTTAAAAGACTGTTGACTCACCTTTGTATTTCGTCTATCTTAGTTAAAAATCATTTGTCTCATCCTGATTCTAATACAATTATTTGTAAAAATGTAGTTATTACATATGATAATGATGTCCCACGGTCAATGAGTTATATTAACAGATAATCTTATTAATTTTGGTAAATGGTCAAACTCACCATTTTATAATGCAAAACGAAATAAATACTTATATTATTATGACATTCAACAACCCGTCCGCCAAAGTAATGCAGTTATCATATTCCTGCGTTGATATTCCCGTCCAACGAACGGGTAAAGGTGCAGCGGTATTAAGTCTCGAAAGTTGTATGATACCATAACAATGAACCAAGATGTTTTGTATTAACTGATCATGGAGTAAAGTTCGACATTACAAGCACTTAAGGTAACTAATATTATGTATGAGTCATTTTTAGTAATATGTAGAATATATGAGTTTAGTATTATAAATAAAAATAACATTGTCAGTATAGGGATGTTCATTACTTATTGTATGAATCATTTTTAGTAATATCATATCTATTTCACAACTAATATAAATTAAAAACCAAATTAATGTAGTCATCACATTCGAAAGTTGATATTCCCGTCCACCGGACGGGTCAACTACTAGTTTAGATGGCTCAACCAGTTTACGCCCCCTCGCTCTCTCCCTCCCTCCCTCTCTCTCTCTCTCTCGGTAGCACAAAACCTGCTTATTTTAATATTGTGGTTGTGTTATTTTAGAAATTGTCATTCTTAAAATGTGTCTTTCTATGTTTATATAGGTCAACAAGATCCTTTGATTTATCACTATCAAAAGTATCCATCTTCTTACATAGTAGTCAAGTACTTCCGGTTGGTCAATTATACATGTTTGTTTTTCAAACCCGACAATAACTCAAATAATAATAATAATAACAACAATTAAAATAATCATATAGCCGAACATATTAAAGCTTAAAATTTATGTCAAGCATCAACTCAAACACAAATATGCGTATTTGCAAGTTAACATGAAAATGAATCATTTAACTAGTAAATGATAAACAAGACAAACTCAGACTTTAGATATAAAACTTAAAGCAAGCTGCGTGAATTCTAAAATCTAAAGGACATTGTGACGAATCACAAAATTGTAGTGTGCACGTGATACTGTTTGGTGAATGGTGAGCGGGTTTCTTGTACTTTCAAAGGCCATTAGGACGATTCACAAAGTTAAAGTTGATTCACAAACTATAGTATATCTATACATTAAATACCGATGTATGTGAGCTTGTCTTCTTAGTAAGCTATACTTGTTAGTTTCTTTCTTAAGCAGATAGATCGAGCTCAAGAAGATATTCATATTTGTTATAAAGTAGCGAGATCAAAGCGATCAAAAAATTATCTTCATTGATCAACGGTAAAGTCGTTACCCTACTCCAACTTGATCTTAGTCATTTTCTTAATTTCAAATGATCAAGATTCAATATATGTGCAATATATATAGAGCGATATACAGCAAGATCCGAGAATCGCGGTATTAACAAATAACTAGTCAGGCAGAAACGGCAATCTGGTCACCGGATAGGGTGAGCCATTTGCTTTCGACAACTCGTTAAGTTCATCAACATCACCACCATCATCATCATCAACAACAACATGATCATCACTGTCATCATCACGTTTATCTTGTTTTTCAGCTTGAAATGGTAAAATACGAAGACGTTCATCCACATCTGAACCGACTCTCTGTGCTTGTAGCTTATATTTACGAATTAGCTCCTTTTGAAGCAACAGAATATTGGATTGCCTTGGAAGTAATTCTACAGGTTCACCTTTTGGGATTACAACCTGTTCAATTGCAATCCTCGCTTCCTGTAAAACAATGAACAAAATATCTTAACAAAGTTTAATTTATAAAATCGAAAAGTAAGAGAAATAAAGTACCTCCAACGCATCAGTCTTCTCTGTTTCATTTATCTGAGAATATTCATCTTCACTATCTTCAAAACCATTTTCATAATCAGTCACTAATGCCTCTATGGCATTTGTTATCTGTGTCAATGCATTCGTCTACACCACAAAATTTATGAACAAAATAAATAATTATCTTTCACAAAATCATTATCAAAAAAACCATTAAACGTTACCTTTGTGACATAAATAGGTATGTCATTAGAATGCGCAGCAGCCTGAATCCGAGTATTTTTCTTGATTTTAGATAATAATGCAAGTATTGCATCCGCTTCACTAATATTATCCGTATATTCAACAACAGATTCCATCTTTAAATGTTTAAATACTTGTCTTGCACTTGTCTCCGAAACCTGAAGTACTTAAGATTAACTTTTTGCGATAAATTCCAATCATATCCATAATAATAGAAGTGATATCATATTATCATACGCCATAGAGATACAGACACAAGGATGGCTTATCATTTGAACTATCTGTGTCAATTTGAGGCTCTTGAGAAATGTTTTTGACAGGTGTAAGCTTCTCATTGGTCCATTGTGGAATGCCTTCAATCATGGAGACACTCTTCTTGACAAATGCTTCGTATGCAATCGGATTTTGATCATTTTGTAATGTAACATCTATCACTCCTTGATTCAACTTGCAAATTTGATAATTTGGGGAACGACCTTCCTTACATGAAAAAATGTAAATATAATCAAACTATGGAACAGGTTGAAACAAATAGTTAGTAAAAGAAAGAATGGTTTGAATTGAAAACAGCCTATAGTTTATTACTGATGCACAGCCTCCTAAAGTCACTTTTATTTTATGATTTGGATTCAGCAAGGCAGTTATTTGTAAAGAAACATTTCAAGTAGAAAGAAAAATATGGCCACAGGAAACCGAATAACCGACCCGTAACCGAAATAACCCACATAACTGAACCGACAAATTGGTTTCATATATTTTTAAAAACAGATTCCGGTTCAGTCTTGGTTTCGCATGTACTTGAAACCGAAAAAACTGAACGGATGTTTATAACCAAATCGAACCTGTAAAACTAATTACGGGTAGTAGGGTTGTGCTTGAAACAGAAATAAACGACCCCTAACCGAAATAACCTACATACCTGAAGCAAAATAACAGAACCCTACCTAAAACCGACAGTTCGATTTTATACCTTTTCAAAAACAAATATCCAGTTTCGTTTTGGTTACGCGTGTAACGAAAAGTGTAACGAAAAGACCGAACCGACAGTTTTAACCAAAATATGTTTAGGCCCAAAGCTTTTAGACCCAAAATCATTACTTTGGGCCATTTTTTGCAGCCAAAAAATTTAGGGCCAAATAGCAAAACCGAGGCTGACCCCATTGTGAAAACCAGAAAAAAGAACAAACTGAACAGATTTTAAAAGCCTAAAAACCAAAATAATGGTTTTTCATTCGATTTGACCCATATAAGAAAGGACCCGTTTCAACGCGTTATCCAATCCGGCCATCATGCCACCTATAATAAACAAACAAAGACGAAAACGAACCAGCAAGAATCGCATCAACGGTTGCTTCCAAACTACCATGAACTCTCAACTCAACTCTAGAAATAATCTCAACTGCACAATCAAACGTTGAAGGGCCTTTTCTCTCCAACACTGATTTCTGCACACCCCTTCGGTTCGCCTCTTCATCTCCTAGTGTCACACTCTTCACAACCCCTTATTATTAATTCCAAAACGAAGATAGACATACAAAAATACTAATAACTAAAATACCTGTATTCCTCCAACAAGCATATCCAATGAAGGATTCATCACTAAATTCTCAATTGTAATACCGTGAGCGGTTGCAACTAACTGAATCCCACGTTGTGCAATTGTGCTTGCAGCTGCTGCTTCAAGTTTTGTACCGATTTCATCGATTACTATCACTTGAGGCATATGGTTTTCAACTGCTTCTATTAATACCTAGATTATATCAAACATCAATAACTAACAGCCTAGTATACATGTTTGGAAACATACATAATATGCACTTTTTAAGAAAATTATATTATTGTCCCACATTAGTTGGTTTACTCTAGATGTTATTCTTCATCACTAAGTGTGTAAACGAGCTTAAACGAGCCCAAGCTTTAGCCTAAGTATAAGCTCGATTAATAAACGAGTCCGAGTAGGCATGTGAGCCTAAACGAAGGTTTCTATTATATAACTTTTGTAACGTATTAAATATATATTTACAGAATATTTATTATTATATACATAATATTAAATAATTTATATTTGTGTTGTAATATAATTTATAACCATAATAAATATATATAATAAGAAAAAAGCTATAAATATATATAATAATTTAATAAATAACAATAAACAAGCCGAGCTTGAGCTTGAAAATTCACTCACAAGCTGAACTCGAGCTTTAGAATTATAGTTTGAAGCCATCCGAGATCGAGCTTGAAAGCTTACTCACAAGCCAAGCTCAAACTCAAGCTCTTCTACACCCCTATTCATTACCTTATGTTGCATGTCACAGTCAGGAACTTGCATCCGTCGAGCATTCCCTATACCTGCATGCGGGATATCACCGTCTCCACCAATTTCATTTGACGTATCAACAATCATTACACGCTTATTATAATCATTTGCAAGCATCCGCGCTACATCCCTACAATACACAATTACAGGTCAAACAAAACAAAATAAACTTGTGATAAGAATCACAAAACGTTTAAACCTGATGATAGTTGTTTTCCCAACTCCTGGAGGTCCAATAAGCAACAAAGAAGCCCCATCTTTAACCAAATTTTGCAACAACTTCGCACTTCCGGATACTGCTCGACCCACACGACACGTTAGCCCGATTATCGTCCCCTTCCGGTTTCTAATAGCACTTATTCGATGCAAAGTCCTACTAATTCCCGCTCGGTTATCAATAGCAAAATCCCCCACCTAAAACAGTTTATACTCATTCAGACAATAAGTCGAACACTTGGTGTGCAATAATCAAAACAACAACACTTACCAACGATATCGCATGTTCAAGATCATCAACCGTGATCAAATTATCCGACAACACAAAATCACCCGACGGAAACCGAGCCAAGGGTTTCCGGCCTAAATCCATAACCACTTCAATCAATTGATGAAGCTCGTGATGCTCGTTAACCCTACGCCGCATCTCCTCCGGCAACAGCCTCAACATGCGCCCTAATTCCATGTCAAACTCTTCTTCGGTCGAAGTTAAAGTTAACTCCGAATTAGAACAAGGGCACGGCGTGTACCCATGGCTCCTGTGAATGATATTGTTTGATAGTTTACGGCGATGGTGAAGATGAATGAATTTGGGTGTTGATAATAGTTTGAGCAGTTGGGTTTGTGAACCCCAGTGGGTTTTGGGGTGTGGAGAGATGGATTGTAAAGGTAGACACAGCATGTTTAGATTTTGGCGCCAAATCCAGCTAGTGGTTAAGGGTTGTTGGTTACGGTTGAATGAAGCTGGACTGAACTGGAGGAGTCTATCTTCAACCAGAAATTATTTAAGTTTTGTATCTTGTTTATTATTATTATTATTATTATTATTATTATTATTATTATTTTAACCACTTAAGCTAGAGACGAATATTACAAGAGAATAAACTTAGAGAAAGTAATGACGATGAAAAGGAACAACAATTGACTAATTCTAACCATAATGTCACTTAATGTGATTATGATTGAAAGATATGGTGTTGAAAACGATATTGTTCTTAGCTTTCCAAATAGAAAGCAAAGCAACCATTTTATGATAGTATGATGCTTCCAAATGAAATTGATGGGTGTAGGGGTCTGGTACTAAACCCGGTTTTACGATCCTAAATTTATTATGTTTGGCTTATTTTATTACATAGACTAATACAATGTTATTGGGCTGATGGGGTTTTGTGGAGGTAACCCTAACTGGGCTAGGCCCATTAGGGTACCATGATGGTGGCCATGAGGCTCTTTATATAAGGAGGTCTCCACCTCCTTATTAAGGGGATGCTCAATAAGAGCCACCACCACTTTTTTGTGTCTGTAAACAAGAGATCCTTAGGATTTCTTAGCAGTCACCTCCACACCCCCGAAAAACCATTGCAGGTCTCAAGCAGCCGGAGAAGAAGATCAAGACGTGGTTCGTTCATCTCGAAATCCGTGGAAACATCGTCATGGATCAGGTCAGATTCGTTTCATGTTTCGACATTGGCGCCATCCGTGGGACGGCAACGAACTACCCTTCGATTTTCGTCTCGGCTGTCAGATCTCTCCCAGAAAAAACCCAGATCTGGAAGTTTACAGAAAAAGGCTTCAAGGCTTGTTCTATTAAAGCTCAAAAAGATCCATAGATCTAAAAGAGGCTTCCAGATCTGTGCAAAAGGAAACTTCCTGATTCGAAAGATCAAGCCTCCGGATCTGTGATGGTTTTAAATTCGCTCCGAGCTTCAGATCTATCTAGATCTGATTTACAGATCTAGATCTAGATTACAGACCTGGATTTTAGGGTTAAAATTGCAGATCTAACTCTCAAATTGCAGATCCAAAAATTGCCAGACTTCCGCCGTCATGTACGCGCGCCCGTGGATTCTCACTCCGCAGCCAAGCATGTGCCGCCGCGGGAACCACCATGCGGGTTTCGCGCAAAAGACCTCCACCATGTAGGTTTTGCGCAGAAGACTGCCACCACGCATGCTCGCCAGCGGGTCACCATTCCGCCGACATGCGTGAGCGCCCGTGGAAACCACCGCGGAAACCTCCATGTGGGCTTTGCGCAAAAGACCTCCGCCATGCACGCGCACCCGCGAGTCACCACTCCGTCGCCGTGCATGCGCACGTCAGGCCTAGCGCCAAACTTAAAGGTTGGAAATCCTCATAAACCCATAAGGCCACGCGCCAAACTTAAAGGTTGGGAATCCTCATAAACCCATCAGGCCAAGCGCCAAACTTAAAGGTTGGGAATCCTCATAAACCCATCAGGCCTAGCGCCAAACTTAAAGGTTGGGAATCCTCATAAACCCATAAGGCCACGCGCCAAACTTAAAGGTTGGGAATCCTCATAAACCCATCAGGCCTAGCGCCAAACTTAAAGGTGGGAATCCTCATAAACCCATAAGGCCATGCGCCAAACTTAAAGGTTGGGAATCCTCATAAACCCTTACGGCTTCGCGCCGAATACAAGACCGAACGCGGCTCCGCTCCGTTCAACATGCGCACCACTATGATGCTTGAGCACAGTCGCATATCACATGCTCATGCACCACATATGCTCACGCATATTACATATGCTCATGCACCACATATGCTCATGCACCACATATGCTCACGCATCACATATGCTCACGCATATCACATATGCTTACGCATCACATGCTCATGCATATCACATCAGTGCACGCAACCTCTGCGCATGGCGTTTGTCATGCGCTACGCGCACGCGCATGCAACATCTGCGCGTGGCGCGGGACATAAAGTCTACGCGCACGCGCATGCAACATCTGCGCGTGGCGCATGACAAAACCAAAGCCTATGCGCAAGCGCATGAAATATCTGCGCATGACACACAGTCTACGCGCACGCGCATGCAACATCTGCGCGTGGCGCGGGACATAAAGTCTACGCGCACGCGCATGCAACATCTGCGCGTAGCGCATGACAAAGCCAAAGCCTATGCGCAAGCGCATGAAACGTCTGCGCATGACACAAAGCCAAAACCTATGCGTAAGCAACACAACAAATGAGAATAGTCTAATCCCAAATCAGGATAAGGACTACCTTATTTAGCAGCAATGAACTAGGGGACTATCGTGGTATACCACCACCACGTTATCGCAATAGAAGACATCAGAATCTTAGGGCGGGAGCCTAATAATATCCCACATGGTCACGCGCAAGCTTTATTATTCTAGCTCGTAAGTCGCCTCACGCGCCAGCTTAGTTATTCTTATAGCTCGTAAGTCGCCTCACGCGCAAGCTTTATTATTCTAGCTCGTAAGTCGCCTCACGCGCCAGCTTAGTTATTCTTATAGCTCGTGAGTCGCCTCGCGCGCAGGCTTTATTATTCTAGCTCGTAAGTCGCCTCACGCGCCAGCTTAGTTATTCTTATAGCTCGTAAGTCGCTTCGCGCGCAGGCTTTATTATTCTAGCTCGTAAGTCGCATCGCGCGCCAGCTTAGTTATTCTTATAGCTCGTAAGTCGCCTCGCGCGCAGGCTTTATTATTCTAGCTCGTAAGTCGCCTCGCGCGCCAGCTTAGTTATTCTTATAGCTCGTAAGTCGCCTCGCGCGCAGGCTTTATTATTCTAGCTCGTAAGTCGCCTCACGCGCCAGCTTGGTTATTCTTAGCTCGTAAGCTGCCTTGCGCGCAGGTTATGTTACATTATTATCGAGATGCGCGCTCCATCTTTTATCAGGCCTCGCGCCACTATGATGCGTGCTATATCTTATTTATGCCAGGGCACCATCATTATCATAAGGACCACAACATGTCACCATCATGAAGAAAACCTCCCGAAACTCAAAGACAATAAAGACAAGGCCGAAGAAAAGGGAAAAAACCGCCTCATGGCCTAACACACCTCATAAAGTCCAGCGCTCCACCTAGACGCTTGCGCGCCCAGGAGCAACGCTGGACTTGGGGGGCTTGTAGGGGTATGGTACTAAACCCGGTTTTACGACCCTAAATTTATTATGTTTGGCTTATTTTATTACATGAACTAATACAATGTTATTGGGCTGAGGGGGTTTTGTGGAGGTAACCCTAACTGAGCTATGCCCATTAGGGTACCATGATGGTGGCCATGAGGCTCTCTATATAAGGAGGTCTCCACCTCCTTATTAAGAGGTCATGCTCAATAAGAGCCACCACCACTTTTTTGTGTCTGTAAACAAGAAATCCTTAGGATTTCTTAGCAGTCACCTCTACACCCCCGAAAAACCATTGCAGGTCTCAAGCAGCCGGAGAAGAAGATCAAGACGTGGTTCGTTCATCTCGAAATCCGTGGAAACATCGTCATGGATCAGGTCAGATTCGTTTCATGTTTCGACAATGGGGGTTGCATTTTTACCATGTGTGAACTGTTATAATTTAATTCATGATGGCCTTGATCATGTGATGTATGATATACTAGTTATAATTTAATTCATGATGGGCTTGATCATGTGGTGTATAATATACCAGATGTCGCTCGGATTAGTAGGAAACTAAACACAAGTAAAGAGTCTTACATAATAGCATGCTAATGCTAATGGGTGGTTGTGTGTTCTAGGAGAGTGTCGCTCCAACCCTATGAGCATATTCACTGTCCCGATTTTAAGGTGTTTTTATATTGTTTTGGTGAAAAGAGAAGGAAAAAGCGGCTAATATGGAGCAGAGTAAGGAGAGACATTTGTGTGAAAGAATATTCATAAAAGTATACATGATTCTATATTATTTGAATTTAATATAAAAGTATACATGATTCTATATCATTTGAATTTAATATACTAATTAAGTATATTTTTTATTTAGTTTTGAATTTAATATACTAATTAAGTATATCTTTTATTTAGTTTCCTTATTGTATTATAATTAAGTTTCTTTATTTTTTTTACTTTTCCTATTTTTACGTGTTTAATTTCCTATATGTTATAATCATTGTTGTCAAAACAGGTCCGGTTCTATGCTGCTCGCTCGGTATCCAGAAAACCGGCCGGTCCGAACCGGTTCACCTGTTCGACCGGAAAACCGGACCGGTTGAACCGGTTTTTATATTAAAAAATAATTTTTTTGAAAAAATTGTTTTTCCGAATTCGTTCGGCCGGTCTGACCGTTCGACCGGTTGAACCGGTGAACCAGTTGTCTGACCGGCTCGCTATTCGGATCCGGTTATAAAAACATTGATTATAACCTTTGTAAAAGAAAAATAATCAGAAAATTATCTCAAGATTGGTTTCTCTTCTTCTCTTTTCTTTTTGGAGTCTAACCCACTCTACGGGTCTGTCAGGAGATTGACCATCTCGAATCGGTCTTTATCACGTATTGTGAAGCAGAGAGGGTATCCGAGCGAAAACGTATAATAAAACCATCAATCATACATACCTACCTTTTCCCGTTTTTCTTATTTTAATTTTCACTCCTTCACAATAAATAAAGTTACAGCTTACAAAATTATTTATTTTTCTTTACTTGACATTTTTTATATTTAACCCGTATCTTGTCTAAAATAGTAATAAGGTAACAAGCAATTAGGCGTGCATACAAGCTGAGCCAATCTCGAGTTTTACACTACTCGAGCTCCTCACATTGAGCCTTCAATTGATCTGATCTCGAGTAGCTAGTTAAAGTTCAACTCGTTTACATCTCTTCAAATAATAAAATAATAATTAATCAACCTCAACATGTTAAATCTTTTTCTTACACAATTCCAATGCCACATAAAAGACTTCTCATCTTTTTCTTGTAGGCCCCCAAAATTAATAATAGTCTTCCTTTTGAAAACACCCTCCAAATATCATGTTTACTGTTCACAACCACCACAAACCCACCCCCACCACTTACACTATCCCAATTTACTCTACAACCACAGCCACAGGTACTCTATGATTCAAAAGCCTGCTTTAAAGTTTACAGAAACAATTAAAGATATGGGTTAGCCTGCACTTCAGATCAATTTCAATTTTACCTTTTTAGGCTTTCTTCTTTTCTTTTTCTTGTCATGCATAGCATCAGCAGCACCCCTTTTTGGGATAATAAACATTTGCAGCTTCAATCAATATTCTTCTCAGTTTTGCCACAAACAAATAACAAGTTTTATCACGATTATTATTATTCTTGTCATGTATAGCTGCATCTGAACATGCTCCCAACCTGCCGGAAACAATGGAACAAAATGATCACCACCATTGAAGAAACACTAACCAGACCCACGACAGATTACGGGCAACCTGGGGGTTAGATAGATGTTTCCCACGAGGGGTTAGATCCGGCAAAGATGGTTCTTCAGATAACCTGCAAAACAGACACCGTGAGCTCGTCACTGAGAATGGGGGGTTCCTCCTTGTGACCACCCTCCGGCGTGAGAATCAGACTAGATTGCTCTTGAATATAAATGTATATTAAGAGATTGCTAGAGCAGATATCATGTATAATATGTAATACCAGATAGTATATGATGATAATGTGATAAGATGAGATGATCATACCATTTGGGGTATTTATAGCCGAAGGTAGGTTTCCAAGAGGGTATAGCCGGCTGAATAGTATTCCTGTTCTACCAACTGTGGCCTACGCACGTGCCATGCTGGTAGTTGGTGGGTAGGCAGCGGCTGACAGTGACCAGGCCTGCTGTGTACTATTCCTTTTCCACCAACTGCCGGCTATGCACGTGGTATGACAGGAGTTGGTGAGTAGGCAGCGGCTAATAGTGACATACAGTACAAGAGCATGCTGCTCGCCATACTGTTGTCAATAAGCTGTCGTATCTTTGGTCAGATCTTTTACCCATACCTCGTCAGGTACAGTACAAAAGATCTTCCCGTATCGTACGGACTGGCTTATTTGGGCGGGAGTATTCCCCCTCCGCCTTTGTGCGGGATTGCTCCCGGCTTTGCTCATTCCTTCAGGTGACAACTGAATTATTGAGAGCTAAGTGCCTTGTGCGTGTAGCCTTGCTGCGCGGGTGGCCTTTCCTGATGGCTTGTATCCGCAGCTGCGGGAACAGGCGGAGTACTTCACCATTGGAGGC